>NC_045427.1:88480334-88818459 GCF_902635505.1 Sarcophilus harrisii | reverse complement strand
AGCCAAAAGAAAAATTAAGGAATGGATGGGATTGTAGATTACCATGGATGAAACAATAACAGTGGATCTCAGATAAAGGAAGAACCATGTAACATTTATTTTGCTTCTGTTTTTCTATCAAGAACTTTAGGAAGGATAGAACAAAAATGTTCAGCAGGCACTTGAAACCCAAGATGAGTGAGAAAATCCCATAGAAACCCATGGATGTCCTTAATGAATTCAAGCCAATTAGGTCCAGGTGAACTAAATCCCAGGACCCTAAAACCTGATGTACTTATTTGATGGGGTTATGAGACTGGCACATTAAAACATGTGGTAAGCTTTCTCATGTTATCCTCGAAACCGGAGGGAAAAACATTTTTAAAGTGTTCGATATATGTCAAGCACTGGGGATACAAATAGAATAAAATAGTCTCTGCTCTCAAGGAACTTACTACTAATTAGAGGAGACAAATCCCAGAACTTCACAGGAAATGAAAAAAGACTCAATGTTTCTTTGCAGTCTTGTCTTCTCTCACTGCGTTCAGTGGCTTAAATGAGAACTTCTGAACTTGCAGGGACTCACCCTTTACCTTGAACATTTCATCTTCCCAAATTTTCCATATCAAAATGCGAATCCTTTCAAAATCATGCTTCAACCTCCAAATGTGTAAAGGACTTGCTATTTTTTTTAAAGCTTGACTCTCTTAGGTCTTAAAATGTCTATGCAAATTAGAGGAAGTATCTATCATTCCTTAGCTTCCAAGTTTCCAACAAGGTATTCCTTTTCTTGGTGTCCTTGACAATTTTTTCACCAGCATTTTTTTTAGTTTCTTAATAAATAAAAGTTTTCTTTTTCTTTATAACACTAAACTGAGCTTACATAAGAATGACAATCCTCCATATTGTTAACAAAGAGATCCAAGTCCTCAAATCTATACCACATATCATTTTCTGTCCAAAACTGTCCAAATCCCTTCTGAAAAATGTTTATCTTCATAAATATAGTTTAGCAGACAGTTCTTTTACTCACATCAAAATGCTCATCCATAGCCACTTAAATATTTTATGTTTTTTTGAGAATTAATATGAATCTCTCCCTTTATAGAAAAGATACTTTTTTTTGCTCTTTTTGTCATTTATTGCTACTTATGAAAAGGGTCTGAAAAATGCATTTACTTTTACCTTACATTTATTATAACAAAAAGTGCCACCATAAATATTTTTGTACATATGAACCATTTCCCTCTTTTCTTTGATCTTCTTTGTGGCATGTCTATTAGTAGTATCCCTAGGTTAAAAATAAATTATGCACATTAAGTGTGCATAACTTTTTTGACTATACTTACAAGTTATTTTCCAGAATATATGGACCACTTTATAGAGCCACCAACTTTTCATTAGTATGCTTCGATTTCAACAATCCTTCACCAATTGTCTTCTTTTTTTTTATCTTTGCCAATTTAATGGAAATAAGATGGAAACTCAAGGGTATTTTAATTTTAATTTCTCTTATTTTTAGTGAATTTGTGCAATTTTCACAAAGTTGCTGAAAACTTGCATTTCTTTATTGAAAAATTGCTTATTCATATCCTTTGACTAGTTGGCTATTAAGTAATGGCTTTTGTTTTTATATATTTGAATAAGTTCCCTATATATATCTCAGATATTTCCCAGACTTCCTCCCCCCAGCTATTTTCTATATTATATAAAAACTCTTCAGTTTTATATAATCAAAATTTTCCATCTTCTTCCCTGGTTTCGTAATTTGTTTCTAATATGATTTTTTTATGTTTAAGTCATGGATCCATTTGACATATTATGATATATGATGTAATTTTTGCTCATAATCTTTGGATTTATCAAAGACTTTGCCATTTTATCTGTCTGATTTTGGAACTTATGTACTTAATCACTTCAGGAGTAATTCTCTCATTGACTACTGAGCCAGAGGAGACCTTTAAAGAGAATATCTGACTTTCGGCTCATATCTTTACGATGTCTTTCTTGTGTGACAAGTATACCTCTCTGTCATGAACTTTAATGGAAAGTGATTTTTCTTCATCCCACACATAATTTTTGCTGGGACTTTGTTTCATGATTTTTTAAAGCTCTTCCTAGGTAATATTGGGCACCTGTTTTGTTTCCACTGTTTTAGTGCTTCCCAAAGTATAGCCATGGACAGTTTGATTTGTATAGCACCTTTTTGACTTTAACTTCCTAAGGGTACAAATCTAAGAGAAGAAGCTCTGGAGTACATAATATAGGCATTTAGCAAAATTTCCAGAGTGGCTGGACTAATTCACAGCTTCACAAGTGTGATATCAGTATGCCTACTTTCTAGTAGTCCCTTTATTATTGACTATTTCCAGTTTTTGTCATCTTCAACAACTTGTTGGGTGTGAAGTTAAATCTAAGAATTGTTTTAATTTGCATTTCTCTTATTAGTACTTTGTAGCAATCTTTCATATGGTTGCTAATAATTTATGATTCTTTTGAGAATTGTTTATGTCCTTTAGCTATTTTTCTACTGGGAAATGGCTTTTATTTTTATTTGTGTTAATGTTAATTCCCTATACATCAGATTTATATATAGTATGACTATATATATATAGTCATACTATATATAAATATCTTTTTATAATTAAATTATTAATTATATATTATTTTAGTTTCATAATAAATAAAAGTTTTCTTTTTCTTTATAACACTAAATTGAGCTTATATAAGAATGATAATCCTCCATATTGTTAACAAAGAGATCCAAGTCCTCAAATCTATACCTCATATCATTTTTCTATCCAAAACTGTCCAAATCCCAAATATAATATATATATATATATAATATATAAATTAAATATATATTTTTCATCAGAAAAAATTGATTTTTTCTCTACTCAACATTTTTTCTTCACTTATGTGCTGGGCCTCAATTGTAGTTTGGAAATGGAAGGAGATATTCATAGGTCATTAAATATTTAATAGCAGTTTTAGTTAAATAAACAAATAACATAGTTAATTTTAAAATAGTTTAAACTTAATAGTTAAAATAGTTGAATAGTTAATAATAATAATGATAGCTATGGCATAGAAAGGATAACCAACAAGGATATAGTGCTTAGCTAGAGTAGAAGCTTCTGCATAAAGAAACAAACACCTAGTCTGCAGAACAGGGTGTAGTGATTCACATAGCTGTGGGACATCCATCAGGTTTGATAGGTCTCAGATTCAGTGTGGGTTGGTGTTTTACATGACAAGGAAGCCATGCCAACATGACCTGAGGTCATCAGAAAGTTCTGTCAAAGGCTGTAAGCCAGAGACCTAGCCCCTGGGCCAATCAAGTGTTTGGCAGGTCCTTTGCCTTTCAGGAAAATAATTGGCTTAACTAATATTGGGGGAGAGAAAGAGAGAGAGAGAGAGAACTCTTTCTAATTCTATCATGGCCTAGCTTTATAGTTTTTCCTAGCTTATCCAAACTACATTGATTTTTTTCCACAAATTTTTTGATTTCATGTAATCAAAATTTTTTATCTTTTGTTGCCTTTTTATACTTTGGTCAATAAGTTTCTTCTTAGACATAATTGTAATAGGTACTTACATTCATTTTTATCTCTCTTCTATTTCCCTCCCCCCCTCAAAAAAAATTCTTTTTGATGTGGCCATTTATATTTAGATCACTCATTCATTTGGAAATAATGAGATATATGGTATAAAGTGATGGTCTAAGTATATATTTTTCCAGTTTATTTTCTAATTTTCTAATAGTTCTTGAAGAATTTGGAGTTATTCCCCAAGTATTTTATCTTTTTGGGTATCTTGTTCATTGGGTTCTTGTGTTCTATTGTTATTTGATTTTACTTATCTAGGCTGTTCCACTGATCCTTTTTTCTTTTTTACTCTATATCTGTGATTTCACTGGTGAAAGGAATTCCTAGTGAGGAAATTTCTTTTGTTACTGGTAGTCAGCAACTGATTTGTAGCTTATAGTTTTACAGGACAAGGAGAAATATAGAAAAAATTCCCCAGGATCACAGAGTAAGAAGGCAGGACTTCACAGTAGATCTTCCTGATTGCAAAACCATCTCTTTATCCACTACACCATACTGCCCCTTTTTCTTCTATGCTTTTTTTTTTTCTATTTTTTAATCTGGATGAAATAACTTTGACAATCACTACTTTATAAAAATAATTTGAAGTCTGGAAGTACTTTCCTCTTCATTCTCCTTCATTATTTTCCTTGAGATTCCTTTTTCCCCTTTCAAATGAATTTTCATATTATTGTGCCTAACTCTAAAGAAATATCTTATCAGCTTGTTTGGCATAAACCTACATTAATAAATTAATTTGGGTGACACTGAAATTTTAATAAAATTGACACAGCCTAGTCATGAATGATAAATATCCATCCAATTATGTAAGGCTTATTTTATTGATTTAAAGAGTGAAACAAGATATTCAAGCAGATACTGTATGTGATCATTCATCAATTATGTTATTTATAATGGGGATTCCATTTTTGGGTGTGGGTTGGCCCACTCAAGTTCTTTCTAACTAAATTTTAGTTTTCTATAATTGTATATATACATATACATACCTAATTCTAAAGTTAAAATAATACTCACATGAGTTAACTTATAGAAATTACTTTTCAAGTACATTTCAGTGCTAATATTTTCTTATTCCAAATGATATTTTTCTTTTAATACATTCATCTGTTCATCAGAGCATTGTACTAATGAATCTGTGGCAAGTGTATTTGGTTTGTGTTCTTCTGTGGCCACGGGGTCTAATCCAATAAAATCTCCAAATTTTAGCTTCAGTCAAAAGTATCCATTGATGAAAATAACAATTCAGAGCACATGCCCTACTCTGCTTATCTCAGAGTATCGGTTTAATATATTCTTTCAAAATGTTAACACGTGGTTTTGAAAAGCTTTTTCTCTATTAGTGATAGATGTCTTCCATAAGTCTTATGTCATGATAATTAATTACAACATAAAAATATTTTTTACTGAGAATAATCAAATCAATACTTAATTACATCTTAATCAATTGTCCATTCTCTCTGACTTCCCCCTTCTGAATATTTCTTCCTGAGCATCATTCTTCTATATGTGTTATTGGAATATAAGCTCCTTGAGGGGAAGAGAGACTGTCCTTGGTTGTATTTTTATTTCCAATGTTTAGCATAATGACCAGCACATAGTAGATGCTTAATGGACACTTTTCCATTAATTTTTAAAATGCTTTTTTTGAGGATCTCATATCAAAGTCTTCATATGAAGCGTCTAAGTTAATGCACCAAGGGATAGGGATATGAGTTGGCCATTTTATTTCAGTTGTGCAATCAGTCCATCCTAATTGGAAAGTAAGATAGAATTTTTTCCTCTTTCCTAAAAAATCTTGGAAAAATTCACAATGCTTTTATTGTTTTAGTCCAGGAGTTTGGTTCCTTTTTAAGAACAAGTCATTGCATTGATGCACTGTTGGTGGAGTTGTGAACGAATCCAGCCATTCTGGAGAGCAATCTGGAATTATGCCCAAAAAGTCATCAAACTGTGCCTACCCTTTGACCCAGCAGTGATACTACTGGGCATATATTCCAAAGAGATATTAAAGAAGGGAAAGGGACCTGTATGTGCCAAAATGTTTGTGGCAGCCCTGTTTGTAGTGGCTAGAAGCTGGAAAATGAATGGATGCCCTTCAATTGGAGAATGGCTGGGTAAATTGTAGTATATGAATGTTATGGAATATTATTGTTCTATAAGAGATGATCAGCAGGATGAATACAGAGAGGCTTGGAGAGACTTACATGATTCTGAGTGAAATGAGCAGAACCAGGAGATCATTATATACCTCAGCAACGATACTTTATGAGGATGGATTCTGATGGATTTCTTTGACAAAGAGAAGATCTAACTCAGTTTCAATTGATCAATGATGGACAGAAGCAGCTATACCCAAAGAAAGAACACTGGGAAATGAATGTAAACTGTTTGCATTTCTGTTTTTCTTCCCAGGTTATTTTTACCTTCTGAATCCAATTCTCCCTGTGCAACAAGAGAACTGTTTGGTTCTGCACACATATATTGTATCTAGGATATACTGTGACATATTTAACATGTATAGGACTGCTGGCCATCTGGAGGAGAGGATGGAGGGAGGGAGGGGAAAAGTCGGAACAGAAGTGAGTGCAAAGGATAATGTTGTGAAAAAATTACCCAGGCATGGGTTCTGTCAATAAAAAGTTATAATTATTAAGAAAAAAAAGAACAAATCATTGATTCTACTTTTAGAAAATTTTGCCACAGATTCTCTTTTTCTGCCTCTCATTTCTCCTGTCTAATGCACCATTTGTCCCTCCTCCAGCTTCAGATTTAGTCAATTTGGTTCAGTTTAATTCTATGCAAACACTGAGTGCCTACTATGTGCAAGAACCTTTGCTACCTATTTTATTTAGCACAGACTGCCTCTTTAAATTCTGATGGAGAAGTATGTACTACCTGAATGAAGGAAAGAATTATTAATTTTTCAACCCAAATTGATAACATATTTGAGAGATAAAGATCTAGAAGAGGGAGCCAACCTAGGATTAAAGGTTGTGGAATCAAAAGGGATTTCATCAGATGACATTTAAATTTCTAATGTTTTCCCCAGCTTCCCTTTCTTTCTCAAATGCCAAATCTGAGAAAATCCCTCTTGAGTAAGTTCATTCCATCTACTCAAACCTGCCTATACTGGAGCTGACTTGGCTTTGCTTCTGGCCATAATTCTTCCAGTTTCAAAAGAGGCATGCAGTCCAACAAGAAGGTACAACATGAACGTGAGACTTGGGCCTCCATTTTCAAAGCTTTCCATTTCTTTGGAGAGTCTTCTTCGATCTCTTATCTTTTCTTTCACTCCCTGACACAAGAATGTTATTGCTTCTCCCTGAGAATCTCACTGGGTCCCTCAAGATGATCTATAAAAGGACTTTTATAGACTGAAGTCTTTAGGAATTATTTTGCCTCCTATATTACAAATATTTGGAGGAATCCAGATGAATGTGTAATCTTTGTTTTGTTCCTTCAAAGCATTCATAAAAGATTTCATCATTGCATAAAAAATGCAGAGAGATAGTAGTAGAGTTTAGTGCTTTATGAAAATAGGTCAGGCACATTTCTTGGATACCAGGACACAAGAAGTGACTCCTGTTGTCCCCATTCTTTCCCTTTTATATACATTAAAAGCAATATTTTATATAATGGGGATAAAATTCTAATAACATATCTTGCTGTTAGAGTCCATGATAATGGTAAATGATGGTAGTTAACATTTATATAGCACTTACACAATATAGGAACTGCTACAATAAAGAAAGTCATATCTCTAACCCACCTTCTACTTTTACAGATGCCAAGTCCCTGAGCAAGACTGTATCTACCACTGAGGGGTCAGAGATGATTCTCTAATTCTAGCAGCTTGAGCCCCCAATATAAGTCACTGGTATCACTTAACTGATTAACATCAGTTAGATTTCACAAAGAGATATCTACTGAGATGATTGATAGAGCAAAACCCAAAGCCAAAACTCTCTCTCCAGGACCTCGTTGGGCTGAGGAGAGCGTAGATTCAAACTAACTTCTACAAAGCATTGGTCCTCAAAGTTCACTTCTGGATGTAGTATGGAGAAGTTCCTGCTTCTTTCTACTACTGGATTGATCTCAGCTTTGTGTGGAGGCTATTGCAAATTCTGGTGTGGACTCAAGATGCTGGATTTCTGGTTCTTGATACCCTACCCCTAGCTCACCAATCACAGCCATCTCCTCTACTCTTTGACCTAAAATCTGTAAGGAAAGAAATGCAAAGAATGGGCGCCCATATTAGCAAGCACATGTTGGCATAGCAAGGCACATGTCCTACAGCAAAGCAGCAGGAGCCTCTTGCCATTGCCATGATCTCTCACCATCAGCACAGCTCCCTGCTTGCCAGGCTCCGGAGATGGAAGGCCCGTGGTGTCTCCTTCCCTCAGAAGCCCCCATTTCTTCCTGCTCCAGCACCATCCAGGCAGGAAAAAGGAAATGCTTAATGGTTAATGCCTTTTGACTCCATTCCCAATTCTGGTTCAGCGGCCAATTGGAAGGGTCCACTTCACCCCACACCAAGGAAAAGTCTGAACACCCGTATTACAGATTATATGTTATTCTGTCAATGGGAGGTACAGGGTGTTCCGGGAGAACTGGCCTCCGGGTGTGGGAGCTGCTTCTCCACCAGTACACACTTTCACCTGACTCTCACCTGGGGCTTCGAGAAGCTGTAACAAGTATGATGGCCACTCTCAAGTAGAACCATGGCAGATGGGCGGAGTTGAGGGCAGCTAACAGCCCTCGATGAGTTAGGGGATATCTTCCCCCAAGCAGCTGAATTTGTTTCCCTGCAGAATGGGCAGCTGAGAACAAGTTGGTCCTGCGGCCAAGAAGGCAGCTGAAGCAGGTGCTGTGGAGTGCTTAGAGCCTAGTCAGTCACCAAAGGCACCAAGGTCATCCACTGCATCCTGGGCCATTTGCCAGTTATCTTGTCTTTTGTCGTGTCGCTGGACCTCATCCATGATGCTATTGTCCTTTCCAAAAACAAAAACAAGCTGGCAATAGGCAGCATTCTATACATATTCTGAGGACTGGGCTCCTGTATTACCTATTTATAATATTATATTTATATAAATATATTTATTATATTTATAGCACTATTTATATATATGGTTGACAAAATTTCACTTTATTGCCCTCCTAACCCCCCTTTTGGTATTCTCTCCAACTTCCTGGTGGGAGGGAGGGTAAAACATTAAGTGTTTATTATGAGCCAGGGCTAAGCACTTTACAGATGTTGTCTCAATGAAAATTAGTGCCATTACTACTTCTTCCTTTTAACCTCTCATCTTCTTACCCCTATAAAACAAACAAACTCCATATACATCCCTCTTCTCTAAAGCAAAATTGCTATGTGTCTTAACCTATCTCCTTTATCTTCCTTTTTATTTCAGAAACATTTTCCTTTCCATTACCCATAACTCCAATTCCTAGTTATTTATTAAGCACTTACTATTACAAACCCCTGTGCAAAGTCCTGGGGATATGAATAAAAAAGCAAAATAATACCTGCTCTCAAGGAACTCCCATAGTAATGGGAGTGACTATATATATGTGTGTGTGTGTGTGTGTGTGTGTGTGTGTGTGTGTATGTGTATACACACATATATATGAGGTTTCATCTGCAAGTGAGATGGAAAAGTCAGATGGAAAGTCCCATGGATTTTAGGGCACTACAACAAAGAAGGAGGTAAGTTATCTTCTCTAAGGCTATTTTTACTGATAAAACCCTGTTTGGAAGAGGGGAGACTGCTACTCTCAGAGTTCTTGGACTTTTAGTCCTGGGCTATCTCTACTATCTAGGGGGAAGGAGTAGTAGTTGTAGCTTTACTTACCTGTCACTTTCTTCCTCCAGTGTTTCCCATCACTATTCCTTGCTGTTTTAGCCAGAGAGCTTGCTTGGTGCAAGCTTTGGTTGTCACTTGCTGGAGATGGATGGCTTCTTCTTCACAGGAGTTAATCTAGGGAGTTTAGGCTAAAAGCAGGTCTAGTGGTCATTGGAGAAGATGAAGGTGATGATATTCTCAAGGTCCTTTGCATTCTTGTTCACTGGATGCTTGGGATGGTGAGAATAATGGGTTGTTCCTTCTTGACAGGGAGCTGATTCCATTATGGAATAGGCTAAAAGTAAGAAAGGTAGTTTGGGGGGCACTGTAAGAAGAAATGAGATGGCCACAAACAATATGAATGCAGGGTAAAGTGTAAAAATTCAATGTGAGGAGTACAGAGTGTAACAGTTATTCCCAGGATTCTTGGGCTTGGGGGTCCTGGGCTTTTCCTCATCAGAGTCAGAGAAGTGGTGATAGCAGTGTTTTGACTTGGTATATCCTTACTCTTTTCTCTCTCCCTCCATGGCACAAAGTGCTTTGTATTTCCTTTATATCTGCCTCCTAATGTCCTTAAATTCCTTCAGTGCTGAGTTATGGTGCTGCTGCTTCTAGGAAGTCTCTCTTCTCAAATCACTTTGTATTTATTTTTTTATGTACATTTTCTCTCTCTCCAAAAGAATGCAGACTCAGAGTATTTATTAATATTATTACTAATATTAATATTTACTACATTAGTTTCCTAATTGATTTCCCAATTCCAGTCTCTCCTTCACTTCTAATATATTCAAAACAATGCTTCCAAATTAATCTTTCTAAATTATAGTCCTGATTATTTTACATAATGTTTAAAAATTTCCAGTGATTCCAGATTGCTTGTAAGATAAAACTCCTTAGTCTGACACTGAGGTCATTTATGATTTAGTCCTTAGATATGTTTCCAGCTTTATTTCCTATTACTTTCCTCCAAATGTCCTTTGTTCTAACTAGAGCAGACCACTGAACACCTAGTATTTCCCTGAATATCTAGCTTTCTTGACTTTGTGTTTTTATCCATTGTGTGTAGCCTCTAACTGCTTCCTGAAATTCAGCCCTGAACATTTCTTTTTTCTACATAGAGTCTCAAGCTCATTTTTCTCCATGAAATTTTTACTGATTGTCCAGTCAGAGGTCCTGTTTCTTACTTTTGAATACTATTGCTTTCTGTACCCCTCATATTGGATTTTCACATTTTTACTTTGCATTCATATTATTTGTGGCTATCTCCTTTCTTACAGAACACAGATTCATGGGGCAATGGATATCTTATTTCTTTCTGTATTTATTACAGAACCTTACACTTAAGTGCTCAGTAAATTACCTTAGAGTGATTGTACTCTTAGAGCTTAGCTCAGTGCCTAACATATTAAAAAGTAATGGATAAATACTCTTTGATTGATTGGTTATTTTAGGTCTTAAGATCTGATTAAGATTTGAAATTGAGGGCCTCAAGTTGTAGTAACAGCTTAACCATTAATTAACATGTGACCTTGGGCATATTACTTTATGTTTGTAAGCCTCAGTTTTCCCAACTGTAAAATTGAGATTTTGTACTATATTATTTCTAAAGTTTTTCCAAACTCTAAAACTCTAGGCTTCTAGGCTGCCCAATCTAATTCATAATAAGTGAATCATAATTCACTTATGAGTGATTTTGGTAGAATTTTTGGAAATATAGCAAAGTAAAATGGAAATTTTCAGTAGAAGTACAGAAGAAAATTTTTTTAGGAGTAGAGAATCTTCCTGTTTTCCCTTAGAAAGAAAACACTAAAAGACAGTCAAATAAAAATAATAACAATAACTGATCTTAATATTGCAAAAATTTCTAATGGTTTTCTCTCTGTTGCTTGTAGAATCACAAAATCAGACCAAAACAATAATAATAATAATAATAATAATAAAAACTTTCCTCTCTTTGACTTTCAAAACTTTTTACAACCTGGCTCAACCTACATTTCCAACCATATTACATATTACTACTCTTTCTAAACTCTTTGGTTCAGCCAAAATGGCCTTCTTGGTCTTCCTTATCTATGCTATTCCATTCCCATTTCTGTCTTTACCCTGTCTCCCATCATAAGAGGGCTCCATCCACTTCTCATCTCTGCCTTATTGCTTCCACATTTCAGTTTACATACTACCTTTGACTTTCCTTGACCCCTAGGCCGTTACTGCCCTTTTCCCCCAATTATTGTGTATTTTGTATATACTGAAATACATGTCTCCCCACTCTCATTCCATAAAATGTTAGCTCCTCAAGAGGGGACAATTTCATTTTTGTCTTTATATGGCTAGTGTAGAACACAGTAACTAACATATGTTTTGTTGTTCTTCGGTGGTCTCAGTTGTTTACCATTCTTCATGATCTCATTTTGGGGTTTTCTTGGCAAAGATATTAGAGCGGTTTATTATTTCTTTCTCTTGGTCATTTTTCCAGATGAAGAACTAAGATCAACAGGATAAAGTGACTTGTCCAGGGTCATACAACTAGTAAATGTTCAAGGCCAGATTTAAACTCAGAAAAATGAATGAGTCTTCCTGTTTCTAAGCTCAATGCTCTATTCACTTTTCCACCTAACTTACCCTAACTAGCATATAATAGATATTTAATAACTGTTTTTTGATGTATTGCTATAAACTTACTTGGAAGTTTGCAAAACACTTCCATACCATATCTCATTGTATCTTCAGAATAATTATGTGCTATAAGACTTATTATCTTTTCTTTAACAGACAGAGAATGGAGACTCAGAAAGTTTAAGTGTTTCACACAACTAAGTGTCTGAGACAGATTATTGATCCAGATTTAGTCAATAACTTTGGCCTTGAATGGTTGCCTCAACATGTATTCCAACTCCATAAATACTCTACACATTTTATTTTATAAATGTGGAAAATGTCTTAATGGGAAAAAATTTTAATAGAAATAGAAAAAAATCTATTTTTCTTCTTTTTTGGCATTAGCAATTTCAGAAGAGAACTGTGAAAATAGAGAATAACCCAGGAGAATCTGAGCTCTGATTAGGATTAAAAAAAAAAAAAGTTAGGCAGACCTAAGAAATCCATTCAGAAGAAAACACTTTTCAAACCATAATAGTCACAAAAATGACAGCCTGTTGAAGAGCTTTATGGTGAGGCAAGTCTAGGAGTTGCCTACAAAGAGACCATTCTACCAAGCAAACTTGGTAAAAGGAGCTCTAGAGGATAGTGGTTTGGAGCAACCCCCAGAAGTTTAGGATTTGGTCCAAACCTGTGGGTCTAATCTAGTGGGCTGGAAAGGTTTTGAAGATGGATATACAATGCAGCCAGGAGAATACCACAGAAATAGACCTTCTCATAGGGTCTTGGCATTTCTGCTTTGGGACCATTTGGAGTAAGGATATAAGAAGGCATGAGAAAGTTAGAAACTGCAATTATGGGAATTTCAAAGAAGGACCAAATATAGAGTACATTTCTAAATAAAAGCCTAAAATTCAGTCTGTTTATGTTGGGACTTTTAAACAATATATTTACTATCCTTTTGAACTTTCAGGTTCAACAGGGATTTGGGGAGAATAATAACGGTTCAACTTATGATTTCAATTCTTCTGTTTCTCCAGCATAGTTGGAAAGAATAGCCACTTCAGAGTTCAGAATCCCAGTGGTTGACACTTAGAATATGTTGCAATCCATCTCCTACAGAGTCTTTCCTGAAGTTGTTTCAGGCCACAGTAGTCTTGTGAACACTGAATTTTCTTGCCACAGATCTGGTATTCTTAGCATTTGGATGTGATACCACTGATAGCCATGTTACTCTATATATTCTCTTTATATCATCCTTACTGACCATCACCCAAATTGCTTGCTTTTCCTGCTCATCCATCCCACTTACTTTCTTAAATCCATTGTTTAAAATTCCTTTATACTAGTATAATGTACCCTTCAGAGTCTTTGCTTGGTAACATCTCTTTGCTTTCTGGAAGACATAATTCAGAAAATCTTTCCCAATGACTGAGATGTTATTGGCCCCAATCACTGTGGGAAATAAAGTCCTAAGGATAGGCTTACAATATTCTATATTCTATATATATAATATTCTATATATTATTTTTAATAATAGTTTTTTATTTTCGAAATTCATACAAAGATCGTTTTCAACATTCACCCTTGCAAAACATTGAGTTCCAGGTTCTCTCCCTTCTTCCTCACTCCCACTCCCCATTGAGAAGGCATATGTGAAGTTATGCAAAACATTTCCATAAAAGACATGCTACAAAAGAAGTCATACATCTCACCCATCCCCCCAAAAAAACACTCAAGAAAATAAAGTAAAAAACAATTAGGGCAAACGTTTCTTGCAACAAAATACATATTTTTGGTAACATAAGTTTTTCTTTCTTGTATGCAGAGCAAATTTATCTTTGCTGTTATCATTTGTGTTAAAATATATATTATATAGATGGAGAGAGTCATCTGCATCCAGAAAGAGAACTATGGGGACTGAACGTGGATCACAACATAGTATTTTCATCTTTTTTATTGTTGTTTGCTTGCTTTTTTTCTTTCTCATCTTTTTCCTTTTTGATCTGATTTTTCTTGTGCAGCATGATAAATGTGGAAATATGTATAGAAAAATTACATATGTTTAATATATATTGGATTGCTTGCCATCTAGGGGAGGGAATGAGGGGGAAGAAAGGGAGAAAAAAATTGTAATATAAAGTTCAGGGATACATAAAAAAATGTTCCCTTTCCCTCTTTCCATCAATACCACTGCCTGGCTGAGCTGTCTTTTAGTCAGCATCAGGTCAGTCAGTGATGATTTACCTAAATTAGCATAAGAAGAAGGTCCCAGGCAATAGTCTAATGAGGTTTCTTGCAGATCTAGTCATGTCAGCATAACAATAGATGCTAACAAAAACTCAGACTGCTTCTTTTACAAGCCTGTGGCAAGTGAACCAAGTAAGGAGAATTATACCTATGAATGGGATGTACTCAATGAGGTCTACTAATCCATTCACAATTCATTATGCTTTATGATGTGAAATTCGGATCTAAGGCCCTATTTTCTCTTACGCTAATCCAATGATCTCAATAGTTTTTTATTATTTAACAAATTGCTTTACCAATCCTTTATCATCTTTGATTTGTAGAATGCTAGTGTAGAAAGCTTGGACTTGAAGTGAAAAAGAACTGACTCCAAGTTCCTCTGAAACATTTTGGCCATGTGATCTGTGAAAGCAAGTTGCTTTCTCTTCCAATGCCTCATTATAAGACTATAAATTGCAGAACAATCATTAACTTTCATTGGTAGAGGGGAATTTCCTATCTGGAGTTCCTTAAAACAATGAAATGTCAGTCTCAGAAATTCACTCACTTTAACTTCCCTTTAACCTCCCAAAAGAAGTCTATTGTATGTATTTGGTTCTAGTTCTGACTTACCTATATGACTCAATATATCCATAGTTTTGTTTCTGGTAGCTGAAGTTAATTTTATAACTCTTTTATTGTATAATTTGAAATCTGTCAGTACAAGTTCCCTTTTCACTAAATTTTTCCTTCTTCTTAATTCCCCTTCACTGCTTGACTGTTTTTTTTAATATAAATTTTGTAATGATGTTTATCTAGTCAGTAGAGTATCCAGTTGCTTTTTTGATTGGTATTGCATTACATCTATATTTTGATTTCTTTTTTGTTATTTCTAAAGCTTTTTATTTTCAAAACACATGCATGGATAATTTTTCAACACTGGCCCTTGCAAAATCTTGTGTTCCAAATTTCTTCCCACTTTCTCCCCTAGATGACAAGTAATCCAATATATTTAAACATGGTAAAAAATATGTTAAATCCAATATAGGTATACATATTTATGCAATTGTGATGCACAAGAAAAATCAAATCAAAAAAGGAAAAAATGAAAAAGAAAACAAAATGCAAGCAAACAACAACAAAAAAGAGTGAAAATGCTATGTTGTGATGCACACTCAGTTCCCACAGTCTTCTTTCTGGATGTAGATGGTCTGAATCATCTCATTATTGAAGAGAGCCACGTCCATCAGAATTGATTGTCTTATAATATTGTTGTTGCTATATATAATGATTTTCTGGTTCTGCTCATTTCACTTAGCATCAGTTCATGTGAGTGTCCCCAGGCTTCTCTGAAATCATCTTGCTGATAGTTTCTTATAGAACAATAATATTCCATAATATTCACATACCACAATTTATTCAGCCATTCTCCAATTGATGGGTATCCACTCAATTTACAATTTCTAGCCATTACAAAAAGGGCTGCGACAAACATTTTGGCACATACAGGTCCCTTTCCCTTTTTTAGTATCTCTTTGAGATATAAGCCCAGTAGTAACACTGGGGGATAAAAGGGTATACACAGTTTTATAACTCTGTGAGCATAGTTCCAAATTGCTCTCCAGATTGGTTGGATTTGTTCACAACTCCACCAGCAATGTATCAGTGTCCCACATTTCCCACAATCTCTCCAACATTCATCATTATCTTATCCTATTTTCTTAGCCAATCTGAGAGGTATGTAGGTGCATACTTTGATTTCTTTACTGTATTTGCATGGCCTAGCCATGTTCATAGAATCTTTCACCAATTAGTTGTATCCTTTTTTCTTTCACTTAAAATCATTTTACAATTAATTATCTTTCTGAAATAAAGTGGCCCTAGTGAGACTTCAACAAAAGCCTCAAGTTTGAATGGGCAAAAAAGAAACTAACTAAAGTGTCCACTGACTGAAGTGAAATGCTTCAGATACAAAACAAATACTCCATGCATTAGATAGGGTCAATAGCTCACTTGAACATAAAAAAGCAAATAAGGCTCTGTCTGGAGTACAAGCTATATTTCTACTTCTATACTTAGCTTCTCATCTGCATTAGATTTCTGGAGTCTGGGAAGTCTTAAGTCACTAAACTGGGACTAATTATTATAAACCAAGGTGATTGTCTTAAGGAAGTACCATTGAATGATCTCTCCCACTTCTTGACGAGAGGTAACAAATATCAGAGCCGGCCCAGCCTAATTTATGAGCAGTAGCTTGGAGTCTGAGTGGTCCATCCAGCCTCCGTCCAACAGGCCAGTGCTTGAGTAATTGCTCAAAAAAAATTTCTTAGGAGAAAGGCTTTGTAACTACTGTCAGTCTTGCTTTGCCATTTGAATAAATACCTTTATTTAAGAAGTAAGTGTGAATCTAATGGCTAATTACTTAAGGGAAACTGGTAAATTTTGTGGATTTTTGCTATAGTCTATGGATTGATGAAGAACTCATTAATCACTGTTCAATCCACTTATTCAGTTCCATTTAATTCCCTGGGTCTACTGAAAATAGAAACAGTCTGGTAGAAAACCCAAGAGATTTATCAAAAAATCACCATAAATATAATAGTAAAAAAGAAAATCTAACTCATTATCAGATTGTGTAACTAATTTCCTACTGATAGAAATATGATTATCTAAAATATTACCAATGTTCCAAAATTTAAAATGCAGTTATTCTTCCCACATCATGGGAGTTAGTGAGAGTGTCCCCACAATCTGGAAAATCTGTGAAAAAAAATTTGGTCCTATCTTCATGCCAGAGAAGGAATTTGATTTTTTTTATTTTATGGGGTATTCACAATACCTTATTATAAAATTTAGGTTAAATATTTGGTCATAGACTGTGTAATCCTCATGAGTTGGCCTTTGCATGTCCATTGCCTCCCCAAAACTTCTCAAAAATTTCCATTTAATTTCTTGGGCTGACCTGTGATGTACTGAAACCCCTATGAGGAAAGTCATGATGTGGGAGTAAAACTGTATCTTCCATCATTTTGCCAAAGATATTTATTAGTATTACCTTTATTAGCTTTTTTGAGTAACTTGAGTTTTCTACACAAATAAATCATTATATCACTTGCAAATGTGGTTGTTTTGAAATATTTTTGCCTATTTTTATTCTCAACTTCTTTTTCTTGCCTTATAACTTACATTTCTAAACTATGGCAAAGAATAATGGTGAACTGCTTTTTTACCTCCATAAAAATGCTTAACATATAAGATTCTGGTTTTTTCTATTATATATATTAGATTTTGGTTTTAGTTAAATGTTTTTTATTATATTAATGACAAATTCTTCAGTTCCTATATTTGTATTTAAATATAAATAGTTGATAAAATTTTTCAAAGCCTATATATGCATACATTGATATAACTAGGAATTTATTATATTTTGTTATTGATAAGATTTATTATTATTCTTTCTTAATATTGAGCCAAATTAGTTCCCTTAGTATAAATCCTTCTTTATTGCAATCATAATAATATGTAGTCATATATATATGTATATCTGTTTAATATATTTGTAAATTATAGATCTTTTTTATTTTCCAGGATTTTATTTTATATATCAATATTTATTAATGATATTAATCTAGAGAGTCTACCATTGCCTTATTCTTTCCAGATTTAGGGATAGGGAACACATTCACTTTATATTTTAAAAATATTTTATATAAGCATAAAGATTTTTTTTATTATTTTATGGCATTCACTTACAAATTCATCTAGTATTCTTTTATGTGTCAAATCACTTAGTCATTTATTTAATGCCTATTATAGTGTAGACATTGTGCTAAGCACTAGAGATACAAATACAAGCAAAATCCAGTCTTTGCTCTTAAGGAGATCATAATCTGATAGGGGAAGCTACATGGAAGCAAATATGTACAAATAATATATATATCACATAAATTGAGGGAAATTTCCAAAGAGAAGGCCTTAGACTATGGAAAAGTAGTAAATGATTCTTACAGGAGGTGAGACATTAGCTGAGACTTGAAACCAAGGAAAATAAGAGGCAAAGATGAGGAGAAAAAACAATGCAGGCATGGGGGGCAGTTGATGAAAATATTTTGATTTGGGAAGTGGAATATCATGTATGAGAAACAGCAAGGACACCATTATTATTGAATAATAGATTACATGGAGGGGAGTAAAGTGTAAGAAGACTGCAAAAGGTAGGAAGAAGTCAAATTGGAAAGGTCTTTTGAGCCAAACAGAATATTTTATATTTGATCTTGGCAGTAATAGGGAACCACCAAATTTATTGGGTACTGGGATGATGTAATCAGACAGATTTTAAGAAAATCATTGTTGAACGGAGGATGGAAGGATTTTAAGTGGGAAGAGACTTGAAATATGGAAATCAATCAGAAGGCTGTTACAATAGTCTAAACAAGAGGTAATAAGGGTATGAACTAAATCTAAGGATCTGCAAGTAGATACATATATATGTATATATAGATATATCAGATAGATATATCTGAGAGATGTTGTGAAGATAATAATGATAAAGTTGAACAATTTATTGGATACTGGGGGTAAGTGAAAGTGAGGAGTTAATAATGACATAAAGGTTGAAAACCAGATTGAATGTGAGAATGATGGTATTCTTGATAGTCCTAGGAAGTCTGGAGGATTAGAATAGGCAGGAAGATAAGTTCTGTTTGGTACAATATCTCTCTATATAGGATACGTTCCCACACCATGTAGCTTTTAGTAGCTCCAATGATTCTTTGGAAGCCCAGAAGGTTATATCAATTACATTCTGACTCCTATATTCATTCAGAGCAAGAATCAAGAAAAAAAATAGAAACAAAAAAATAAAAACAGCACCATGTGTTCATGGCTTCCTGGTAATTGAGAGCCCAACACCTCAAGACCAATTACTTCACTCAAAAGCCATCAGGGAGAGAGTGATGGAGTTCTTTTTGGGGGAGGGGATCCTTTTATATGTATACTCAGTCCCAATTTGGCCAGTTAGAAGACTTTTTTTCACTGAGCAAAAAACAAATAGAAAATAGCCACAGGATACTTGCCCTGCTCTGAATTGGAGGGGACTCCATTATTCATATTCAGACTTTTCTAAAAGCAGGTTTCCCAAGCATCCCCAGGGGTTGGCAATAGACAGGGCAGGGATTTTCAAACTGTGATGTTGGAAAAGATTTTTGAGAATCCCTTGTACAGAAAGGAGATCAAATCAATCAATACTTAACGAAATTAATGCAGACTATCACTGGAATGTCAAATGTTAAAGCTAAAGCTTAAATCTTTTGGCCACATAATAAGAAGATAGGACTCATTGGAAAACATCTTGATGTTGCAAAAAATTGAAGGCAAAAGGAAAAGGGGATAGGTTCCTAGTAGCCAATCTCTCATTATACAAATAATCACCGTTTCTGTGTGGTTGAGGAGGCTCCCAAATATTTTACACATTCATTAGCTATTTTGAAATGAGTTTCTTATCTCTTCCTGTTGACTAACATTTGTTGGTGATATATAAAAAAGGCTGATGATTTATGTGAGTTTTTTATATCTTTCTCTTTTGGTTAAGTCATTGCTTTAATTAATTTTTAATTGAATCTTGAGGGTTCTCAAAGTTGATCATTATGTTATCCAAAAAGGTAATTGGCTCCTCTTAATGAATTATTCTCTCAATTTCTTTTTTTCTTCACTTATTTTTATAACTAGCATTTTTGGAACAATATATCAATAGTATAGATAATAGACATTATTATCCATAATATATACTACTAGTTTTTAAATTAGATACTATTTGCCATATTAAGGAAAAAGTCCTTTTATTTTTATACTTTTTAATGGCTACTTTATTTTGTTCAAAGATTTCTCTGATACGATGATATAAACAGGCAGCTTTAATTACTTTTATTGTTTAATATGGTATACTTGAATCATGTCTGACTCTTCATGACTCCATATAGGGTTTTCCTGGCCAAAATACTGGACTGGTTTGCCATTTCCTTTTCCAGCTTGGTTTTATAGATATGGAAACTGAGTCAAAGAGGATTAATTTTCTTGCCCAGGATCACACAGGTAGTAAGCATCTCAGGCCAAATTTGAACTTCAAAAGACAAGTCTTCCAGTCTCCAGGTTCAGCATTCTATCCACAGAGCCATCTGTCTGTCCTATTATATTTATGATTATCTTAATATTGAACCAAATCCACATTCCTGGAATAAATCTAATCTTGGTACATAGCTTTTTAATATGTTTCTATAACCATTTAACCAATATTTTATTAAACATTTTATACTCTTCAGAGAAATTCATTTGGGAATATTCCTTCAGAAAGCAAAGAAAAAATCTTATCAACCATTGTCCCTAAGGAGATTCCTAGCTATTATACTTTCTTGTCCATTTCTTCATTAAAGGATTAAATTATGCTTTAAATATTTAAGTGGATGCATATATGTGTTGATATTATTTCATTATGCCCCCAAGTATAATGTAGTTTTCCTGTTTACATTTTTGAACCATGTCAGTCTTTGCTGTTGCCCCATCTGAGATCATGACTGAAATTGCTGTTTTTAAAAAATTCATTTGAAACAATAAATTCTGCTCTACTCTCTTATTTTTAAGCTCTGTGAATTTTTATTTTCAGAGTTCTTGTAAAGAGCATGTTTTTAGATTCTACTGTCTTATCCATTCTGCTATCCTCTTCCATTTTATGGGCTTTCATGGTTTTGATCTATAATTCTGCATTTCTTGCCATCCTATCCCTTTATTCTTTTTCCTCTCTTTACAAAGAAAAAGAAGGTGAATGAATGTAAAAGCCTTATTAAACATTTAGTGTGCTAAGTGCTGGGCATACAAATAGAAAAATAAAACTGTTCCTGCTTTCAAAGAGTTTTATTCTCATGGGGGCATGACAACAAATAAAAGATGCTTCAAATATATGTTAGATGGAAAGGTCCTATCATTTTTAGGATATAGTATACTTAATGTCATTTCTACTATTAAATTCCATTTTATTCTGATTTTGAAGCATTTGACAGGGCCAAGAATTTTCTTTTTGGGGTCATAAGAAGGTATGATTACTAAAGAGATAGAAGCAAAAGGAGAAAAATAAGGAAGCAGGTCAGAGCAGGAAATGTTGCCAAGTCACATCTCCACAGGGTTTGTGGGTCTCCTTTCCCCCAACCCCAGAATAAGACTGGGCTGAACATAGATAGGTGGACGTGGGGTAGGGTTCCATGATTTCCAGCACTCTTGGGCTTATATGTCCACAGGTGGCCATTGGGCAGCAGTTAGTATTTGTGATAGTAAGGAAGGTGGGGCCCTTACCCACAATCATTTTTTCCCCTCAGTGATGGTGGGGGCAAGGGAATGGCACTGCTATTCCCAAGGCTCTTGGGTTCAGTGTTCCGGTCTGTTTCCATTAGAAAATGAAGGTAGTATTCAAATTGGGAATGGGTTTAAAATGCAATATTATATATATATATATATATATATATATATATATATATATATATATATATATATATATATATATATATATCATGAAGGGTATTGCGCCCTCAAAAATCTATAATGAAATAAGGGGGAGAGATAGGTGGATGGGGAAGCAAAGGGTGAGGGAAGAAGACAAGGGAGGGATACAAGAGTGGGGGGAGGTTAAGTAATAATGTAAGCCAATCTCTAGAGCAGAATTTAATGAAAAAATTAGCAGGGATAGGAAAGACATAGGTGTATATGGTGTATGTGTGTGTGTGACTGTGTATATATATGTATATGTCTACATATATATATATATATACACATATATCTTTTCTTAACTGTAGCTTGCTTGGGGAGATGTCAATGTGTATACGTAGGTGTATATGTGTGTGTGTGTATTTCTACATATGTGTGTATGTATATATATATATATATACAGATAGATAGATAGATCCCTTCTTAACTATACCCTGCTTGGAGGTGGGTGGGGGAAAAAAAGAAGGGAAAAAGAATAAAGTAAACAAGGTGTGCCACAGAGAATAAAACAACAAATTACAATGAAGTAAAAGATGGATACTCATGAATATAATTTCTTCTACTAATATATATATACTTTCTTAAAATGGTATTTGTTTTTATATATTTTGAATCATGTTCTCTTTTGTTTTGTTTCATTTTGTTTTGTATTGCTTTTCTGTTTTTCTTTTTGCTTATTCTATTTTTTGAATAAAATAAATTTGGGGGAAAATTTTTAATAAATATATTTACTCTCAAAAAAAGGAAGAAAAGGAAGTCAAAATGGTGATCAAAATGATGGCAGTGGTTTGACTTGAATGGTAAATCCTGATTTTCTTTTCTCCCTTGTGGTGACTTGCTGTTTCAGCTACTGGTTTAAAAAAAGAAAGATATTAGTGATCTGTAAGTGAAACAATTTGTTTCCATTCCTTTGCTCTTTTTTCTTCTCCCAACCTAAACTCAGATAATTGGCCTGTTTTTCTTTTCTTTTAATCTACTTTAAATAATTCACTCTGAAAAATTAGTTTGTTTTGCTTGTGACTATTCCTCTCTCTCTCTCTCCCTTTCCTAGCTCTACTTGTTTCCCAGCTGAATTTAATGTATTTCTATATCAAACTTTTTGTGCATATTTATATATGCTTGTTAATTTACCTTTTTACCAGTTAAAATAAGAGTAGGATTCACATGATGCCAATCAATCCCTTCATCTATGTATACTATTCTTTTCACATATTCAGGTTTGAGAAATAGTTAATTACTACCCCTTTCATTTCTCCCATAGTGTATGCCTTTTCTTTCCCTTTCTTTTTTCTAAGAATATCAAAAGAGAACACCTAACCACATCCCAACCCAAACATGTAATTTCTTTTCTGACTCTGGAAGACATTAGGATTCTGAAAGGGACACATTTTCTGTACCTATTAGAAATGTAAGTATATCATCATCATTTAGTTCCTTCCAATTGCTCAAATATATTTGTCTTTCTGGTGTTTTACATTGCAGTGTTTACATCTCAAAGTTTCTGTTCAGCTCTAATTCTTTAAACAGGAATCCTTGAAAAATCTCTGTCCCATTACATGTGTATCGTTTCCACTTTAAGTTTGTTCTTAGTTTTGGAGGGTAAAGTTTTGTCTTTTTTCTTATGGAGTAGCATATTCTGAGATTTTCTCCCCTCTGTATTATTACTTCCAAGTCTTGTATGATGCTGATCATGATTCCTTAGTATTTCAGCTCTTTCTCTTTGGCTCCATGTAGCATTTTTTTTCTTTGATCTGGAAACTCTAGAATTTTCATGTGGCATTCCTGGGAATTTTAATGGGAATTTATGTGTGTTTTTGAAGGAAAAACCATTTGTCTTTTAATTTTTATGTTTCCCCATGGTTCTAGTAGATCTAAGGGAGTTCTCATTTATGATATCTTCAAATATTGTATTCAGGTATATGATTTTTTTAGGGAGTCCAATGATTCTTGGATTCTAAGCAGCTGAATGACACAATGAATAGAGGACTGGACCAGATATCAGGAGGAAAGAGCTGAGTTCAAATCTAACCTCTTTGCCCTAGTTTTCTCAATGTAAAAAGGGGATAATAACAGCACTAATCTCTCAGAGTTATCATGGATACTAAATGAAATATTTTTAAAGTGCTATATAAATGCTAGCTTTGTTTTTTTTTTAATTAATTAACTTTATTTTTAATTTATTAAATAAAACAAGCATGTTCATAACATAATATAATAAAAAAAGATGATTGCACATAAAACTGAAAATCTATTGTGTACAACTTGCTATTTTTTTAAAAATATAAAATAAAGGTATGACATAAATTTCTTTTTTTTTCCTGTTTTTTCTTCCCTCACCTACCCTAGAGATAGTTACCATTAGACCCAAATAGGTATATATACATAATTATCTTACACATACTTCTATTGGTCACTTCTTGTTCTTGTTCTTGTTCTTCTTCTCCTCCTCCTCTTCCTCTTCTTCCTTCTCCTCTCTCTCCTCTTTCATCTCTCCTTCACCTTGTTTTCTAGTTAAGGTGTTTTTAATAGTAAATACCTAACATTTTCTCCTGTTTTTTCTCTATTTTATAATTTTGTTCTAATATTTCTTTTTGTCTCATGAGGTAGTAGAGTTCTTTTTGCTTCACTTTATTTTTCATGGAGTCAGAGAAATTTTCTACCTTCTGTTCTAAACCTTTAGAAGCATTCTTCTAATGCTTTTCTCCAGGGCTCTTCATTTATATTGCTTCATTTCTTTAGTTACTTTTGTCATTCTTGTCATCAAGCCCTTTCCTCCCAACAAGGTGTGCTAGTTATTTTCTTATTCTGGGTTTACTTATTGGGTATCTCTTGAACCACAGTATCGTTATAGAGTTCAAGGACTTTTTGTTGGCAATTTCGAGCCTTAGTTCCTGATTTGGGGACTTTGTTTCAAGCCAAGATAGCTCTCTCTCCTACATCTTTGATTTATTTGGTTTCTGCCATTGACTTCTACTTCCCTGGGTTTGTTTGCCCTCAAAATATTGACTAATTTTGGGCCCACCAGGATCATCTAAAATCAGAGTGCTGTGGTCTTCATGGCCCACTAAAGCATCACCCCCAGAATGCTTTGAACTGGGAATCTCCGTTAGGGCACTATCAATTCACAGTGCCACTTCCACAGTCAGAAGAGTCAGTGTTGCCTGTCTCTTACATTTCTGAAACGTCTCCATTCTAGCTCCCAGAGCTTTCTATCCCTTTGGAACAGAGTGCTCTAAGTCAGTCAGTCAACCTTTTATTGATGAGGCACTTATCAAGCACGTCTTTAGGATCCCACTTGGAGTTTTCTTGGTAAAGATATTATAGTTTGCCATTTTCTTCTTCACTCATTTTATAGATGGGGAAATTGAAGCAAACAGGGTAAAATGACTTGGGCAGGGTCATCCAGCTAGTAAGTGTCTGAGGTCAGATTTGAACTCAGTTCTTCCTGACTCCAGGACCAGCGCTCTATCCACTATGTCCACTTAGGTGCCAATCAGTCAATCAACAATCGTTCGTTAAGTATTGAACATCAACAGCTAATTGGCACTAAGCTAAGCACCTTAAAAACACCATCTCATTTGATCCTCACATTATTATACTCATTTTATAGTTGAGGAAACTGAAACTGAAATTAAGTGACTTACCAAAGGTCTACATATGAGTCACTGAGCTATGCTCTGGTTGTACAAAAAAGGACAAAAACAATTTACATTCTGATGGAGGAGAAGAGCTAAACATATATCACATGATGATTAAAATGAGCCTAAGCTTCTCCTGGGGAGAAAGTATTGCATCATTTAAATAAGTGAATTGACCTCTCGGACCTGTGGAAGGGGAAGGTCTTTATGACCAAATAAGAACTAGAGATCATTACTGATCACAAAATAGAAAATTTCGATTATACCAAACTGAAAAGTTTTTGTACAAACAAAACTAATGCAGACAAGATTAGAAGGGAAGCAATAAACTGGGAAAATATTTTTACAGTCAAAGGTTCTGATAAAGGCCTCATTTCCAAAATATATAGAGAATTAACTCTAATTTATAAAAAATCAAGCCATTCTCCAATTGAAAAATAGTCAAAGGATATGAACAGACAATTCTCAGATGAAGAAATTGAAACTATTTCTAGTCATATGAAAAGATGCTCCAAGTCATTACTAATCAGAGAAATGCAAATTAAGACAACTCTAAGATACCACTACACACCTTTCAGGTTGGCTAAGATGACAGGAAAAAATAATGATGATTGTTGGAGGGGATGCGGGAAAACTGGGACATTGATGCATTGTTGGTGGAGTTGTGAACGAATCCAACCATTTTGGAGAGTAGTTTGGAACTATGCTCAAAAAGTTATCAAACTGTGCATACCCTTTGATCCAGCAGTGTTACTACTGGGATTATATCCCAAAGAGATTATAAAGAAGGGAAAGGGACCTGTATGTGCACGAATGTTTGTGGCAGCCCTTTTTGTAGTGGCTAGAAACTGGAAACTGAATGGATGCCCATCAGTTGGAGAATGGCTGAATAAATTGTGGTATATGAATATTATGGAATATTATTGTTCTGTAAGAAATGACCAACAGGATGATTTCAGAAAGGCCTGGAGAGACTTACACGAACTGATGCTGAGTGAAATGAGCAGGACCAGGAGATCATTATATACTTCAACAACAATACTATATGATGACCAATTCTGATGGACCTGGCCATCCTCAGCAATGAGATCAACCAAATCATTTCCAATGGAGCAGTAATGAACTGAACCAGCTATGCCCAGAGAAAGAACTCTGGGAGATGACTAAAAACCATTACATTGAATTCCCAATCCCTATATTTATGCCCACCTGCATTTTTGATTTCCTTCACAAGCTAATTGTACAATATTTCAGAGTCTGATTCTTTTTGTACAGCAAAATAACAGTTTGGTCATGTATACTTATTGTGTATCTAAGTTATATTTTAATATATTTAACATCTACTGGTCCTGCCATCTGGGGGAGGGGGTGGGGAGTAAGAGGTGAAAAATTGGAACAAGAGGTTTGGCAATTGTTAATGCTGTAAAGTTACCCATACATATAACCTGTAAATAAAAGGCTATTAAATTTTAAAAAATGTCACTTAAAAAAAATTTGCTTTTCTTCTTGTCCTCAAATTCTTTATTTCTGTTGTTTCTCGTGTATGTAAATTTTTTTATTAGTAAATGTGATGTATTTTAATATCATTTACATTGTATGTAAAGGTTTTAACTCAGACTCTAATTTGACAATTTCTTGCATAAGCAGAAAAAAAATATATAAATTTCATTTATTATGGATATGGGTACAATTGTATGTACATGTATGTGTCATATACATTCATACATGTGATAAATTCTTACCTATAATTTATAACAGACAGCATTATATTTGTTAAGAACTTGTTCAGGTAGTTTGGAATTATTTTTCTTTTTCTTATGGAATTTCTGTATGGAATTTTCATAAATTCTTCAAGGTTTTTTGTAGTTTAAATAAATTCTTGTGTTTTTAAAGAATATAGTATGAGATATGAAGAATGAATCTTATTTTTAAAAACTTTCATAAATTTATTTTATATACATCATATTACATGTATCATATACATGTATTACATATATGCATATATACATATTATATGTTTGTTTAACTTTGAATTTTTGGCTAATTTTTGGAAAAATTTAATGTCATACTAATAGGTATTTTTAAAATATCATTTTGATTTTTTTCCTTAGCTTTGGAACATTTTTTTCTTTAACTTTGGTATTATGTTTTAATAATTATCTATCTTGAATATTGGTTTGGATTTTTCAGTGTTGGAGTCCTGTGTATTTTTTCAATTACTGATTATTGTTGGATCTTGTCCACTATAGAAAGATTTCTTGGGTATTTTTTTCTAATTAGATCTTTAGATATAATATCTATTTTTTTTAATATTTTCAGTATGTTCTTGAATCCAAAATCATATAATGTTTGTGTTTATTGATTTGTCTTCCAAATTTATCATTTTGAATTCATATTCTGTATCTGTTGTTCACTTTTTATTTCATCTACTGATGTATCTCTAATTATTCTTATATTTGGCAATATAATTAATTTTGTCTCTCTATTGCTCTTTAAATTTTATAAACATTAATTATGTCTTCCTTCTACTGTTCCTTTAAGATGTTTTACCCCAAAACAAAATACATATAACAAAAACAATACATGTAATTCAGTGAAACATTTCCACATTGCTCATATCCAAATATTCATGAATCATTCTTCATTTAAAGTTCATCATTTCTCTGGTAGGAAATAGGTGGCATGATTCATTTTTAATTGACTACTCATAATTCATCATTACATTAATCAGAGTTCTAAAGTCTTAAGTTGTTGGAAATCAGTAAATCGTCAACTGCCATTCTTCTTTTTCACTCTGATTGATCTCTCACCTGAGCTTTTCGTGTCTCTATTTTGTCAATCCTGGAAATCAAACAGTTGCTCAGTTCTAAGGGCATCCAACTCTCCTTTCTGTTGGCTAATTTGTTTGTTTTATCTCCTAGTAAATTGACCTTTTCTTTCCACTCATTCTCTGTGAAACATTCTTCCAATATCCAACATTCTGACAAAGGTTGTATCTCTTCTATTCGTTCAGAAGTTTCTTTTCCATCCCAAGAAGATGTTTCCATTTTTTAAAAAATTAACACTTTATTATATCTGACAACCTGAAGTATGTAGAGGAATTTTTTGAATCCCATTAGACTTCTAGGAGAGAGACTGCATGTGAGCAGTAAAGATAAAAAGCTGGAGAACAATATATTATGCTTTAGCTGAAGAAAGAGTGAGAGAGAAACAGAGAGACAGAGAGAGAGACAGACAGACAGAGACAGAGACAGAGATAGAGACAGACAGAGAGAGACAGAGAGACAGAGAGAGAGAGAACAAATCCTGATCTCAGTCAAAGCAAAAGAGATAAAGAAAGAAACTATATCTTGCTAAAGGGTATCAAGACAATGTAGTAATATCAACACTAAATTTATATGTACCAATTGGCATAATACCCAAATTCACAGAGGAGAAGTTAAAAAAGTTACAGGAAGAAATATATAGCAAAACTATACTAGTGAGGGATCTCAATCTCCTTCTTTCAGAACTAGATTCATCTAATCACAAAACAAAAAGAAAGAAGATAAAGAAGAAAATAGAATTATAGATAAAATTAGCTATGATAGATCTCTGCAGAAAACTGAATGGGGACAAAAATAATCCTTTTTTTCAGTGGTATATGGCACCTACACAAAAATCAACCATATATTAGGGCACAGAAACCTCACAATCAAATGTAGAAAGGCAGAAATATTAAATGTATCATTTTCAGATCATGATGTAATAAAAATTACATGTGATAAAGGGCCAATGGAAAAATAGACCAAAAATTACCTGGAAACTAAATAATTTAATTCTAAAAAATGAGTGGATCAAACAACAAATCATACAAACAGTCAATATTTTCATCAAAGAGAATAACAATAATGAGACAACATACCAAAGCTTATGAGATGCAGCCAAAACAGTTCTTAGGGGAAATTTTATATCTCTAAATGCTTCTGTGAATAAAATAGAGAAAGAGGAGATCAATGAATTGAACATGAAACTAAAAAAAGCTAAAAAAAAAAAAAAAAAAAAAAGACTAAATATAAAATCTCCAATTAAATACCAAATTAGAAATTCTGAAAAATAAAAGGAGAGATTAATGAAATTGAAAATAAGAAATACATTGAATCAATAACTAAAACTAAAAGTTTTTATGAGAAAAACCAATAAAATAGATAAAACTTGGCTAATTTGAAAAGCAAATTATCAATCTCAAAAATGAAAAGAGTAAACTTAGCACAAAAGAGAAAATTAAAGCAAAAATTAGGAACTATTTTGCTCAACTGTATGTCAATAAATCTCTTAATCTAATTGAAATGGATGAATATTTGCAAAAATATATAAATTATTAAGATTAAGAGAAGGAATAAAACACTCAAATAACCCCATTTTAGAAAAAGAAATTGAACAAACTATTGATGAACTCCCTAAGAAAAAGTCTCCAGGGCCCAATAGATCTACAAGTAAATTCTACAAAATAATTAAAGAATAATTAATTCCAATACCATATAAACTATTTGGGAAAATAGGTGAAGAAGGAGTTCTGGCAAATTCCCTTTATGACAAAATATGATGCTGATACCTAAATCAGGAAGAGCCAGAACAGAAAAAGAAAATTATACGCCTAATTTCCCTAATGAATATCAATGCAAAATTTTGAAATAAAATATTAGGAAATTAGGAAAGAGATTACAGAAATTTATCCTCACTATTACCACGTGGAATTTATACCAGGAATTCAAGGCTGATTCAATATTAGGAAAACTATCAGCATAACTATCCACATCAATAATAAAACTAACAAAAATCATTTGATTATCTCAATAGATGTAGAAAAACTTTTGACAAAATGCAACACCCATTCCTATTTTAAAAAACTACAGAGCATATGAATAAATGGAGTTTTTTTTTAAAATGATAAGCAGCATCTTTCTAAAACCATCAGCAAGCATAATATGTAATGGGGATAGACTAGAGGCATTCCCAATAAGATCAGAGGTAAAATAAGGATGCCCATTTTCACTACTCTTATTTAGTATCATACTAAAAATGTTAGCTTGAGCAATAAGAAAAGAAAAAGATATTGAAGAAATCAGAATAGGCAATTAAGAAACAAAACTATCACTTTGTAGATATGATGGGATACTTACAGAATCCAAGAGAATCAACTAAAAAACTATTTGAAACAATAACGTCTTTAGCAAAATTGCAGGATTTTCACATAAATCACTAGTGTTTCTATATAACACCAATAAAGCCCAAGAACAAAAGATAGGAAGAAAAATTCCATTTAAAATAACTTTAGACAATATAAAATACTTGAGAGTTTACCTGCCAAAATAAATTCATGAACTACATGAATATGATTACATAACACTTTTCACATAAATAAAGTTATATCTAACCAACAGGAAAAATATCAATTGCTCATGGGTAAACCAAAATAATATAATAATTGTAATATAATAATTGTGATAATAATGTAATTGTTGTAATAATGTAATAATATAATTGTAATATAATAAATATGATAATTCTACTTGAATTGATCTATTTATTCAGTGCTATACCAATCATTCTGCCAAAAAATATTTTATAGAGCTACAAAAAATAATAACAAAATTTATCTGGTAGAACAAAAGGTGAAGAATATCAAAGGAATTAATGGAAAAAAAAATTGCAAAGGAAGGTGGCCTATCTATACCAGACCTAAGAACAACAGTCATCAAAACCATTTGGAACTGGCTAAAAATAGATTAAGTACATAAGACACAATAATCAATAATTTGATGAGCTCAAAGACTCCAATTTCTGGGACAAGAACTCACTATTTGATAAAAATTTCTAGGAAAACTGGAAAATAGTATGGCAGAAACTAGGCATCTTACACCCTATAGCAACACAAGGTCAAAATGAGTTTGTGATTTAGACATAATAAATGAACATTATAAGCAAATTAGGAGAGCAAGGAATAATTTACCTGTCAGATCTTTGGGGAAAGGAGGAATTTGTCACCAAACGAGAGAGAGAAATTATGAAATGCAAAATGAATAATTTTGATTACATTAAATTAAAAAAAGGTTTTGCACACACAAAATCAATGCAACCAAGATTAGAAAGGAAACAGAAAGCTGGGAAATAATTTTTATAGCGAATGTTTCTGATATGAACAGAGTTGAATTTATAAAAATACAACTCAATCATCCATTGATAAATGGTCAAAGGATATAAATAGGCAGTTTTCAAATGAAGAAATTAAATCTAAATATAGCCATATGAAAAAATGCTCTAATCATTATCGGTTAGAGAAATGCAAATTAAAACAATGTTGAGATACCAGCTCACACTTATCAGATTGACTAAAATGACAAAAAAATAAAATGATAAATATTGGAGGGAATGTGGGACAATTGGGACACTAATACACTATTACCACACTGATCTACTGCTGAATGAAATAAGCAGAATTAAGACAACATTGTACACAGTAACAGCAACATTATGTGATGATGAACTATGATAGACTTAGCTCTTCTCAGCAATACAGGGACTCAAGACAATTCCAAAAGACTTGTATGGAAGATGCCATTTCCATTCAGAGAAACTATGAAGACTGAATGTAGATCAAAGCATTTTCACTTTTTTTTTTGGGGGGGGGGGGTTTCTCATGGTTTTTCCCTTTTGCTCTTATTTTTCTTTCCCAACATTACTAACATGGAAATATGTTTAACATGATTATACATGTATAACCTATATCAGATTGTTATCTTAGGGAAGGGGAAGGGAAGAATGGGAAAGAAAAAAAATGGAATTCAAAATCTTACAAAAATGAATGTTAAAAACTTTTTGCATATAACTGGAAAAATAAAATATTATTAGATGTGTATGTGTAGCAAAGTACATTTAAAAATAAAAAAGAAAGAAACATGGAAAGCAGATACTTAGCCATAACAGAAATGTATATAGCAGAAAATCAATGCAAGTCACTGAAAAATTTCCTCTTCCTACTGATTGAGATTTTAAGTTTGTTTCTCTTTTTAAGCATTTGTTGATATTTAGATTAAATTCTGTAAGTATCACTTAAGACCTTAAAATCCCTCATGTTTGCCCCAGTAGGGTATCATTTACATTTTATCTTAATTACTCGAATAGCCACCTAATCTTTCTTTTTATCACTTCTAAATAACTTGACAGCCCTATGCAATATCCTTTTCTTATTTTCAGCAGTATCTCTAAATCCTACTTCTTTCTCTTTTTCACACACTTGTTTAACAAATTTAATTTAGTCTTCTCTTTTCCTTGATTTCTCAGTTTTGCTTTCTTTCTCTTTAATCCTCCTAATCCTGATCCTTGTCATTAAACATCTTTACCCCCCCCCCACAGAAGTCAGAAGGCAAAAGTACAATTTGAAACTGAAAACTTCTTCAAAGTTTCCTCAATTTTTCCAGAATTTTCAATATCCTTTTTATATTTATTATAAAATTTAATTTGTCATTAGACATTTCTTCCATCCTATGCCTCAACTTGTCTTTCTGAAGGAATTTTATTCTTTGAATCATTTAGAATTTCTTAATTATTATAATTTTTAATATTTTTCCCCATCAGGAATAGAAGTAGTAAAAGGGTTAGGCATAGCAAATGAGATTTTAGCATGAGTGATAACTGCTGATACACGTTAAAGCACTAAGGAGAAAACTTTGGTTTGGCTCAGAACTATAAGTAGACACCAAACTTTCCTATGATCTGGTTGGCTGTGTGAAAGGGATAATGGAAGAAAACCTAATTATTTCCTTTATAACAGAAGGATTTATACCTTTAATGTAAAATAGGTTTAATTAGATTTCAGAGGGCAGTTGAGAAGAAGCAAGGCTCCTCAGATAACTTTCAGATCACAGTGTGGTAACTTTCATCAATTTGTGGGAGGAAGGGTTGGAAATGGGATGGAGAAGCTTTGAGTCGCTTTTGCTAGATTATTATCCAGATGTGAAAACAAGAGCTGTCTGCTGAGCTCTCTTCTCTTCTGTCTCTAAAATCTCTCTGCTATACCATTACGTTTGTGGATATTTGATATTGATGTTCTTTTATTTTCTATGGTATCTTTCAGCATAATACACTCCTCATTTCTCTGACTTAATACTTTTGAATTTCAATATAGTATTATATGATAGCATTATTCTCAATCCAGATTTTTTTGTACTCAGCTGATACCTAATAAATTGTATTCTAGCTTCTCAAAGTTATATTTAGCTCCCAGAATTAAGAGTGTTTCCTGTAGCGAACAAATTATTGGATTAGGCCTTCTTTTCTAGAATCACCATTTTAAAGTGATCCACCTCATTCAAGCCTAAACTCTTTATCTTCAAATCTCTTTTCCTTATCTACAGGCATTGCCTTTCCTGATTATCCTTTCTCACTCTCCCTTTCTAGTGTTTTGTTTATGTTACCTTCTCCCATTAGAATGTTAGAAGTTCCTCCAGAGTTGGAATTGGTTCTTGTAGTTTTATCCCCAGTGATCATTACATACATTTTAAGTATTTAATAAAGGTTCTAAGTATCTATCCATCTATCCATATCTATCTTAATCATATTCCATTCAAGTTTATAAATTTTAAATTTTGGTTTATCACTTTCTTATACTTTGTTAAATTGTTCTCAGAAGACAATACAATCTTCCTTATTTTACCAATACAAATCTTTAAAAACCACATTTACACTTTCATATAACATTAAACATTATTCCTATCCTAGTAACTCTCAGTTTTTATAAGAGCTGGAATTATGATTTATTTTATTTTATTTTCTTACCCTCTTCCCTTTCTGAGATAGTAAAACCATTCCAGAATGATTCCATCTATTCATTTCATTCTTGTCGATTTAGTTGCTGCCTCATATCAACATTTTCCTTTCCTTTCTTCTTTCATTCATCCATCATTCCTTCCCTTTAAAAAAGCAGTTTTAAAGTATAAATTATCTGGTAGGTACTATTGGGGTGTTGGGGATGTAGAGATGTCATCAAACCTTTCATATAGCTGGATGATATTTTTTAAAACTAGCTTTTACTTCTTTTCTCCAGAAGAGAAAAAAAAAGTCTTTTTCTCAGCAAATCTATTGTTTTATTTATAAACTCTGTGGATAAATATCCAAGCTGTTGAGTTTAATCATTTTTTCTTGAATCTTCCTCATTTAAACCAATTATAATTTTGCTAATTTTGTTTCTTCCTTTATTTTTCAGCTTATTTATTATTCATGTTGACGGGTCTTATAATTATTTCAGTTTAGTTTCTGGGGCTACTCTCATTATCGATTCATTATGTTTTTCCTTCTGCCATTTCAGCTTCAGTTTATTTTAATCCATAATAATTATTTATCATGTTGTAAATTTTGTTTGCTCATTTCTTTGCTTATTGCTTTTATGAAAACCAATTTTCTTTTGAGGATTTCATGCAGTCCCTTCTGCTGGTTTATCATCAATATCATTCTTCCTAATTATAGAGCTCTGTCAGAGGCCTTCTTATCTTCTCTCTATTCTTTTACTTGGTGATCTCATCAACTTCCATGAATTTAAGCATCATTTCTATGTAGTTGACTCCCAGATCTATGAGCTATAATCCCACATCACCAATTGGCATTTCACACTGAATAGCCAATAAATATTTCAAACTCAGTATGTTTAAAACAGAATTCATTATCTTTTCCCTAAAACCTACCCCTCTTCAGGACTTTGCTATTTCTGTTAAGGGCAACAGGATCTTCCATTCACCCAGGTTCACAACCTTGCCATTATCCAGACTCTTCACTGTATCTCATGACACATAATCAGTTGATTGCCAAGGCCACAATATCTTTCATCTGCCCCCTTCTATTTACTAACATAACTAATACCCTAGTTTAGCCCACTTAAGACTATTGCAACAAACTTTAGTTGTTTTTCTTTCAGTCTATCTCTACTCCAATTAAGCCTCCACATAGCTGCTGAAGTGATTTTCCTGAAGTGTAAAACTAATCATGTATTTCTCCTACTCAGTCAACTCTAACGGCTCCTTATTACCTGTAGGATCAAAATAAACTCTTCATATTGGCTTTTAAAGCCCTTTACAACCTACCCCAAAACACCTTTTCATCTTGATTGTACATTACTCATCTTATTCACATATAAAACTCCACCTCTTATCTTCAAGCCTCTGCATTGGTTGACTCTCATAACTAGAATGCATTCCCACCTGAACCCCACCTCTTTGAATCCATTGTTACCTTCAAAATAATGTTCAAATATTCATATTCTACCTGTCTTTCCCATTTCAAACAGCTGCTAATGCCTTCCCTCACAAAGATTCCCTTGAACTTCTTCTGTGGTGAAGTGGTTACAGAGAGAGCAGGACCAGAAAGACCTACGGTTAAGTCCCCTCTCTAACATGCTGGGGGTAAGAACCTGGACAAGTCACTTAACCTCTCAATACACTTACAGTTCTCTAATACTAAAAGGTGTAAAATAAGTACCTTTATGCAGTGGTAAAGAATCCTCACTGAAACTCTCTATACCAATTAAATTGGAGTTTACCTGAAATACATACATACATATGTATACACACACATACTTATCTGTATGTATGCAGATTAATGTACATTATACACATTATACACGTATATTAATCATATATATGTATAGATAGATAAATAGATTCATAATACATATATATGTGTTATATCTCCTTGCTTCCCCTAGAATGTAAGCTTCTTTAGGGCAAGGATTGCTTAATTTTTGTCATTGTGGCTAGTTTCTAGTACAGTGTTTGGCACATTGTGGATAATTAATATCAAGCTTATTGCTTGATTCATTAATCCTGAATTAAAAACAAAATTAATTTTTGAGGGGATCATAAAGGTGGTATGTTCTCTTACAACTCTCACTCTTTCATCTTTCTTTGTGTTTATTTGCTTTACAAAAAGTCTCCTTTTACAAAAGGATTCATTTCAGTATAACATCCTTTTTGATGATGTCCTGAAAGGTAGTCCTGTGCTGTGTGCCCCAAATACAGTATATACAGAAGAAATTAGGACCTCTGATTGGCTAAAAGGGACTTATGTACCTGAGGAATTTATTTCAGTTAGTTAAAGATAGACTTCAAGAGAGAATTTCCAGGGAGGTAGTTGAGGGAGAAAGACTTGAATGAAAGATGAAGTCCTCAAACCTGAGGTTATAGATCAGATCCTCTTTCTTGATTTTGTAATTCTAGATACTATTGAAAGGAGAAATCATTCCCTCTTTCCTGATTTGGAATGAGATCTTTATCAACAAATACAAAAGAGTAAGTGAGATATTCAGCTTAATATCTCACTTACTCTTGTGTATTTGTTGGTTTATTCTAATCTGTAGTAGAATATAAGCTAAGGGCTACATTTCCCATTAAAAGCTAATAGGGAAGTGGCTTTTATTGTGAAGTTACAAACCCCTAAACTAGAGATATTTGAGGGGTAGCATTTTTTTAGTCTAGCTAATGCTCTGAGGAGAATCTCCCAACCTCTGAAGCCCTGGACCTTTCCTGACTTAGCTGGCCCTTCTCCTGCTCCTCACAAAGGAAGAACAGCAGTTAATCCCTTTGGAGAGAGAGTGGGCAAGATTAAATCTCTCATGCTCTCTGTTGTTTGCTTGCATTTTGTTTTCTTTCTCATTTTTTTTCCTTTTTGATCTGATTTTTCTTGTGCAGCAAGAGAATTGTATAAATATTTATATTAGGCATATTAGATTTAACATATATTTTGCCATATTTAACATATATTGGATAACCTGCCATCTAGGGGAGAGAGTGGGGGAAGGAGGGGAAAATCTGGAACACAAGGTCTTGCAAGGGTCATTGTTGAAAAATTATTGATGCATATGTTTTGAAAATAAAAAGCTTTAATTAAAAAAAAAGAATCACTTTGCAGCAAGAACCTGCTTGGAGTTATTTGCTTAATTTGTTCATTTCAGATGAGCATTAGCTAAGGCAGATAGATACTGCTGTCCGGGTTTGACAAGGATGCCCTACCATACATACATCAGTGTAATTTGCAGCAGGGATTGGCTACTATAGTTTCTCACCACTCCCTTCTTTCACTCCTCAGGCAGGGTTTAGCTTTCCCTAAGAGGGCATAAAGCTCCTCCCAGGACTGCTTAAACACAGCTTCCTTGACCCAGTTTATTTCCCCTTTCAAAAATGAGTAGATCTAAGTCTCTCCTCCATCCTCCTATGCCAGAGATTAGCTTTTCTCAAAGGAGAGTCCAGTGGGAGAGTACCAGGCCTGGAGTCAGGAAGACTCATTTTTATGAATTAAAATCTGGCCCCAGACACTTCTGACCTATTGATCCTGAACCAGTCACTTAACCCTTTTGCTTCAGTTTTCTCATCTGTAAAATGAGCAGACAAAAATAGCAAAATATTTTGCCAAGAAAACTCCAAAATGGGTCATGAAGAGTCATGACTGACAACAACTGAACAGTAACCAAAGGAGAAAACGAGGAGCCAAGATGGTAGATTAGAAGCAACCCAGCTAAACTCTCTCAACATATCCCATCAAATAACTTTAAAATACACTCAAATAAAATTTTGGAATGGCAGAGCCAACAAAGGGTCAGGATGAAACCTCTTTCTAGCCTTAACTTAGGTTGGCAAAAGTTTGTGACATTGTAGTAGAGGCTGGTCTGGAGTCCATACATGTGGTGGCAACAACTGGCAGAGGCAGCAGCTTGGGGAAAGATGGTAAGGGACTCAGACAATTCGTCAGAAAGAGAGGATAGGGGCACTTTGCTGGCATTGGGTACACCAAGTTCTGTGCTACAATTCCAGGGTAGATAGGGACACTTGTGTTTGGAGCTCTTGGTTCAAAGAGAAAGAAATAATTTGAATATTGTGGAGGCACAGTCAGTAAGTATCACATGAGATTATATATTAAAGGAAGGAGGACTTCAGATATATTCTTGAAGGCAAAAGAGCTAGGATTACATCCAAGAATAATCTATTCACCAAAATCATTTCCTTAAGGGGAAAAATCGATATTTGATGAAATAAAGGAATTTCAAGTATTCCTGATGCAAAAACCTGCACTGAATAGAAAATTTGTCAATTCAAACAGAAGACTCAAGCATAAAACGGTAAACATGAAAGATAAACATAATGGTCTCAATAAAATCAATAAAGTTAATAAAATCAGTTTGTATTCTTATATGGGAAGATGATACATGTAAGTCCTAAGAATTTTATCATTATTCGGGCATTAAAAGGAGTCTACATAAATAGAAAGTATGGATATGAGTCAATAATGTTGGAATGATCTCCAAAAAAGGATTAAGAGGTGAGAAAAGAGGATTCAGCAAGAGATGGGAGAAAGAAGAGGTAGGATGGAGGAAATTTATCACATAAAAGAAGATGAATATTTATAATGGAGGGGAAAACAGGTGGGTAAGCAATGCTTGAATTTCATTCTCATAGAAATGAGTTCAAAAAGGGAAGTATATGTGTATATATGTATACATATATACAAACACATATGAATGCATATGTGCACACACACACACACACACACACACACTCAGTTGTATATAAAAATGTAACATCCAAAAGGGAAATAGGCTGAGAAAGGAATTTTAAAAGGCAGTGAGGGAGGGGGATAAAAATTTAAAAAGGGAAGACATATTAAGCTAGGCAGAAGTTACATGAAAAATAGACTTTTGAGGAGGAACAGGATAAAAAAGTGAGAAAAAGGAGACATAGAAGAAAATAGGATGGAGAATACAGTAATAACTGAAAATGAGTGGGATTAGCTAATCCATAAAATGGAAGCAGAGTGCAAAATGGGGGATTAGAAATCAGAATCACAACAATATGCTGTTTACAAGGGACAAACAAATGTGGAACAGAGTTAAAATAAAGGGTTGGAACAAAAATCTAATGTGCTTCAGCTGAACTAAAAAAGTTAGGGGTAGCAATTATCTCAGACAAAGCAAAAATAGATCTTACTAAAAGGGATAATCAGAGAAATTACATTTTGCTAAAAAGGACCATAGCCAATGAAGTAATATAAAAAATGTTTACAGAAAGTTTTTCTGATAAGGTTTCATTTCTCAAATATATACTAAATTTAAAACTGAGTCAAATTTATAAAAATAAGAGCCATTCACCAAATGATAAGTGGTCAAAGATACAAACAGGTAGATTTCAGAAGAAAAAAGTTTTCTATAGTCATAAAGGGAAAAAAAATGCTCTAAATCACTATTGATTAGAGAAATGCCAATCAGTGAAACTATGAGGTACCACCTCACACCTATCAGAAGTGACAAATGCTTGATGTGATAGGGAAAATGGGGACATGTATGTACTATTCATGATGTGGTGAACTGGCACAACCATACTGTAGAACAGTTTGGAATTATGCCCAAAGGGCTACAAATACCTTTTGACTCAGCAATACTACTACGAGGTCTGTATCTTAAAGAGATTAAAAAAATAAGAAAAAGACCTATATGTGTAAAACTATAGAAGCTCTTTTAATGGTGGCAAAGAATAGGAAATCAAGGGGATCTCATCACTTGGGGTTTGGCTGAACAAGTTATGACATTTGATTGTATTGGAGCACTACTGTGCTGTGGGAAATGATGAGGTGGGTATTTTAGAAAAACATGTCAAGACCTATATGAACTGATGCAAAGTAAAGCGAACAGAACCAGAACACTGGACATAGTAACAGCAATGTTATAATAATGATCACCTGTGAAATACCAAACTTGGACATAGTTGTTTAAATGTTCTTTACTCATTAGACTGCGAGCTCTTTGAGAACAGGAATATATCTTCCCTTCTTCCCCCCTCTTTTATTACCAGAGCTTAGCACAATGTCTGGCAGCTAGAAGGGATATATAAAATAAATGCTAGTTGACTGACTGACTTAATGCCCGTCAAAGGAGAATAGAGTGGTCAGTCTTGTGTCTCTGCTGCTATCATTCAGGCAAGAATTAAAGTCTCCCCTAGAAAAATGTGGTCAAGATTCCAGAGACACATCTTCACAGTGAGCCACATTTAAATAACCTATGTGAATTTGTACATTTTCCATGGGCAGCCTACATCATATATATATATATATATATATATATATATATATATATATATATATGTATCACAGAATCATGATTTTTAGCGTTATATTTTGTTTTGCTACAACAATCACTTCCCAATAACCCACCTATTCTACTTTCCCTTTAAAAAGTTACATAAAATCATGGTGCTTTGCATATAGTAGTTGCTTAATTAGTATTTTTTAATTCCATAATCATAACATCAATGGAATTTCTTTGTAACTGGATACATGTAACTTTCTGCTCTTACAGTTTATCATTATTAGGAGGAAGGAAGGAAGTGTGTTTTAACATCAGACATCTGGAAGCAACATTAGCCATTGCATTCAATGTGAATTGTTGACTTTATATACCTTTTTGTTATTGTACGTACTGTTCTTTTGGTTCTGTTCTATTCACAGCCCAGCTAAGTTTAGTGGGGTTCATCATGGAAGTTTTTTTGGCCATAGCAGCTTCCAAAGATTGTTTACTATGGCAAAGAGAGTTTGTAATTTATATGGGTAGAGAGATATTACCTACACTGATAAAATAATTGATTTTGTGATATGGAGATGTAGATAATATTAATCATCTTAATTTCCTTTTAAATTTTTAGCTCTATAAGTGTCCAATTTAGAATCAATGTAAGAAAATGTTGAGACTCAAGTATTTATTAACTACTTACTATGTGTGTTTCAAGTTTTAGGAATACACATGCAAAGAATAAAACAAAAAAGGAGATAATATGTACATATTTAAGTACACACAGGAAAAATACAAATGAATGAAATACAAATAAATCCAGGATAATTAAACATAAAGCAGCTTTCTAAGCTCTATATATGACCTCTAAATTCTAAGCTCTAAACTCTATGTACTAAGCTTAAGCTCTAAATTCTATGATCCTTATTAAAAACAATAGAATAATGGGACTTTATTCTTACCCTCCCAGTGCTATTTTCTGAATGGTAGGAATCAAATGTTAAGTCACGATGACTTTAATTTCCTATAATTCTTGTTTCAGATGGTATCTCATAACATGAATAGCCCAAGTATACTTTGAGGGCATTTTCTCATTCTAATGGTTCACAGTTTTCCTAGGAAAACTGAGACAACATATGCTATAACCTTTAATAATCTTCCAATGATTTCCCCCTAATAGCACATAGCTCACGCTATTACAGAACAAAGATTTTAACGTAATTTCTTTTTTTTGTTGTTCTTGATGCGAAATTTTCTTACTTAAACATTCAGGTTTGGTACATAATCAGATTCTAATAATTGAAGAGATTCTCCAAAGTTTTGCCTCTAAAATCTAAGAATAAGTTTGTTTTTAATGGTAAAACAGAAGATGGTGAAGAGAAACCCTGCATAGAGTCCAGTCATCCCCACAATGAATAGATTAAAATGTCTCCAAAAATAAATAAGTAAATAAAAAAGGAAGCAACCAAAAAACCTCAAAAAGAATGGTTCTTTGATAAGGAAAATAAAAGGACAGGGAAATGAATAAGCAGTAGGGGAAAAACCAAACCTAAAACTTAATGCAATAAACAAACGCCATGGATTAAGACCATTTTTAAAAATGCCATAGACATCGACAAACCAACTCCAACAATAATCTAAAAAATTAAGTTGGGATTTACTCAAAACACACTGAATTGGGTCGTAAACTCTTTAAATCATGGATTCTTAACCTGGGAGAGGCAGCTAGTGCAGTGGATAAAGAGATCCTGTAGTCAGAATGTCTTTAGTTCAAATTTGTCTTCAGATGCTATAATTGGGCAAGTCACTTAACCTTTAATTGCCTCAGTTTCCTTGTTTATAAACTGGAGATAATAATAGCATCTCTCTCACAAGACTGTTGTGAAGATCAAATGAGATAATATTTGTTTTTTAAAAAATATTTTATTTATTTAATTAAATATTTTCCAATTACATAAAATGTTAAAAATTCATTTTTAAAAGTTTGCATTCCAAATTCTCACCTTCCCTCCCACCTCTCCCCTATTAATTGAGAAGGCAAGCAATATGATTTCAATTATACATGTGAAGTCTTGCACAACATACTTCTGTATTTGTCATATTGTGGAAGAAGATACCCCCTCAAAAAAAATGCTTTGATTTGCATTCAGATTCTATCAGTTGGATTTGTCCAAAGGACTCATAATGAAAAATGTTATACACCTCCAGAGAGAAAACCAATGGAGTCTAAATGCAGATCAAAGCATATTATTTTTTTACTTTATTTTTGTGGGGGTTTTGTTTGTGTCTTCTTTCCACAACATGACTAATATGAAAATATCTTTGAAAAGGTTGCAAATATATAATGTGTACCAAACTGCTTACTGTTTCAAGGAGAGGTACGAGAGGGAGAGAATTTGGAACTCACAATTTTAAAAAATGAGTGCTAAAATTGTTTTTACATATAATTGGGAAAAATAAAATATTATCAAAGCAAAAGAAAGGAATTATCTTAGATCAGTTTTGATCAGCATAGCTAATAGATCACTGTTTTGATCAGCATAGCTAAGTCTTTCATGGTTGGTCACCATTGAATGTTCTCTTGGTTCTGATCACTTTCCTTTGCATCAGTTCATATAAATCTTCCCAAACTTTTTCTGCAATTATCCCATTCCTTACTTCTTACAGCATAATAGTATCCCATCACAATCATATGCCACAACTTATTCAATTATTTGGACATCCCCTCAATTTCCAATTCTTTGTCACCATAAAAAGAACTGCTATAAATATTTTGGTACAAATAAGTTCTTTCCCCTTTTCTTTGATCTCTTTGGGATACAGACCTACTAGTAATATTTATGGATCCAAGAACATGAACAGTTTTAAAGCCCTCTAGGTATAGTTCCAAATTGTGTTTCAGAATGATTGCCTCAGTTCACAATTTGACCAACAGTTCATTAGTCTAATAATTTTTTCATATACCCTCTAGCACTTGTCATTTTTGTATTAGCAAATCTAATAGATAGGAGGTGGCAAAATCTAAAAAGTGCTTAGCACAGTGATTGTCACATAGTTGGCACTTAATAAAGGATAATTCTCTTCCTTCCTTAGGTCCCATAGAGTTCCAAAGGGTCCATAGATAAATTTCAGGAATGCATGAATTTGAATGGGAAAACAAATTATCTTTTTTTAAAATAGATTTGAACTGAAATTTTAAATTTCTTTCAATTATTTAAAAACAATATTCTGAAACAGGATCTATGATTTTCACCAGATTATCAAAGGGGTGCCTGGCCCAGAAAAGGTTAAGAATAGCTGTTTTTAAGGATAGTTCATTCAGAACAATTAAAAGATAATGCAGAAAAATAAGGTAAAATGACAGTTAACTTAGAAAGGCTTTCTATGCAAGTTTTATATGCAAAGATAATTCTTTACATGTTAAATTTGAAAATTTTATGTATAAAGATGAGTGTATCAAAAAAGACCTCAGCCATAAAAAAGTCTAACCACCATTTTACCAGGAGAGTTTTAAAGAAAATTTCCAAGAATAAATAAATTCAAGAAAGAGTTCACAGATTAATGTAGTCTGAGAGATATTTTCTGTGAACAATACCAGATTCAACCCTCCTAGACATATTATGCTCAAATACTTATACTATTTTTATTGATTATCAAAATGTTTTTGATTGATTTCTGCACTTGTGGCTCATCTTATCCATGTACTGCAAATATATAAAATAGACTCAAGCGTGGGAAAATACTCAGTACTTGCTATCACATGGAAAACAGTAGAGTAGTTTCTCTGCTGAAAACATACTATCAATATAGTCATGTTCAAAAAATTGAAATAAAGAAGCATTTTTTCAGAGAATCAGTTTAATGTCATTATGGTTCAGCATATACATTATCATCTGCCTCAAATAGAAGAATGTCTTTCAAATTAAAGAAGGAATTCAATTAAAACATATCATTATTTACTTAATCTTATTAATCACTTATTGTACATTGAATTATATCAAGCTATATAGCTCCACCAAAATACACATTAAACAGCTTCTTAGTCTTAGAGAATTTTTTTCTCCATTGAAATAAAAATGTAAGTGGATTTGTCAAGTTTTAAATTTTTTAACATATTCCTAAGAAATACAGGAATTGAAGACTTTGGGGTTTGAATTTGAAGGTCAATTGAACCAGTGGATGAAGAAAACACATCCATGTCTTCATCTTCTTCATGCAAGGAACATTGAACATATTACTATCAAGGAGAGATTTATGACTAAATAAATTTGGTGATGTGCATCATGAAATCAAAGCTGAAGAGGAAAAATGCACTTACAATAATTAATACCTGTATTATATCAGTTTTAATACATGCTTTTGAATGACTAAAGTGGAACACAGATTTGGAAAGTTTTCTGTTGATAGGAAGAGGGCAGAGAGGAAGAAAACTTAAAACCAAAAATAATTCCCCCAAAAAAATTTTAAGAAGAAAATATTCTAACAAAAATCAGTATAATATAAATGAAGCACAGAACCCACTTTCCTAAGGTAACTATAGAAAATACGTTTCTCATCTACTGGTCATCCTGCCATCTAGGGGAGGGGGTGGGGGGGTAAGAGGTGAAAAATTGGAACAAGAGGTTTGGCAATTGTTAATGCTGTAAAGTTACCCATGTATATATCCTGTAAATAAAAGGCTATTAAATAAAAAAGAAAAAAAAAAAAAAGAAAATACGTTTCTTTGCCAAATGGAGGGAGAAGATTGATAGACATTCTCAGAGCACATGATAAATACATTAACAACATACAGCAGCCATTTTGGAATAAAAAGGCATCTTTTCACCAAACAAAAGCAAAAGTTGGCAATAAGTATAATTATTTGTATTTGTCTAATAAAATTGAAAGTGGTTCACCTCAATTTGGAGCCTTTGAAATGGCTAATATTCAAGAATGGAATCAAAAGCTCCTATAAGGGTGACATTTACATGAACTCAGTCAATAATATGTTAACAAAGAAGTGTCAAAAATTGTTGAATCATGAAGATTTGTCTGCAGAGGGGAGTATGCTGTCAATTCATGACAAAATCATCCCTTTCTTCCCCCTCCAAAAAAGTTACCAAAGAGTTGTCGTTAAAGAGTCTGAATTAGTGTTCAACATAGATCACACAAGTTAAGTCTAGAAACTATGCAACAGACTGCAGTCAATGTACTAAAATGTAGCATCTTCAAGACATAGCCTCATGACTGGAATAAGACATCAGAAGTTCACTATCTTTCATGGACTAATAATGAATGACAAACTCCCACACTAAATACACAGACCTCATATTTATGACAATTCAAACAATAAATTGTACTGAAACCAAGACATTGTCACAAATCTACCTCTGGCCTACAATCACACAGAAATTGCATTCATCCATAAGAATTTAAAACAACATCTTAAAAATAGATCTTACTCTCCAAATATTTTTAATTATGAGACTATATGAAATGAAAAATTTGCAAAATGTAGAATATAGCAGAAGAAAATCTTATTGGGAATGAAGCTGTACTAAGGATGCTTCCATTGAGCCTACAGAAGGTGAATTTATTCAACTATTACTCAACTATTTTCATTTTATCCATTGATGCAATAGAGAACAGAATATAAATATAAAACAATAATATCAGGATAATAATTTGTCCCCCAAAATGTTTCTCAAACAGTACAATTCTTCTGCTTAAAGAAATAATTTTTCAACAACAATAGTAGTAGGCAACATTTATATTGTGCTTTAAATTTTTACAATATTTTTAATGTATTTTTTCATTTGAATTTCACGAAACCCTTGTGAAGACTTACTATTACTCTCATTTATAGAAAAAAATTTCTATCAAAAATGTTAAAAATAATACAAGATGCCACAGTTGTAGCTAAACAGTCCTTAAGATGATAATTAGCTCATAATTTTAAAAATTTACATTTAAAAAATGCACTCAAAATAAACATAAAAGAAGAAAACAACACAATCAAGAAAAAAGCTAACAAAATTGAAAGAAAAAAGTTGACTGAATTTATGAACAAAACAAAAAAAAATTTTAATAATTTTTTCTTGATATATTTTGTTTTTACATCTAAATTTCTTCTCATTGCCACTCCCAGAAATCCATCCAATATAGAAAACAATTTAAAAAAAAAAAAAAAGAAAAGGAAAAAAATCAGCAAAATTGGTCTTTTTTTTTTTTTTTTTTTTAATCTGACAATATGAGCAGTGTTTCACACCTGTGGACCCTCCACCACCACAAAAAGCAAGTCTCTTCTCCTATCTACTCATGGTGCTAGTCTTTGTAATTTTACATCATTTCTTTTCAGTTGATTCATGGATATTGCTATTTTAGAAATTCTACATTCATGGATTTGCACATTGTTTTCATCATATCACATTGTACTAATTGCACATACTATTTACTTGATTCTGATCACTTTATTTTGCATTAGTTCATGTAACTCATGTTTCCCTTGCCAAACTGATCATATTTATAATATTTTAAAGTACAGTAATATTTCTTTACATCCATGTGCCCCAACGTTTTAGCCATTCCCATATCAGTAGGTATCTACTTTGTTTCCAATTTTTTTTACAACAAAAAGTGCTGCTACAAATATTTTGGTGTTTATGAGTCCTCCTTCTTACCAGTTAGCTCCTTCATGCCTAGCAGAGGAATTCCTGAATCCAAGGTTCCGGGCATTTTAATAGTTTTATTTTTAGGATTTTGAATTATATTTCAGAATGGTTGTACTAATTCAGAGCTTTACCATCAGCTTGCCTATCTTTCCATAGCCCTTTCAACATTGCCTTTCCATTCTTTATCATCTCTGCTGGTGTACAAGGGAGGTTTTGAAACCTCAGGATTATTTTGTTTTGCCTTTCTTTTGTTAGCAGTAATCTGAAACATTTTCATATGGTTATTAATAGTTTGTAATTCATCATTTGAGAACTGTTTTCAAAGCATAGTTTTTATTTGAAAAATTTTATGTAAAAATTATTCTTCCAAAACTCACCATTTCCTTTCTTATTTTAGATGTCAATTTTGTTTATGCAGAAATTTTTTGGTTATGTTTAGTCAAAATTATTCATTTTACCTTTTCTAACTGCCTCCATTCCTTGTCTGCTTTAGAACAAATGTTCTACCGATAACTGTGAAAGGTATGCCATCTATTTCTCTTCTGTGTGTGTATGTATGTGTGTGTGTGTGGTTTGAGCCCTAATATATTGGTTAAATATTCATTTTGAATTTGTTGTGGATGTGTTCTAAGGTACTGGTTTAAGTATGATATGTCAGATTTCAATTTTATCAGAAAAAATTTTTTTATCAAATGAGAGTTCTTCCTAGGTAACATATTTTGAGTTTATTGAACATGAGATTATTCAGCTTGATTAATTCTAATTTTCTCTTGTTTAGTATGTTTTATTGATCAACTTTTAAAAAATGGATTCTATGACTGAAGCTTTATAATATAGTATGAATTCTAGAAATACTATCCTCCTTTCATTCCTACCTTTCTCATTATTTACCTTGATAACATATCTTTTGATCTTCCAAATGAATTTTTATTATTTTAATTAAAATCTATAATACATCTCTTTGATAAATTAACTAGCATTAAAATTAACTATAATAATATTTTTATTTTTAAAATTGCATTGGCTTAGCCCAATATTAAGGACCAAATATTCCTTAGTTATTTAAGTTGATATTTTTATTTCTTTAAGAAATACTTTGTAATTATATCTATAGAAATATGCTTTGTAGAAATATATTTTCTGTTGTAGCTGCTTGGATTTTGTTAGAAATGTTGTTTTGGGGGCAGCTAGGTGGTGCAGTAGATACAGCACCAGCCCTGAAGTCCTGACTTTAGGACCTAAGTTCAAATATGGTCTCAGACACAACACTTCCTAGCTGTGTGACCACGGGCAAGTCACTTAACCCCAATTGCCTCAGCAAGAAAAGAAAAAAAGAAAGAAAAGAGAAATGTTATTTTTGTGGATTTATTTTGCGGCCTGCAATTTTGCTGAAATCATTATTTATTTCACTTTCTTTGCTGATTCCTGAGGATCTTCTAAGTATCTTAGTAAACCCTCATGCCATTAGGAAGCATGGATAATTTCATCTCTACTTTGCCTATCTTTCTCATTATTGATATTGCTAGCATTTCTAGAACTCTATTTTTAAAAATAGTGAGAAAGTGCATTCTTGCTTTATTCTTGTATTTATTAGAATTTTTTTTACTCACAGCATATTATCTTGCTTTTAGTTTTACTTAGATATTTTTTATAATGCTAAAAAGATCTTTCTTTGAGTATATTTTGTGAGTATATTAGCACAAATAAAAAATAGTAAAAAACAAACAAACAAACAAAAACAACCACAATAGTATTTTGTCAAAAGCTTTCTTTACATATAGTGAGATAATTATGTGGCTTGGGATGTTTTTTGTTTTTATTATGATTATTTTGATTGTTTTTCTAATGTTGAATCATTCTTGCATTTTTAATATAAAGTTCAGATTGGATGTAATAAATGATGTAAGAATAAAGTTTTTTTAATATAAAATAAAAATAGTAACCATAAATTAATCATAAAGGAAAAGAAAGCCAAATTACCAAAATAAAAATAAGTAGCAAATCTCAACAAGTAGCAAAGAAATAAAGTTATCAGAGAATATTACAGAGGATTATATGCTGCCCCAAAAGTGAGATTATAAAAAAATAGAAGAATTCTAACTTATGCTTCTTTAAATACTTCATTGAATTTAGACCTCATTGGTGTCAGTCAATACTTACTCCCTGCACAGGCAGTGATTGTAAGCCATCCATATTCTCTTATCATGTCATAATTTTTCCTTATGAGGCCTGCTAAGGACCATCCTCTATGACCCCTTGGCATTTTATTGGCACCACTCCAGCATGTCAGATATTCATCTTACATCCCTGACTGACTATATAACTATCCTCTTTTTTTATCCATAGATCTCTCTGATAATATATTTTTCATCCTTTTGTGCATATAACTTGATGTTGGTAATATGGCAGCTTATTTAAGCTCATCATACTTTCTCAATCTTTGGATGACCCACAATTTTAATTTCTTGGAAATTTGGTATTCCATGATTCACAGCTAGAGAGATTCCCTGAAATAATTTTAGAATTTAAAAAATATGGGTCTTTTTTATGGAGAAGCTTATGGACTAATTCTATCTACTTGATCTAATCAGTTGTGCTTTGAAAGGGCCTACCTTAGCAGAGAGTAATGGAAAACCGGTTTTATTTCAAGCCAGAGGGATTATTCTTTACTTACTGCCTAATGACCTTAGATAAGTCATGATTTGCACCACTAATTTCCTCATTAGGAAATACAGAAATGTTCTATAAAGTTTCTCTCAGTCTCAATCTATGCTTCTTGTTCTCTTGAGTAAGAAGCGGCTGTGTTAAGGCTGGTCACATATAAGGAGTGTTACCATTACAGAAAAATCTTACCATGGAAAGACTTGTTTATTATGACTTTAGATGAAGAGCTTAGTTATTCCTGTTTGCAGCCCCAGATGAAATCATTACATATAATAGAAGCAGGATAATTTTATCCTCAACAAAATTATGAAGTTGGAGAAGTTGGTCTTCAGAATATATCAACTCCCTTTTTGGCACCTTTTTTCCTCTTATTTCTGCTGTTCTCTTCTTCTGTTCCCCTCTCCCCCAATCCTGTCACATATCTTTCATGAAACTAGAGAGTTTGTGATTTTTCATCCTTTTCTTCTATTGGAATTTGCTTGTAGGAAGAATTAGGACAAACATAAATCACAGTGTAATTTCTCCCTGAAATCTTTGTATTTCAAGTTTTATATCTTATTATAAAATAATAAAAGGTTCTGACTCTTGTTAAAGGAATGTCAGGTGTATTGAGAAGATATAAAAGAAAAGTGTGAAAGAGAGAGAAAGAGAGACAGAGACAGAGAGAGGGAGAGAAAAGAAGAGAGAGGGAGACAGCAAGAGAAAGACAGAGACAGAGACGGAGATACAGAGAGAAAGAAAGAAAAGGAGGGAGAGAGAGAAAAGAGAGAAGGAGTGTGTGTGTGTGTGTGTGTGTGTGTGTGTGTGTGTAAGAGAGAGAGACAGAGGGGGGGGGGGAGAGAGAGAGAGACAGAAAGAGACAGAGACAGAGAGACAGAGAGAGAGAGGGAAAGGGAGAGGAGAGAGACAGAGAGAGAGAGAGGCAGAGACAGAGAGAGAGAGAGAGAGAGAGAGAGAGAGAGAGAGAGAGAGAGAGACAGACAGAGAGAAAGGTCCTTTATGTTGTATCTTTGAAATCACTCCACAGGTGACCAACAGGGAAAAATAAAGTTCACCAAAGGCAAGATACAACACAGTTAACTTGTGACATAGTCGTTAGAGTACGATCTTCTGACACTTGTGTTGTAAGGAGGTTTTACTCAATTGCCTGATTTTATTTTAAGTCCCTCCGGAATTGAGGCGTTTTGGAATCGTCATGTTTAAGGTGACTGACTGAGTCAGGTGGCTGTGCTGTAGCACTGAGCATCCATACCAAATCTACCCATAATTAATGCTACAACCTATTATGCACAAGGCTCCTTCCAGTCCAGGATCCCAGAATGCCCCTCAAACTAGGTCAGCTGAAATAAACATCAACTTCTCTTCAAAAAGATTCTACGCCTATGCAGTCACTACCCAAAAAAAGAGTCCTTCGGGGAAACAGGACATATAAACAGTATCGCCCAGGCATCCCTTGTATCCTGTTTCCCCCCCCCAAACAGACACCATCCTTGACCTTTACAACATCAACAAAAGTACACTCACTAAATTGCGTTGCAGCAAAACTTTCCCTTCTACCACCTAATTTCCATTCTGCCTTTTCCACAAACTAACAGATCCCAAACGGAAGGCATTGCCTTGAACCAATATAAGCACAAGCTTACCCAAAGTATCTCCCTAAGTCGTATCAGTCCTTCCAGAAAAACCATAAATCAAATGTTTCCTCTTAGCATCCCCTCTGATGTTTAGCTCTCCCTCATCTGGATTTGCACATGTGGGTTTTCCTGATGACAACATGAAGAGCACATTTCCAGAGTTGGAAGAGGGGAGAGCTAATATGAAATAATTATGAGCTAACATGAAATACTTATACATGCGAAAAATTTTGGAATTTAAGATAAGATGGGTATGGGCATGAAGTACTCAAAGTCATTGATTTTAGATGTAGTACCTAGGTTCCAATCATGCTCTATTATTTATTATCTGTGTGATTAACAAGTCACTTAACTTCCTCAGGTCTCAGTTTCCCCATCTTTGAAATCAGGGAATTGCATCAGATTAGCTAGTATTTCAGAAAAGGACAGGGATAAATGTTGGAGAGGATATAGGAAAATCGATGAACTCCTAGGAGAGTTGTGAACTGTGGAAAGCAACTTGAAATGATGCCCAAAGAGGTATAAAACTGTACATAACTTTTGATCTAGCAATATTGCTACTAGGTCTATCTTCCAAAGAGATTACAAAAGGGAAAAAATATATTTGTACCAAAATATTTAAAGCACCTCTTTTCATGGTGGCAAAGAATTGGAAACTAAGGGGATACTCATCAATTGGGAAATGGCTGAACAAGTTGTACTGTATGTTTATAATAGAATATTATTGCACTATAAGAAATGATGAGCAAAATGTTTTCAGAAAAACATGGAAACACTTAAATGAACTGATGCAAAGTGAAATTAGTAGAACCAGAACATTATAGCAATACTATGGTATAAACAACTGTGAATGACAGCTATTCCCAGCAATACAATGACCTAAAACAATCCCAAAGTACTCATGATGAAAAATGCTATTCATCCCTAGAGAAAGAGCTAATGATATCTTGTATACACAAAATAACCAAGAGGAAAATGTTTCACATGATTGCATATGTATAACCTGTTGCAAATTGCTTATCATTTCAGGGAGGGAAGGAGAAATTGAATTTGGAATTCAAAACTTAAAAAATAATAACAAATATTAAAAAACATTTTTACCTTCAATAGGGGGGAAGATTTGTTTTTAAATCAGGAGTTTGGACTTGATAACCCCCAAGGTCCCTCTAGATTTTATATAAATCTATAATTCAGTGAGATATGCTTTGAGTCCAGGACTTCCATGAAGGGGAAAATTTCATAAAGGAATTGGGACTTAAGATGGTCCAGACAGGACAGACGCAATTGGGAAAGAAATGGGGGAAAGAAGAGGAAATTCCAGATTGGGAGCAATGGTATGAGCCACAAGGGAGTAAGAGGTCAGGGTCCCACCAGCAGGAGCTTAAAATTCAGTTGGGAAGACAGAACCTCCATGCAAGAAGCAGACCAGAATTATGACTGTCTATGATCATGTGATATAGACTATACTACTATTGTCATAGATGATACAGCAAGGCAAGTTCCAGGTCACAATCTGCTTCCAAACTCCCAAGTCCAGAAAGAGACAGCCAAAGCAATATAGGAAATGGAAAAAAATGTGGAATAAGTCTCACAAGATTCAGGTATTAATGGGGGTTCTTCCTTCTTTCTTCCGTTGTTCCTTCTTGCCCTAGCAGGCTAGAAATGGAGCAGTGATGAACCATTTCCCTTTGTAATTTATTTTACTAATAACAATAGCTACCATTTATATGGTGTTTTCAGGTTTGAGAATTTCTTTGTGCCATTTGATTCTCATAACAACTTTGGGAAATAGATACCACGCTTATCAACATTTTACAAATGAAGAAAGAGGAGGCTCAGTGAGTTGCCCAATCATATAATTAACCAGAGTTGAGGTAGGATTTGAATTTCAGTCTTACCATCTCCAAACCCAACACTCTTTCCACTTCATCACCTATTACTTCTTATTTATGAGGTGATAGTGGTAGTCACTAAGTAGTAAGGGGGCTATTTTTGGAAGAGAGCCCATGGCCAATGACTATTTTGCAAAAAAGTTCCTTTTCTCCTCTCTTCTGTCTTGACTGAAAAAGAGTAGATTGATACTGTCCTCAAATCATCCAACATTATTTCTTTCTATCCTGGAATACCATTTGGAGCTCTAAATCTTTACATGATTAGATAGCTGAGATGATGCAGAGGATACTGGGAGAGTAGCTGGCCTTTTCACTATAGTTCATTTCATTTTTATGCCCCCTTTCTGTCTGGCTTTTCTTGATAGTTTTCAAGATAAATATCCTTTTCAGCCCCACTCCAACCTTGTGAAAGCTAAGACTTGAGTTATGAGGTACAAAAGGAGTATTTATTTATCTGGCTTGCATGATGATAAATAGCAAAATTATATGAAATCTGAGTATGTCAAAAACATTCCAATACATAAAATGGGAGTGATTTATTTATCTGCTTCATGAAACTTTGTCTCAAAATAACAACATGGAAAAGGAATGTTTGATAGCATTTCAAACTAAAGTCATTTCTTTTAACTCTTTGAAATCAATGCAAGAACATTTTAAGAAAAACTTGCTATCAGGCTTTTTAAAATGTTGTCATGCCTCCAACATCAGATATAAACAAACAGGCAAAATGGATATATTATCCACACATTTAATAGTAGGCACAACATGATTTTGCTAGAAAATCACTTTCAAGTCTAAATGGTTTCAAATAAGGTACCTGTCTATGTTAGGAAGAGGAAAACCAATCCAGTTTTGCTTCCATTCATTTCCCAGTTGGTAACTCAGAAATAGCATAGAGTTTACAAGTCAGCAATGAGAAAACCCATTCAGCCAAAGAGAAAATGGTACATTTCCCTTTGGTGTTTAATAGAAGCTAATAGTTTATACTCAGGGGCTCTTTTCTGACGCCTGAAGCATCTCTCAACTGTGTCATTGTGTAGTTTTTGCCAGGCTGAAGCTTCTCCACAAGAGAAAGAAAAACTAGAGTGGTTTGAGTTTGCTACTAAAATTGTAAGAACATTTATCCCAATTCTCGAAATTGCAAACTGAGATATGTTAGAGTATATAGTATAGTCCCTGCTCAGAAGTAAAGGAGTGGCAAACACAAATATCATTACCTCCTTTATTGGGGCCAACTACCTTCAATTCAGAAGCATTGGCTGGATAGTGAATGGAGGCTTTTGAAGACTGGGTGTCCTTCTGCTGGGATTTAGCATGCAGTGTGAGCATATAAGGTAAAATGAGTAGATCTCTCAATAACACAGTTGACACCTTAGTCAGTCAATGTCAGCCTATAAGCATTTATTAAGCATTTAGAATGTGCCAGGCTCTGTGCTCAGTGCCAGGGATATAAATAAAGGTAAAAGACACTTCTTATTCTAAAGAGACTGCAATGAAATGAAGAAGACAACTATATGCAAACAAACTATAGACAGATCATATCAGACAAAATCATTTCAATTCAACAATTAATTAAGGGGTTTTTGTAGAGTACTTATGCAATTTTTAAAAACTGTAATAAATTACATTAGTGATTCACTAAGTGCACGCCATGTCACAATAGCGTACTCTGGATTTCACTAGGGATGCCATGAAATTTTGAATATTATGTTACTGCCAATTAAAAAAATCATAAATAATTTGGTTTAGTATAGATGGTATGGTAAATAAAGTATCTGCATTGTAACATGGGTTATACAGAGATATTCTATTCATGATTCTGGTTGATTTTGTGGGAGCTTTAGGGCTGCTTCAGGACAAGATGATCAATAATGAAATAACTTGTTATGATAGACCTTGAATAGTCCTTTTGTCTATGGCTTTGGAAATATCATCATGTGATTCCAATGGGACTGGAGGATAGGACTTCCATATCCTGTTATAATGCCTACCCTGTACGTACTATAAACTTAAGTAGAAGTACATGGGAGCCCTTTGCTTCATTTGCTCTTTTTGTGTTCATTTTTTCCTGATCTTAGGCAAATAAGTACTCCATGGTGAACATGTCCAGGACTAGTGGAGACTTTGTAAGATCCAAAATAATAATCATAATAATTAGCACTTATAAAGTACTTCAAGATTTGTAAAGTACTATATGTTATCTTATTTGATTCTCACAATAATCCTAGGAGAAGGTTACTATTTTAGCATTTCCACACCCTCTTTTTTACAGATAAAAAACTGGGATTGAGAGAAGTTTAAGTGGCTCAAACATAGTCAATAAAAGTCTGAGACAGTATTTGAACTCAGATCTTCTTCACTTTGGGTTCAGTGCTCTTAATCACTGTTCCATCGAGCCAACCAAAAAATTTCAAAGTTCTAAGAGACCTGCAAAGCAATATCCTTGGAGTGGCAGTGGTTGATGGGAGGGGAAGCTTCTGCATCAGAGAGGTCAGCCACCTGAAAGTAGATTGACCCAGGCTTGTCTGGTTGTTCACACATTTGAGGTGAAATATAAAATGTCTAATTAGAGCCCTACAAACTCTTTATTTTTGAATTATAAATATCACTTTCCTAGTTGATTATAACTAAAGTTCTATTGATGTTTTGAAGTTTAAATATTAGTCTTCCAGTTGATTGTAACCAAAATTCTAAGTTAAATATTGAATCCCACAGATCCTGTTAATAACTCTGTTAATGTAAAATGTGATTTTCCCATGTTTAACATTTCCTTACATGTGAGAATAAACTACCTGTACTAATCTGATTCATATTGGATGCTGAGTATGTCTTTTCCTACTTTGTCATTTTGGGGAAGCCTTATATATGAGCAATAAGTCAACTTATTCCTGGGACAGCAAGTTTTAACAAGTCAATGTGTGTGAGAAAGCAGGATAGGGGAAATTTTCCTCAGCATTGAACCCAGTCAAACCACATGTCTGGCTATACTAAAGGGAAGGACAGCTATCCCAACCCCTATGAGTCCCAACAGTGATTGTTCATTGCTCAACAACAAATAAGCAAAACTTGTTTATGATATGTCAGCCCTTGAACTCACAACAAAGTCAATGAAAAAGGATCCTCTCATTGAAGGGAAACCAAGTATTCATGAATCTCCCAATTCCCCTATAGTGTTGTGATCTTAAATGTTCAGTGGACTGGAATTGCTCACAATGCACAATTCTGTGACATGCCCCAAAGCAGGAGAACTACTGAGTTACACCTTAGTTAGGGGAATTGTTGCTCCCCTAACAATCAATCAATGGCATTCAAGATGTGCCTTTTAGGACAAGCAAAGTACACATTTAAATACTTCAATTTCATTTCAGTTCCTCAGGTAGTTGAAGTATTAATTCAGCAAGAAACACAAGTTTCATTTTGGCTTTTTCTCCAAATAGACAGTGGAACTCTAACATAAGAATTCTAGCATTCTTCATTGGATTTGGAATCAGAAAATCTAGATTCTAGTCCCACTCAGTAGATATGTGACTGACAGACAGGTCACTTCAACTTGATTACTTCAGTTTCCTCATCTATAAAATGAAGATAATAATACCTTCTTATGAAAACTTTGATAACTGCAGAATATAATGTGTATGAAGCTTTATGCCTATCCAGCTATTATTGCTATTAATACAAAAAATTTGCCAGGAGTTCAGAGCCCAGAACCATTGCACATTAGGTGGGGAGGGGGGATTTAGCTGCATAATTTTATCAATGGAGGGAATACTCACATGAGAAACTCCTTTCACTAATGATTATTAGGTTTCTTGCTAATGTTCAGTTGTTTCAGTCGTGTCCAATTCTTACTGACCCCATTTGGGATTTTCTTGGCAAAGATACTGAAGGGTTTTTGTCATTTCCTTCTCCAGCTTCTTTTACAGATGAGAAAACTAAGGCAAACAAGATGAAGTCCCAAGTCACACAACTACTAAGTGTCTGAGATCAGATTTTAACTCAGGAAAAAGACTTCCTGACTCCAAGCCTGGCTCTTGCACCGCAGGCTGCCCCTCAGCTATAAGTCTCCCTATCCATTTTACTGTTCTACCTCAACTGAGGTTTCAGTTGACTAAAAGAACATAATTTCAACTGCTCTGAAAAGCTCTCTACTAAAAAGCCAGGTTCCATTCAGTTCTGGCCAAAGATTGTGGTATACTGATTAATACTTGAAGTGAAAGGAAAAACAAGCAGTGAGAAGATTTGTGTGTCATTTCCGATAGCAAAATAAGAATTTCCATGTCATTTCAAGATGAAGGAACAAGGGAATGATATGATTTGTTCATAGACACAGGGAACTTTGAACTAAGTGAAATAATAGCTAATGGCAGGTTTGGGAGCTTTCTAAAGTAAAAAGTGTCCTCTCCTGCCTTATCCTTTCTTCATGGCTCTTTTTCATCTTCTAAAATGTGTGATATTGTATCAAGACCATAGGACTTAGATTCATGTCTTTCACGACCATTTACTTGTAGATCTTGATAGAATCATTTAACTCCACTAAGCCTCAATTTCTTCATGTCCAAAATGGGCATAAATAAATATAAAATGGGATTTGTAGTAAAGATAAAATGAGATAATGTATATAAAGTGTCTTGCAATTATAAAGCATTAAATTTTTTTTTAGGTCCCCACTTGTGATTTCATTTAAGTGAAAAATTTCTGGTGTAGAAAATTCCTTCCCTGATACAGACTGACAAATAATCTGTAATTTATAGTCTTAAATGGTTTCATAGGACACTGAAAAGTTAATTGAATTATCCATGGTCACACAACTAGTATGTATCACGGCAGAACTTAAACATAGGCTCTCTAAAAAAATATAATCAGAAAAGAAAAAGGATAGATTGTGTAAAAAGAGAAAAGTATACACTAAGGACACCTCAGGTGATAGCCACATGATAAGAGATTTAGAAGACATCTAATCATTAGGTAAATCCTAATGGATTTGGAGAATGGCCCATCTACATAGAAATATTCCCATTGAGGCCATCATGGAACCATTGAAGCATTAAATATATTTATATGATTTAAAGTCTTCTAATTGATCACCCTGAGTCAAGTCAAATGCTGTAGATAGGTCAAAAATAAGTGAGAGGAAGCCATAAAACTTAGTAATTAAGAGATTACTGATAATCTTGGAGAAAGTAGCTTCAGTTAAATAATGACATTAGATGATAGATTGCAGAGGGTTTGGAATCCAATGAGCTAAAGAGGAAGTGGAGGCATCTAGTGTATACAATTTTTTCAAGGAGTTTAGATCAGAAGGGGAAAAGAGATATAGATCAACAGGAAGCAGGCACAGTAGACTATGGAGAGAGTCCTTTTTTAAGAACAGGGGAAACTAGTGGATAGAGCACTAACTCGGGAGTCAGGAAGACCTGAGTTCAAAGTTAGCCTCAGACATTCATTAGTTACTTAACCTTGATTGCCACCCGCCCCCAACAAAAAAAAAGAAAAGAAAAAGAGACTTAAATATAATAAATAAACATTTATTTATTTTATTTTATTATTTATATAGTATATTATAATTATATATGATACATATATAATTATAATATATTTTATATTATATTTTATTTAATAATATTATTATATTATTTAAATATAATAAATAAATGATAAAAAGAAATTTAAATGTGTTTGTAGAGATCAGAGAAGTAGCTGATAGGAGGAGCTTGAAAATGAAAGAAAGAGTAAACATTGTGATAAAGCTAATCTGTTAGAAAAGATAATAGAGGGTGGAAATCAAGAATACATATACAGTAGCTATTATGACCATTCTTAGGATCACTTGATTATCAGAGACTGGAATGGAAAAGGAAAGTAGGAGAATAAAGTCAGAGGTATGTGAGATGAGAAGGAAGGGAGGAAAAAGGAGCCCTCTATAAATGAAAGGTCTTCAGCAAAAAAAAAAAAAAAAAAAAAAAAGCATGGGGGAAGAGGTTGACATGGGAGGCTTGAGGAAAGAAGAAAGGACTTCTAATAGTTGGCTTAGTAAGTAAAATAGGGATAATCAGGGGAGCAGAAGTAGGGTTGTCTTGCTGTAGGGAAGGCCCAGTATAGATTAGCTAGCATCCATTTATAGCAAGTATATTGAGTATGGTTTCATAATTCCCTCCATTTCCACTGAGCAGCATATGAATAGAAGCAAAGGAAGTGACAAGAGTTGGGGTTCGGCAGTTTGATGAGAGATCAGACAAGGAGAGATAGATTCAATTGTATAGAGTGTGTACATCCTATAGTTTACCAAGGGGTCCATGGGGGAAAGGGCAGAGTAGAGTGTAGCAAGGGATCAAAGCCAGAATAGATTGGCTGGTACTGAAGGATAAAGGGCCAGGAGATAATGGTGAGGATGAAGAGCAGGTTTAAGAGAAATGAAGCATAAGGACAGAAGAGGAAAGGTCATGATCAGATAAAAGAAATTCAGAGTACTTCACCATGGAAGTAAATACTTGTGGCTAGTGGTAAGGCCAAAGGTTATAACTATCTTCGTGTATAGCCAGGATGGAGTGGGGTAGTAGGTCATGGGAATTTAGTAGATTGAGGAAGTGGAAAAACAGAGTATTTGAGGAAGCTCAATGGGTATCTGTAAGTCCCTTAGAATTAGGGAAGGCTTTAGAAAGGAGGTAAAGACTGAGAGCCAAGAACCAGCTCATCAAGAAGGAAGAGTGACTGTCCTGGGACTTGGTAGATAATAACAACCAGAGGCTGGATTGGTTGCCTTAAAGGTGGATTGAATGAACTTCAAGACATTGAGAAATGATGGTGGTAAAGAGAGAGTAAAATGGATTTTCACTCTTCCCCCCACCATAACCGGGGAACCAGTTAAGGATATTTCAGTTCTTGGCCCTTCTGCTTATGGCCTATGTGACTTTATGCCCTTGACTCCTCGGTCCCAGTTTCCTCATCTTTATAATTCAGTGATTGGACACTGTGACATCAAAGGTACCTTCTTCTACCTCTAAATCCATGATTATATAGAGTTGTCAGATTATTCTAATTTCATTTTTTTTTAGACAGGATTCCTAGACTGGTAGATCAGAGGAATCCTATAGATATAATTAAACCTAGACTCTAGAAACACTTTTGACAAAACCAGGAAAAATTCAATTGTGAAAACAAATTACCCTTTCACTTGTACTCTCCCAGGAGAACAATTTATCAATAACTCCAATTGATAACAAATAAATTTAGCAATAATTCCAGAGAAGAACTTTGAAAAACTTAAGAACTCTAATCAATGTAATGTTCAACCATAATTTCTGAGAATAATAATGAAAAATACTGCTCATCCCATGACAGGGGGGTGATGGACCAATATATAGAAGATCTAAATTTTTGCCATAATTTGCTTCTATTAAAAGGGATTTTTTTTCTTTTCTTTTCAATGGTTGAGGAGGAGGTAGAGGGAAGAAGAAAAAGTTGGGTTTTGTTTACTAAAAAATTTAAGAGAATTAAAAAATATAAAAATTGTTGGTCAATAGGCTTGCTGAATATCCTTACTTGGTATCTTCAGAGATCTCTTTAATGGAATTATTTCTCCATGTGTCCACAAAATTTCATTTTTGAGACCTGCCCATCCCTTCTGGATTTACTTCCTCCTTTGATTTTGAGCAGACAGCAGCCTACCTATTCTTTATCTGAATCTTTTAAAATTTGTTTCCCCTGACTTTGCTCTCCATCTCTATCAGGAATTCAAAAATAAAGTGATAATTTCTCTCCAAAGTTACCATCATGTCCACTCTCGTAACCACTTCTTCCTTTTTGTTGAGAATCAGCTCCACAATTGAATTTTTCCCTGTTATTTCCTCCATCTTCTGAAGACTGGATTTATCATTGTCAAATTGATAGTTGAAATTCCTTCTGCCAGGCTTGTAATACTTACCTAGTTTCTCTTTCTGTCTATGCAGTCACTATGTAGCCCACTTTGATGACAATATTACTTTTGGGAGGGGGTTTCTTCATTGATCTTTACCCAAATATTCTTTGATATGTTTCCATAATGCTAATTCTTGTATTTCCTTACATGAATGTTATCTTCTTAACCCTGCTAACTATTAGTAGAGAGGTGAGGGACTACAAATGCAGAATGAGAAATGCATCCCAAGACTTTTTTTGGCTTTGTTTGAATATCTATTTTTTTCCTAAGAGAAAGCTTCTATTTGGTGTGGAATTAGGTGGTTAAGTGGGTAGTAATTAATATACCAAAAAAAGGTGCACAAATAAAATATTTTATTATACAGAAAACAAAATATATGCACATAGAACACAGAAATTGTATTTGCTACCATGTTAAACTATGTGTGCATAAATTTCTTAAGAAACCATATTAGAATGTGAATTTCTTGATGACAGGGATCATGCATTGCCTTTCTTTATATTCCAAACAATTAGCACAATGCTCAACACACAAGTATATAAATAAAATGCTTGTTAAATAAATCTTTCTTATTCTCGTTCTTGTTGCTTTTTTCTCCTCATCTTTATTTTCATTAAAATTATTGTCAACAGGGACAGGAATATAGAGTTGATTTTGAACAGCTCACTGGTGGTAAGATGTTATGTTATGTTACGTTATGTTATGTTATGTTATGTGTGTTATGTTATCCTACAACAACTAAGAATGAGTGATTGAGAGAGTATAATCCTGTTGTTTATTTAGATGTAGATTTAGATTCATAATGTTTATATATTCTAGCCTTCCCTGGGGTGCTTCCTTATTGGCTGGGGCAAGGAAGAAAAGAACAAAGACATATGGTTGGGATTCTGTCTAATGTGACTGGATCAGTGGCATATAGCATAATTAACAGTACTAGTGCCTCCTCTTTGAAATAATCTACAAATTTGCACCACATATATTGTTTACATACATAATTGTGTTTATCTCTTTCATTAAAATGTAAACTCCTTGAGGGCAAGAACCATGTTTTTCCTTTTCTTTGCATTGGGTACTTAATAGAAATAGCACTTAATAGAAAGCACTTAAATGCTTGTTAATTGACTGGATGAATGTGCTCCAGATTAGGTAATAACCTACTTTATCTATAACTAACAATTGTCTTAATAATCGTTTAACAAACCACTTCCCATTTAAGCTTTCAAAGAAAAGTTAGCATTTGGCAGGAACACTCAGCAACCTGCTTTCACTGCTTAAGTTACTCACTTTCCCCAACTCCCCCACCTTCTACCTACGGTGTTGATGCTGCTGTGTTGATCCACAAGTCCAAAGCCCCGCAAATGACTTATTTATTACAAGCTTCATGGCACAGGTGGGGGTAAGGCTCTTCCTAGTTCTGCTTGGAAGCTTGGAGGAATGGGAATAAACCAGGATTTTCTATGATAACCTGCCAGGAGCTCAGGGCTCCAAAGAGCAAAAATAAACACAAAGAACAAACTTACTCATCGCAGCCTCCTGCAGTAAATCACCTCTGGTCCTATCTTGTTCTTGAGGAAGAATCTAACAACCTAGTCTTTCCTGACATTGCTTTTATGTACTTGCTACTGAATTAAAAAAAAAAAAAATACAGGCAAAAACAGGCAAATTTGTCCGTGAACTTGTCTTTGAACTGTGGTTGAATAGTGAGAATACCGGGGCCAAGAGTCTGAAGGACCTGGAGTGTGGGGCAGAATGGAAACGGGCCAGTACTGGGCAGTCACCTCAACCATTAAGTTGGAGGCCTTCCCCCTCATCCTTCTGAACAGCTGTATTGGTGTTTTGGAGTTTCTATGATGTTTTCTCTGGGGTAGATCACAACTTCAGAAAAACTAATTTGACCAGAAGCCTGTCCAACTGTGTGTTAAAGCCTTGTATTGTGTGCGTGTGTGTACGTGTGCACACATGCTCATCCTACACGTGAAGTCCTAGGTCTTATTACATATATAAAGTACATGAAAGGTAGCATGGGTAATAAACCTGGAGCCAGTCGTGAAGGGTTTTTAATGCCAAGGAGGGGTTTTTATTGCTCATAGACCACAGGGAGCCATGTAGCGGCGGTAGGTTGTAGGAACAGGCTACCCAGGTAATCACTTAAAGGACATGAGAAAAATCAAGGTTCTGCTGCCCTACTGATAGGATGTGGCTCTAAGTCTGCTGTGGCAGTGTCTCGCGGTTCAAATGTCCATGAAGGGGAGATGTGATAAGGTGATTGTCAGCAAGATTAAAGAACAGACTCTGGTGTGTTAAACTGAAGCTAAATCAGAATTTCATAAATCTCCTCTTAGTCACAAGGAGACGGAAGTCTTTGCCTCTGAAATCCTGGGGATGAGGACTGTCACACTACCCATCACTCTCTATGTGTTTAATGTTCAGTTATGGAGACGGATTCCATATTAATTGAATACCAAGGGAAGAGTCTGGCGGCAATCAGTTATTGATTTAAGGTCTTACCAAACTGTGTATTGTATGTGTCAGGAAGAAAGATAGTCTGTCCTTGAAGGCAACAGAAGTGATCTTTTAATCAAAAGATACATGGAAAGTGTCCCTTCGCTGCCCCCAAATGCAGCTCACTGATGCTTTCACTTCAGGTACTTTCCAGATTCCTACACATTCTGGGAAACATTGTGAATGATGTATGAACATTTTGTCTTGTAGGGTACTCTCATTCAAAGGTGAGTGGAAAGTAATTGACTCTTGATTTTGGAAGCAGGAGGCTTGGGTTCAAGTCCTCACTCTGTCACTGACGGATAGATGGACTTAAGCAAAACTGATTTCAGTTTCCTTATCTGTAAAAAATATTGACCAAAGGCTGCTAATTGAAACAGTGATGATGATGGAGCTGGTATCAGGAAGGCCTTAGTTCAAATCTATCCTCTGACTCTTACTAGCCTTGGGTTCCTGGATAAATCATTTAACCTCTATCTGCCTCAGTTTCCTTATCTGTAAAATGAGCAAAATAATAACAGCTATCTCAGAAAGTTGGCATGAGGCTAAAATGAGATAAAATTTGTAAAACTTGAGTGGTCGAGTAGTGATTTGAATCTAAGTACTCTTCTTCTCAACCTCAGGCACTTTGCAGCCTCCATTTTCCCTTAACAGCCCACTGACTTCTTATCTCATTCAAATCTAGTTTTCAGTCCCATTATTCTACTGAGACTATTTTCCCCAATATTTGCAATAGTCTTTTAGCTACTGGTAGCCTAATTTCCTTTGAGCATTACAGATTTTGATTCTATAGGCCACATCCTCCTCTATAGCACTCTTTCCTGGGTTGCTTACCATGAGACTTTCTTTAACGTACAAAAGCCTCAACAGTGTCTTAAGGAACAAGCTATTTTCATTCTTTAACTCTATCTAAATGACTTGTGCAAAAGGACATTAAATTATGTATTCCCTTTTCTCAGTAAAAAAAAAAAAAAGTAATAGAATATACTGCATATGACACTAGACTTGTGCAATGTGCCCATAGTTCTTGCTAAAATGTTTTTATTTATTAAAAGGTAAGGTTTGCTGGAAAAGACTTATGTGAATTTATGTAAAGTGAAGTGAGCAGAACCAGGACATTGTATATAATAATAGCAACATTGTGGGTGATCAAATGTGAATGATAGCTTTTCTTGGCAATACAATGATTCAAGACAATTCCAAAAGACTCATCATGAATAATGTCATCCACATACAGATGGACACTGAATGCAGAACAAAGCATACTATTTTCACTGACTTTATTTTTCATAATTTGTTCTGTTTCTTCCTTCACAACATGACTAATATGGAAATATGTTTTACATGGCTATACATATACATTATATATCTCAAATTTCTTATCATCTTAGGGAGAAGGAAGAAGGAAAAAAGAAAATTTGGAAGTTAAAATTTTAATTAAAAGAAATTTTTTAAATTGCTTTTATGTGTAATAAAATAAAAATAATAAAGCACAGAAAAAAGGGTAAGTTTTGATGTTCAGGGAAACAGAAATAACTATTATGTAAAAATAAAAATAATATTTCATGTGGCATTTTGTAATCATTCAAATCTTTGATATGGGCTCATTATTTAACTGAAGTTGGGAAGACATGTAATGGTAAAGAATATACACTAATATCTTGTGTAGAGATCTCCATTTTCTTTTCAGAGCTAGTTTTACACCTAACAGTGGGGATGGTTAAAAGGAGTGGATCCTTAGAAAAACAAGCAAATGAAATCAAAACAACCACTGAATAACTAAATAAGGCCAAGGAGAAAACACAATCAACTTGGTCCAAGCCACTGGGCCAAACTCTGTGCCCAGTACCCCTGGGGGGATTGTGGAATTATTGCAAACTATTCTTAAATCTATATGTTCCAGTCTCTAAAAGTTCCCAAATAGTTGCTGCCATCTCATAAAGTCACATAGAAGATTAGAATCAATAAGCAAACATAACTTTTGCATCTACAAGTGGTATAATCCACATAGTAGCCTCTGCATTACAATGAATTTTAAATAGTTCTGGAATGCCCACACCACACAAGGAGACTAGAATGCCAGCTTTGAGGAGGATACAAGGGCAGCTATGATCCAGGGCTCACTATTTTGCTTTCCTATCTTCAAGAAGACTATTGAACTAGAATCACATCTATCTGTGAATCAGATGTGTACAGCCTAGGGGTATGTGTTTTCTGTTGGGGATCAAGTTAAAAAACACTTTCCCAGGCTGTTAAGAGACATCAACATTAGCATTTAGTTTAATCTTAGTCAATGTAACTCTCCTCCTAACAAATACTTATTACTCAAAAGACAGAGAGATAGTAAGCAAACATTTTTTCAGACAGTTCTTACACTGTGGTCCATGGATTCTTGGAAGTCTCCAATTCCTTTCAAAATTACTTTCATAATTCACTAAGATATCATTTGTTTATTAAAACACTTTTCCTTTTTCTATCTAGATTTCTGTGTCAGTCAGGATTTTCTTCAACCAAAAACAATATGTCAGAACAGGTTGATTACAGAAGCCAGATATGAGAATCCAGCTGTCTTCTATTAAGACATATTGAAAAGATCTGCAAAAATATGTAAAACAATGCTATTCCTCACTAATTAACTTTGTTTTAGAAAATAGTTATTTTCATAAAAATGTCATTTATATTAACATGTAATTGATTTATTGTTGTTATTTTAATGAATTTACAAATACATACCTTAAAATTTATCTATTTTAATTTCTAATATAGTAATTATTGATAAATATAACCAACATAAACAAAGCTCAAAATCAGTAATTTTAAAGAATATAATGCTACTTTTGATAACGTTTAAGAATGTAAAGGGGTCCTAAGCCCAAAGTTTCAGAACCATTAGGTTAGGATACATTATAGTAAAGGGCTCTGCAACTCAGGAGAGAAGAAATGATCTCCTCTAAAAAGTCTATTCTTTGCAGTCTCTGTGAGTGTAGGTATCAAGAATTAAGGAGCCATGGGGCAGCTCCGTGGAGCAGTGGATAGAGCACCAACCCTGAAGTCAGGAGGACCTGAATTCAAATGGGACTTCAGACACTTAACATTTCCTTGTTGTGTGACCCTGGGCAAGTCACTTAACCTCAATTGCCTCAACAACAACAAAAAGAATTAAAAAGCCAGGTTCTTCCCAAATGACAGTGTCTCCAGTCCTAATTAAGAATCTGCCCCCTAAACTCTTTTTGGGAGATTCCTTGCCCCTACTTCACTCTTAGAAATCTCTCTGCCAAGCAGAAATTCCTACTTGTGTTTTAGGGGACTGCCAAAGCCAATTGGCAGGGGTGGGGCTGCATGTAAACTCAGCAAATGATATTGCATATACATACATACATATATAGTACAATTTTCAAATAAATATAGATGGTATGTAATTAATAAATTACAAACTAATTTGAAAGTATTAATAAATTCATAGTAGCTTTTTGGTCATCTTCTATCTCCTTAACTAATAGATAACCATAGAATTATTACTATGTCTGTGAATTTTTCTGTCCCTCACAAAAAATTTATATAATGCTTTGAAGAGATGACAAAGTGTTTCCCTCACCTCACCCTACCTCACCCTGCCCTATCAGACAGGACAGTACCTTAATGGTCATGTAGTTCAGCCCATACTTGAGCAAGAAGGTTCTCTATAACATACCTGACTAGTAGTTTTCTGGATCCTGCTTGAAGACTTATAGTGAAGGGGAATCCTCTACTTCCAGAAGCAGCAATACTACTTTTAGATAGCTCTCATTTCTATTGTTAGGGCGTTTTCTTTAAACAAATCCTAAATGTCTCTTTTCCTCTTGTACCCATTGGTCTCAATTCTGCCCTTCGAAGTCAAGATAAATAAGTCTAATCTATCGTCTGCATGAAGCAGGAGAGAGGGGAAGGGGAAAGGAATAAGCATTTACATAGCACCTATCGTGTATGTGCCAGGCACTTCACAAATATCCCATCTGACCCTCACAACAATCCCATTAGGTAGGTGTTATTATTATCCTTCTTTTTTAACTGAGGAAATGAGGCAAATGGAGATGAAGGGACTTGCTGACAGTTATACTGCTGGCGAGTGTCTGCAATCACATTTGGACAGGGGACTTTCTGACTCTAGGTTCTGGGTTCTATCCAAAGTATCACCCTTATATGCTTAACAGCTATTGTACCTCCTCCCAAACTTCTATCTTCAGTCTTAAACTTCCCAGTTCTTTGAATCAATCCTTACTTGATTTTTCATTACTCTTACTCCCTTCCTCTGAATGCTCTCAAGTTTATATCACTATCTTCCTAATATGTGGTTTCTAGGGGTGATAATAAGTACTCCAGATGTAGTCTGACAAAAACAGAGTACAGCAAGACCATGGTCTTTCCAATGTGAACATTTCTTTAATGGATATGTCATTTCATCATAAGATTATACTGCTACAGCTGGAAGAGATGGCAGAGGCCATAGAGTACAATGTGGGAACTCCTTTTCTCAATGTCTATTCAACCCAACCATGCACAACCTTCATATTGTACTTTTGGCCATGTCCTTCTATAAATCCTCTACAAGGAACTCACCCAGTTTGTTGGAGCCATTCTTTATATCTCCTCACACTGGAACATCCATCAATTGATTATTCCTCACTTCTCCTGACAGACTGGTCCATCTTTTTTCTCCTAGGACATCCTATAGGCCATTTCTCCTCTGCAATTATATCCACGTGTATTTCAGGTCCCAGGTACACATCATCTTCATGATCCTCCATCCCATTCTGTCTACTTTTCTACTCTTCAGACAGCAGTTTTGACTCTTTTAAGTGAAGACTTCCTACCCACAATTTTTGTGATTAACAATTAATTATATTTTAATGCATGTGTTTCAGTTATGATTTACAAGATGTTACCACTAGAGAGGACATTAGGAAATTTCAGGTATAAGTCCCAAGATTTCCCCAAGATCTGATAGGCAGTAACAAAACCAGAATGTAGCTACCAGAACCCATAAATGCTTTTTTAAAGCATATTATCTTCATTGCCAGAAATTGTCCCTTTCCTCTTAATAATAGTGAGCATTTACATAGCATTTTGAAGTTTGCAAAGTACTTTACTGTGTTATCACACCTCTACAAAATAGGTTCCGTTATCATCTTCCATTTTACAGATGAAGAATCCGAGGCATTATAATTAAGTGCCTTGCTCAAGGTTGCACATAAATAAGATTCAAACTCAGGTCTTCCTGACTCCAAATCCCACATTCTATCCACTGTCCAAAGAGAATAACTTAGATGTGGTTCTAAGCATTCAGTTGTTTAAAATAAGCTGAGACACCCAGTCATAACTCAGGGTACCACTTGCTTAATATTTAAAGCACCCATGAATTCACTATAATCTGTGTCAGTACAACTCCAAACAACACACACTGCTTATTTTATAAACAATTTAATTGACTACTAACAACACCCCCCTCAAAAAACAAACAAGCCAACAAACATAACTTCTATTTTCAGAGGAGTTTGCCATTTTCAGAGGATCCTCCTTAGAAAAAACAAAACACCTTGAATTATATTGGCAAGTAGAGGAGACACAATAGACCATTAAACCCAGGTGGTCCCTAAAGAACAGGTCGCATAAAGGCCTGTTTTTATTTTTATTTTTAATTAATTAATTAATTTTTAAATAACTTTTTATTGACAGAACCCATGCCAGGGTAATTTTTTGCAACATTTTCCCTTGCACTCACTTCTGTTCCAATTTTTCCCCTCCTTCCCTCCACCCTCTCCCCAAGATGGCAAGCAGTCCTATACATGTTAAATAGGTTACAGTAGATCTTGGATACAATATATGTGTGCAGAACCGAACAGTTCTCTTGTTGCTCAGGGAGAATAGGATTTAGAAGGTATAAGTAACCTGGGAAGAACAACAAAAATGCAAGCAGTTTACATTCATTTCCTAGTGTTCTTTCTTTGGGTGTAGCTGCTTCTGTCCATCCTTGATCAATTGAAACTAAGTTAGGTCTTCTCTTTGTTGAAGAAATCCACTTCCATCAGAATACATCCTCATACAGTATCGTTGTTGAGGTATATAATGATCTGCTGGTTCTGCTCATTTTGCTCAGCATCAGTTCATGTAAGTCTCAAGGCCTGTTTTTAACCAGGGAGACCATAAGTGAGGATTTGAAGAAAGCCCCCCATCTCATGTTCTGAAACTTTATGGAGTTCCTAATCTTCCCATCACATGGTTCCATGACGTTACAGTTGGCTTGTTGAGAAGTAGGCAATGTGACATGCTAAGAATTGCTATATACACATGTGTGTTGGTAAAATAGATTCTTGTCCCCAGTTCTGTGACTTGGCGCTAACATTTCTGTAGAGATTTAAGGTTTGTAAAGCACTTTACATATATAATCTCATTGGATTTGATCTCCCTCCTTCTACTACCTAAAACTATCTAGATTTAAAAATTTTTCAGTGTAAGCACTACAAGTGACTACAAATCAGGGATTGGTTTATCTTTATCAAGATACCTTGACAAAGCTTTATATTTGCTGTTGTTGATTGCCTAGATTTAAGAAAGCAAGGGAGAAAATGTGTGTCCTGTATATTTTTTTAGGGAAAAGTTTTTAAACATTCATTAGCACACCCTATGTCACAACCATCATGTGACACAGGTACAGTCATTATCTCCATTTTTACAAATGATGAAATTGAGTTAGAGAGAGGTCAAGTAACCTGTCTAGAATTACACAACTATTAAGTGCCTGAAAAAGCGTCAATTTTTTCGGAATGCAGGGCCAGCCCTATCACCTAATTAAAGGCAAATATCAGTCTTTTCAAAGCAAAATGAGGAGTTCGAACTACATAATTTCAATTGTCCTTTCCTTTCCTCTCACTTTTTCCTTTTGCTTTTTTAAAAAAACTAAATTTATTGATTTATTTAAAGCTTAAATATAAAATAGGAAATGAAAAAACTTGCTATATACACAGCAGAACACGAGAGAATTCAAAATGTAAATCAATACATTCTACTTTAAGATAGCCTATAAAATAAATAGTAAAAATTTATATTTTAATATATTTAACATCTACTGGTCATCCTGCCATCTGGGGGAGAAGGTGGGGGGTAAGAGGTGAAAAATTGGAACAAGAGGTTTGGCAATTGTTAATGCTGTAAAGTTATCCATGCATATAACCTGTAAATAAAAGGCTATTAAATTAAATAAATAAATAAATAGTACACATTGTGTTCAGAACTGTCCATCTTTGCTTTGCTTCTTTATAGCTTTTTTATAGATTATAGATTTTTGGGTTTTTTTTTTGCTGTGTAATTTTTATTTTCCCCCTTTCCCCTACTCGCTCATTCTTTTTTAAAAATTTATAAATAATTTTTGGTTTTATATAACTTAACTTTCTCCTTATGCTCTCTCTTCCTTTGTATATATGTGTCTATCTCTCTGTCATTATTTCTCTCTGTCCCTGTCTCTTTTTCCCAGAGAGTCTTCTTAATTACAAAGTTAAGGGGAAGAAAAAGAGGAGGGAGAAGAGAAAAAAATTCAACAAAACTGATCAGTACCTCAAAAAATCTGAAACGTTTCACACAAAAGAGTGAGAGGGAGGTTTTTTCCCTGAAATCTCTTCTTTGGGGCCAAGATTACTCTTTGTAATCTTTGCAACATGCACTTTCTTCTCACTTTCTTCTAAACTTGCACTACTTAGCTCAACTACTTCCCCCTTTCCCCCCAAAAAAGAATCTTTTCTCAATGCTCATTATTTTAGCCTTTCTGTATCAGGTGATAAATAGATAGGTAGAAGCTGCATACCTTCTCCTACTATACTCACTCTTCTCTGGTTTTTTTTTTTTTTTTTTTTTTTTGTGATACTCTGCTTTATGCCCTTTCTTGCTTCTTTTCTTACCTATTTGACTTCTCATTATTTTTTTTTAAATTGGATCCTCATCCTTGTCATTTTCCTTAAATTCGAGAGTTGTTGAATTGTTTCAGTTGTGTTCAACTTTTTGGGTTTGTTTGTTGGTTGGTTGGTTGGTTTTTCTTTTTCTCTTCATTTTTTTCCTTTCTTTTTTTTTTAAGCAAAGATGAGAGTGATTTCATTTCTTTCTCCAGATGACTTTGCAGATGAGGAAACTGATGTAAATGGGGTAAAGTGACTTGGTAACATGGGGCCATGCAGCTAGTAAGAGTCTGAGGCCAGATTTGAACTCAGGAAGCTGAGTTTTCTGACCCCAAGCCCAGCACTCTGTCCACTGCATCAATCTAGCTATCCTTACCTGTGAGTAACAACAACAACAACAACAACAACAATAGAGGCAGGGAATCTCAACCAATATGAAGAGTAGACAAATTTTGTGATGATTTGCACTGAGAGATGTTTGTATTTCTGCCACAGCTAGTCACTTTTATCTGTATAATAAGTATAGGTTAAATTTCCTATTGAAAAAGAGAAAGAAATCTAAGGATAATATTCTTAATATTCCAAGTTCAGCGTTGGTGTGAAGAGTATAAGAGGTTAGGTTTCCACAAATACTGTCAAAACAGGATGAAAGGAGGGGTGAAATATCTTGTTAAGATATTTCCAATCAACCACTGTATGAGGCAAAGAACTGGCTAAATAACAAAATTCCTGACAAGGAGCCCAGGACTAAACAGGCCCAAACCAGCTAAGGCCAATGACAGGGCACAAGCCTTTTGACACATGGAATGGACAAATAAAGAAGTGAATCCGACCAATTGTAACTCGGATTGTAATTCTGACCAATTGTAACTAACTTTGTAAATCTGGCCAATGTGAACCTTGAAGGGAGGAGGCAGGATAAAGCTTGCCTCTGCTTTTGCACTGGGGACGCATCTCCCAATGAGCACATCCACTTCTAAAGAGAATCACCGAATAAACCATCGCTCTTAAAAAAAACCCGGGTTGTTAACCTACTCCTGGACTAGCTTGCAAGTGGGAAAGCAGGGGTAATGGCAGTTTGTCCTGGCTTTCTTCCTTGATTGGACAACGAAGACCCAAAGTGGTCTGCCACATCCCTTGACTTTTGTCACTGCTGTACTTTGATGACTGTGAAAGAATGAGGCTGATGACTTTGTGCAACTGCCTCGCCGAAATCCAGTTCACAAGGAAGTCAAGATATCCCCTGTGCTGTCACCCGTCCTCTTCGAAAATAAAGGAGCAAAAAGGTGCACGCTGCCATCTGGATTAGGGCAGCATCTTTACCTTTTGTTCCACCATCCTCCAATAGTTGAGCATATGGTTCAGTTCCAAGATTTTCCTACAACAAATAATACTGCTAAGAATATTTTCATATAGATCAGGCTTTAAAAAATAATTATTGTATCCTTGATAAGGAAATCTATTAGTGTGATTGCTAAGGTTGAGAATAAAACTTTTGAAACTTTTCTTGCATCAGTCTCTATCATTTTCCATAATAGTTGAACCAATTTACAGCTTCATCAGTAGGGAAATAAGTCTTTTCCTGCGTGTTTGGACATATTTCCTTTGCTCAAAATGTCTACCCTGGTCTCAGAATCCTTCTTGTTTCAAGAACTGACATAACTTCTACCGCTTCAATTAAACTATTTTAGGACACTCTGATCTCTCCATTCTCTGAATTTCTGTTGTACTTGAAGTCAAGATTTCGAAATACAGAGTTGGCAATTGTTATATTTTGTTTTTGACAGGCCACATAAAACATAAGAATTTCTTAACTGAATTCAGTGTGATGACTAATCCCAGAAAACAATTAAGTAAACCAGTATTACAAAAACATTAAAGAAAGAAGCATTAGCAAAGAGAAGGCAAGTTTGTTTCTATTTGTAGATGATATGACATTTAACTTAGAAAACCTAGAGAATATTGATTAATGTAAATACAATTATTAAATAATTTTCAAAGAATAAAGGAAGACAAGTAAAGAGAATTTTTGAAGAGGAATTTGATGGAATTTTTAAAATTATGAATAAATATGACGATATTACAAGATCTCAAATTATATTATAAATTATTCTTTATAAAATATACTTAAAATATGGTTCTAGAATTAGGGATGAAAAAGATCAAAAACATACTGACTAAATGGAAGCCTTATAAATCTATATCATGAATTTTTCCCTTGAGGAAAGATTTAGGAGAAAATTTGTTTAATTTTTTTAAAAATCCATGTAAATTAATTTTAATAATTAATATATAATAATGCCTGCAACTGAGTATATAATTAAACTATCAACTTGTTAGAGAAAAAATTGAAATTTATATGCAACTAGAAAAAAGAATAAAAATTATAAAGATATAGTATGCAATTAAACAACTTCACTCTACCCTATTTAAGCAAATTAATGACACAAGAAGATGGGAGATGGCTATAGGAAAGGATAGTGACACTACAACATTTCACATGAAAGTTTAATTTGTGTAAACTAATTCTTATAAAGAGACCAAAAGAGTCTAAAATTCACTTCAGTCAGTAAACATTTAATCTGCTTGCCAAGCTGAGAGATATGACAACCAAGGTTAACATAAGTTTGGAATACAGACACTTGTTTGTGAAACCTTGTGATGAAAAATGGGAGAAGATTATGAACCCTATTGCCTCATAAAATATCAAGATGCGGGGGAAGGAAAAACAAGTTCAAAGAAAACTTAGCAAAAAAGCCAACTGAGCAAAATCTTCTTGAGAATATTTAAAGATGAAAATGGAAATAGACTAACATGCAGATGAAAGATGGAAAAGATCTGCAAAGATTATTATAATCAAAACGTTTTTTGTCTATCAGAAACAATGGAGCCTACCCAATAGATTCTAACATCACAATCCTGATTATGACTCTGGAGTAAAAAGAAATGGTATTGAAAAGAACAAACATCAGATACATGGCTAGATTAATGAAATCAAGTGAATATAGAGGAAGTCTACACTTGTAGTGACACAATTTTGAAGGCACTGAAGGACTGCTTCTCCCAGCATCTAAGAGGAATTGGTACCATTTTTTCAACCATCTTCCAATAGATGAGCACATGGTTCATTTCCAAGATTTTCTTACAACAAATAATATTGCTAAGAATATTTTCACATAGGTGGGTTTTTTTAAAAATAATTATTGCATCCTTGATAAGGAAATCTAATAGTGTGATTGCTAGGGTTAAGAGTGTAAAAATTTTGAAACTTTTCTTGCATTATTCTAGATAATTTTCCATAATAGTTGGACTAATTTACAGCTTCATAAGCAGGGAATTAAGTGGTTTTTTTTCCTTCTCACATAACCACATGCCATGAGTTTTTTTCCTATCTTTATCTTTGAAAATTTAATAGGTGTTCAATGATACCTCAGAATTGTTTTAATTTGCATTTCTCTGATTCTTAAAACTGCTGATGGTTTTATGAATTCATTTTGTATTCTATTACATTGCAGAAGCCCATAATTTTTGTAATTCTTTTTTTGGTTAATTCTCTTGAATTTACTTATTAAGTCATAAACAAGTCTTTATCTTTATTGGTAAAAATGAGTTACCATTTCAAGGATTCTCTTCACTGACAAAAATCACAAATCCTTCACATATTTTTTTTATTATCTATGATGCCATTAATAATAATTAGTTTTTCTATTACATCTCTTAGTGTTATCTGTTTACTATTACATTATCTGACATAATGATTGAAATTGTTATTCTAGGATTATTCTAATTCTAATCTTTGAATCTGTCTGAATCCTTATTCTTTACATGTGTTTCTTGGAAGCAGGAAAATTGTTGGGATTTATTGTCTAATTCACTTCTTTTTCATTGATAAATTCATCCCATTAAGTTCAAGAACATATTATTGAAGGATAACATCTAATTTCAACATTACAGTATTAGATCCTTGCTAGATAACATTTTTTTTCTTTTTATAAACACCAGGTAGCATATGGATTTTTTTTTCAGTCTAATGTTATTTTTTCAACAATAGCTTGTTGTTGTTCAGTCATTTCAGACATGTCCAACTTTTTGGGATTTCCTTGATGAAGATACTAGATTGGTTTATTATTTCCTTCTCTAGTTTATTTTACAGATGAAGAAACTGAGGCAAATAGGATTTAATGACTTGCTCAGGATCACAGTTAATAACTGTCTGAGGGTAAATTTGAACTCAGATCTTTCTGATTCTAGACCTGACAGTATATTCAATGTATGACCTAGCTGCCAATAACTGCTTAGATATCCATTATTCCAGCCCATGTTAGACATAGACACATTATTTGTAACAACCTAATCTTAATCCATCAGCTATCCCTCTTGTTCACACCAACTCTATGGAAATTCCTGACTGGGAATCTTAGAAAGTATGCATAATTGTTGACTCTCTTGTGACTTACATCATCTCTAAGTATAGTCAAGTAGTGAATTTCAAGGGGAGAGAGGCTGCTTAATAAAAATGGTAGGGAGTAGACCCCACAATAAAGAACAAGAAACAATAATTCCTCTTCCAGGCTCAGGATGTTAAGGATGGGGAAAAAAGAAGATCAAATAAGGTACATCCAGTACTGGAGAAGTTGACCAGGGATGCATTGTTATCAGTGGAGAACAGGGCAAAATTGTTTATATCAAGGTTTCTTATCTAGCATGAGAATAAAATACCATGTTTCAGTCTAGTGCTTTCCAAAGAATAGAGTCTACATGATGTCTGTATATATGAAAAATGTATGTATTTGGAGGTGATAGCAAGGAACCAGGGAAATGGGTTCAATTGGTTAAATCATGTAGAAAACTAGACATCACCTGTCCTTAAAAAAAAAAAGCAAGAATGGCTCCAAGGCAGGAATTTTTTTCATGGAATCACCAGGAGTAGGAATATGGAGGCAAGGTGGAAGTCATCAGAATTTCTTGAAAGGATTTCTGGACATAATAGCTGAGAAGATAGAGGATATTATCTAGGTGCTAGGAAAGTAGAGTATCTATGTGCTGCTAAGTGTAGAGCACAAAAATGCTTAATAGTTATGGGCTGCATTCTAAGTGACCAAGGAGTGTTTTATGTTGAATATTTGGGAATCTGAGTCAGTTCACAGAGAGGAAGAACAGAGATTAGGAGTTAACTCAGTGTGAGAGTGGTCAATGGATACTGCAATGTGTACCAGGACAAAACAGAGAAGAACTGCTTTGGTCCCCCCCATCCATTCCCTCATTCCACCCTCACACAAAAGCCACATATTAACTTGGAAAAACAGTGACAAGAGGCAGATAACTAAAATTTACTTCTATAGCCTTTACCAAGTGACATTGGTAAACAAGGCAGTCTGAGTTGTCAATCACCCCTTGAGCCAAAGCAGTTCTCTCAGCTGGTCCAGCCAACCCAGTCAAGCTTCTTTCTATGGACAGAGCTTCTCAGGAACTTACTCCCCCTTCTTTTAAGGAGGCAGAACTATCTTTTCAAACTCATTTTTTCCAAATGACTGCCCCCACCATCTCTCTTTTATGTCTTTTATTGGTTCAAATTTAATAATATCTCAGGATCTGATTCTTTTGTTAGGCTTGCTGAAGTCCAAAATCAGTTTCTCTCCTTTGAGCTAATGGCTCTGTAAGGATTCCAGCTTGGCTCAGCTAGGCAAAATATCTCTGGAAATGAGAATCTACCACCCTTTTTATCTTATGTCTAGATCAGAGTAATAAGTAAAACCCAACAAAGAGCTTGGATTTATGTTGACCAAAATTTTTATTACATTTAATGGCATAGAAGGGAAAAATAAAATAGAGAACAAATCCTGATACTTCCTGAGTTTAAAAGAGAGAAGGATTATAAACTGAATATGTAGTCTAGAGGGACATTAAGCTCTGGGGAGAACTCTGGAGAGAGAAAAGGAGGGTGGAGTAGAGTGGCTGGCTCTGCACACAATTTGCAATGCACATTTCACTTAGGATTACTAGTCACTTGGAGCATCTTCTCTGCTCCAGCTCTTGACGCTTTATGGCCACTCACAAATATATACAGTAATTTTCAAAAGAAAGAAATCTCTTACTCTATTCTTAAAATTCTGAGTTGCTGCCCAGAATATTCTACTGAATCAACTCACCCATCTGTAATGGCCTTTTGCTTTGTCCCACTTATCTGACTTAACAGTTTATTTACACAAGCCCCTTTATTCAAGTTCTAATGTCCAGACTTGAGTTTGGGAACCTAGATGGATATTGTCTATCTAGTGGATCAGTTTCTTGTTTCCAAAACTCTTTGCCCCCTGCAACTGTCAAGTAAGATCTATACCGCTATCTGAACTGGACTGCGTTGTTCCAGGTTTATTGTGAGTGGGTACAGTGGGCTCTAGAAAATGAAATATAGGTGTTGTAATGGTTAATTTCAGGTCCAGGGAAACTAGAACAATGCATATGAGCATGTGAGCAAAAAGTTGGAACTGAAGTTGTGCAAGAGTCATGTTGCTAAGCTGAGTCAAAGTATCAAGGGATCAAGTCACTAGGGGATGGAATGGACAGGATGTGGACAGTCAAGGTTACAGATTTGACTGGAGCAGGTGGACTGTGCATCTGAAATAAACATTTTGTTCACCTAATTATTACTGACTAAGCTAATTAGGTTTTTCTCTATGAGCATACCTCTGAGGTTTCCCATTTCAACTAAAAAGGGAAATAATTAAGGCAGTACTCTCTGAGAGGAGTTTTGCTATCTTAAAAACTGTAAGTGAAATTAATTTCTAATTTCTGGGTAGCCATTGTTTTTTTCTTCTTGTGTTCAATAACTCTTTAAAAAAAAATACTCTAGCACTGATACATCCTTGTTGTGAATGTATGACTTTTAGTTTTTGAACATTAGTGCCCTAAAATGTTACAAAATAGTGATGTTACTTCATGAAACTTGATCCTTTTCCCTGTTTAAAAAAAAGAGAGAGAGAGAGAGAGAGAGAAATAGCACTACTTGTTTTCCAGAGTAACTATATCTCATTACCAGTGCAGATAGATGGCATGGTAGATAGAGTACCAGCCCTGAAATCAGGAGGATCTGAGTTCAAATATGATCTCAGACACTTAACACTTCCTAGCTGTGTAACCCTGGACAAGTCACTTAACCCCAATTGCCTCAGCCCCCCCCCCAATAAATAAATACCTTATTATCATAATTAGTTATTCTTAAACTTAAGAGTCATCCACTGACCCATTAGATTTCTGTAGTTTGCTCTTTGGCAGGTTTTTATTGATGTTTTCTATTTTTTATGTCATGATAGTATCCCTTGAATGCCTCCTCTCCTCTCAGAGAAGCACTCATATGATAAATGGCATTTTTTGGAAAGGAAAAAGAGCTAGTTGGTCAATACATTTACTGATTAATACAGTTACTGACCAATACATTGAAAAGTCCAAAAATGTCTGTATCTGTAACATTTGTGGACCCCCCACAATTTAGAGATAGGTTGGAGCTGTCATCTCATATCACTTTATGTCCCATTTGATCTTTAAAATTGTATTATATTTACTTTTGATTTTTTTGGTGTCTCAGTTTTCATTCTACTCAAATTATAGTAACTATGATATTATTTTCTTGGCTCTGCTTGTTTCACTCTGCATCTGTTCATATATAGCTTTCCATGATTCTGTATATTCATCATCCACATAATTTCTTACCACATAGTAATATTCGATTATATTCATGTACCATAATTTGTTTAGCCATCCCTCTCGTTGATTTGTATCTACTTTGTTTCCAATTTTTGGCTATGACAAAAAGTGCTGCCATAAATATTTGGGAATATATGAAAACTTTTTTCATATTAATGGCATCCTTGGGGTATAAGAGTAATGAAGACTCTGATCCAAAGGACATAGTAATTTTAGTCACTTTATTTATATCCTTCTATAACTCTCCAACACTGTCATTTTTTGTCATCTTTGTCAATTTGTAGGTTGTGAGGTGATGCCTCTGGGTTGTTTTAATTTGCATTTCTCTTGTTAGTAGCAATTTGGTATATTTTTTATGGGGTAATAAATACTTCACAATTCTTCTTTTGAAGAACTGTATCTATATCTATGGGGGAATCTTGGATACTAAGACCTTACCAGAGAAATTTGACACAATTTTCCTCTTACTTGGTCACTTCCCTTCTTATTCTAGATGCAATAATGTCTTTTTAGAAGCTTTTCAATTTCAAGCTCCCTCTTCTGCTGTTAACAGCAGTCTCTCTCTTTCTCTCTCTCTCTCTCTCTCTCTCTCTCTCTCTCTCTGTATCCCTTTCCAAAAAGGATTTCTCTTACTCTCCATATCTTTCTGTTTAACCTAAACTCTCATTGTCTGATTCACAACTCCTATAATCATCTGATCTTTCTCACTCTCTTGAATTCTTCATACTCCCTAAGCTTCCAAAGTATCCATTCTAATCTCCCTTTAAGTGATTTCTGCTATTGCTTTGTAGTGATCCCCTCACAGATTTAACTTTCCTATTATGCCTCATTTCCAACACAATGCCAATAAACAATCCTTATGATGATGATGGCAGCTAACATTTATGTAGTGTTTACACTGTTCTAAGCACTTCATAGTAATTGTCACATTTGATCCTTATAACAAACTTTGAAGGTAAGTGCTATTATTATCCCCATGCTGAGAAGACTGAAATGAGAGGAGGTTAAATGACCTGTCCTGGATCACATAGATGTGAGCATGTGAAAGCCTATTTGATCTCAGGTATCTTCCTGACTGAGGCCCGGCACTATCCATTATGGCCCTTGATTCTGCAGCCCACCACCTCTCTAGACCTTCTTATTCTCTACATCTGTCTAGAAATCCCCCTCTGCGCATGGTTCTACTCCTTCAGGTGTCACTAACACCCCTCCCCATTTCCTGATTCCACCCTCTTCCCTGGGACAAGTAGACTTCTCAGGCTCCAGACCCACAGATCTCATCCAATATCATGTCTCTTCCCTCAAAGGAACATCCCACTCTTTCCTTTCCCCTCCTTTGTAATATTTCTCTCCTCTTCCTTCCCTACTCCCCTATAGTTTCTTCTCTTTCTGAGACCACAGAGTTGCCTTCTTCTCATGGCCAGCCCTTAATTTAACCCCACTGGATCACTCATGCTTTCCCCTCTACTCACATCCTTCTCCTGAGCCCCTTTCGTACATCCTTCTGTAGCGTAGTTTCACAAAAGAAGTGTTTACATATAAGCAGGGGGTCACCAGATAAGCCTGTCTATATCTTCACTGTTACCTCTTTCTACTTTCACTCCCATTTCACCTTTTTAGACATTTACAAAAACACTACTATTGGTCTCTATTTTGACTCCATCTTTCCTTGCCTTTTTATTCACTCCACTTGCATTTCTTTGTAGATGTTTGAAAGACAAATCATCGCTACAATTCTGTTTCTAAAAATGTTTCAAGGACATGGCCTTCTTCAACAATGAGATGAACCAAATCATTGCCAATACAGCAGTAATGAATTGAACCAGGTGTCTGGGTGTAGACCCAGGGAAAGAACTCTGGGAGATGACTATGAACCACTACATAAAATTCCCTCTATCTTTGTCTGCCTGCATTTTTGATTTCCTTCACAGGTTAATTGTACACTATTTCAAAGTCCGATTCTTTTTGTACAGCAAAATAACTGTATGGACATGTATACATATATTGTATTTAACATATACTTTAGCATATATAACATGTATTGGTCAACCTGCCACCCCTGGGAAGGGGTGAGGGAAGGAGGGGAAAAACTGGAACAAAAATTTTTGCAAGTGTCAATGCTGAAAAATTACCCATGCATATATCTTGTAAATAAAAAGCTATTTAAAAAATAAAAATGTTTCAAACTCTTCTTTTTTGAATGTCCATCTTTTGTCTTTTATGATGAAACTCTGATTTGCAAATTTGGGCTGCATCTTAAACTCTATTATTCTTTCAAACACATTATTCTATTCCCTTCTTTTTCCATGTGGAATAGTTTTAAATTATGCAAATGTTCTTTCCTTTGTATTTAAAGATCTTTCTTCTGATGGCTTGTAGAATTTAGGGTTTCTGGATGGAACTGTAACATTTATCTACTATGTCTTGGAGTTTGAAATCTTGGGATTTATTTTGGAGGTGATCTTTGAATTCTTTTAATTGAAATTTCATTTTCTGCCTTGCTGAACTTTTCTATTAGTTCCTTCATTATAGTGTTAAGGCTGTAATCTTCTAGGAAACCTATGATCTTTGGGATGTCTTTGCACATACTGTCTTCAAGTTTAATGTTTCAATTACATAGTGAGCACATTTATTTTTAATATTATGGGGATTTGCTCCTTTATCTTTCACTACTGTATTTTATAGTACCAATCTTTGTTCTCTCTTTTGTTTATTTGGTGAAGTTTATTCAGGAGTCAGATTTTTTCCATTCTCCTCATTATTTTTGTTGTGCAGAACACAAATTCTGCTCTTGTGATTCTCATTTCTCTTTTAAACACTCACCAACATATGGTGCCTCATTTGCCTCGATTTCCACAGGATATTCTGTCTCATCAAAATTTGGATTATTTTCCTTTTTTTTAAACATTTATTCATTGATACTTGGATTTATTTATGATGTCTAAAAGACCTAGCTACTTCTACTGTTACTGTTTCTCCTCCTTGATTTATTTCCAAGGTCTTTAAATTTTCTTCTTCCCTTGGTACTTTCACTGTTCTCCTCTTTTTATTTTCCTTATTACTTTCTTCCTGATTTTCTCCCCTATGACTGGAGTATCCTTAGAGGCTGAACCTTAAAATGTGTTAGGCTCCTCTCAGGATGGGTATTTTATGGTTCTCTAACTTAGTGACTTTTGGGTAGTCAGAACTGGCCTCAGGTAGTTGCTGTGCCCTTTCTTTCAGGTTTGGTGTAGCGCTGCAGAGCTCCCAACATGCATGGTATCTTGCTCTGGTAATCTCTTCCACTTCTGTTTCTCAGATCTCCAGCCTGGTACCCAGAAATTCAGAGCCTGCTTTTCTCAGCACTAGTACTTCCAGGTTACAGCCCCTGGCAGACTTTGGCCAAGTCTGTGGCCAAATTGGCTTTTAGGGTCTGAGCAAACTTTTGGAGCTTGGAGCCAGGATCTCTACAGCACTGAAAAGAAGAGTAGGGGGACCAGTGTAGAGGTGGGTTTTAATATAAGCCTGTGTCTTGTATTAGCTTTTCTTGGTGCAGATATATACTATAGTGGGAGGGGTAATGAGTGAGCTCAGAATCAGTGAGTTCCTATTTCTGGGTTTTGGAGGATTTGTTTTTTACATTCTTTTGGATTCTGGGTGTCCTAGATCATGGAAACAGTAGAAATGACTTTATCTTTGATGCATATTTTCTGTTTTGGAGAGATTTGAGAGGGTTGTGGGGATCAAAAAAAGATTTAGTCTACCTTCTTTTTGATCACATGACCCAAAAATGTAGTTTATTTTTAATTAAAAGTTATGCATTAATCACAATCACTTTATTTTCACTGTTGTAAAATTTCCAACATTAAGGCAGATATTATACTTTCTGACAAATTTTACATTTATATCTACTTAACCCCTGGACTTTTTGTGGGTGTGGTAAAGTTCATGATAACAAAACAACACATTATATTATAGTGTCATGGACAGATTAGGAAAGGAAATTGGGTGAAGAACTACCTTTTATATAAATTCTTTACAGAAAGCTCAGCTAAGTTTTTAGAAATAGCTTTGTTTGATTCAAGGAAGTATATAGGCCATGTTCACACATTAATTGATTGATTCAATAAAGAAGTATTCTTATTTAACAAAGGCAATTACTTTTAAGTGAGTGGAATAATCCCATTATAGCACTAATGTAGGAGGTAATTAATCAAACAGCATTTATTAATCATCATCTACTTCAGGCCAAACACTGGGGATACAAAGAATAAGGAGGATTTCTCTGCTGAAAATGAAAAGAAAAACATTTCAGAAAGTTTTGTGTTCCCAAAGTTTTGTAGAATTATTTTTATAGGTTTATCTGATAATGTTTGCCCATATTTTTAAACAAAAATATTGTATTATTCTAGTATTTTGTGTCCTTGGGGGGGGGGGGGATTTTTCACCTATATTTTGGTATGAATGGAGAGGGAACTGGCCTCAGAGCCAGAGAAACCTGGGATCAATTCCTAACTTTAACACATACTGGCTGTGATACATTTGATAAATCACTTAATCTCTGTGCTCCAGGCAACTTTCTAAAACAAAGTTGTAGAGAAGTTGCTAACAAAGACTGATAGAAGAGGTTTCCTTATCCAAGATTTATACATATCAATGAAATCACAGTTTTAGGCCTAATCTTCTATCCCCACTTCCATCTACCTAAACTTGAGTTTTTTTGGTTGTTGTTGCTGTTGTGTTTGCTTTGTTTTGTTTTTTTATGACTCTACTCCCCAGTGAGGTCAGGGTCTCTCAAAAGAAAAGTAATTTCCCATCCTTGTATTGTTGATTTTTTCCTGATGTAGATTAAGTTCCCTAATCATATTTTGCTTTGATTAATGTTAAAATAACCTGTGCTCCTTGAACGGGATACTAACTGATCTTGGGGCAATCCAGCCTGGTATTAACACTGTTCTTCAAATAATTGACTCTGGCTGAAGTCAGTAACAAGACACAATTACCAGCGTGGTTTTCCTCCAAAAAGCTCAGCTATTACTTTAACTCTCTGGATGTTGCCTGGAGGTTATTAGACAAATCAGTGAAGTTTTCAAATATGCTGGACCTGGGGTACAGACTCTTAGCAGACATACAATATTTCCCTGTGCTTATAATACATTATGGCAGTGCAGAGGAAAAGAAGGTAGTTTAATAACTTAATTTTTGTTTGGCAAAGCTCAACCCTTGAAGTGATTATTAAAGAGTCATGGTCAAGACCCAAGAGAGGAGATTGAAATATGGTTTTCATTCTGGTTTTATTTTGATCCCTTTCTAATTTTTTTCTTTGGGAGGGGGTGGGGTGGGAAGAGGCATAAAACCCTTCTTGGCACCATGTGTGTTGTGCTTAGTCCAAGGCCAAAAAAGAATTTTATGGGAAAGTCTGATGTGTGGTATGCCAGAGATCTGTTTTCTCTTTATCTATCTATAGTTGTTGTTATTGTTGTTTTTAATAAATGAATGTAGACCAAATAAAATAAAACAATCTCACACAAAGTCTCTTACTTTTAAGGTGTGAAACTTACCATTTATTTAGTTCTTCATAAATATTAATACATAAGATTGATTACATATGATTTTGAAATACTGAGAAGTTTGGTTTCTCAGCCTTTTTTTTTTTTTTTTTTACTTATGCTTGAATTAAATCAAAAGGTTTAAAGTTTTCCTCTAGAAAGCTCAAAAGATCATTATCTCTTCTGGCTTTACAATTTGACTGAATTTTTGTAGTGGCTTCAGGAAGGATAGAAATATGATTAGATATAGTTAAAACAGGTAACAGTCAAAAATTATGTGTAATTATACACAAATATACACACATGGATAGCTTTATACAGTTATGGAGTAACTATCTACATGTGATATGATTTTAGGCATCCCCAAAAAGTCCTGCATTTCTTTCTTTAGTCCTAGCCCTTGACCACTTCCCTTACTATTTCTCCCACCTGTATGCTAGTTGGTACCTGAATTTTAAGGAAGTATGATATAATGGGAAAATTCAAATTAATTATCAGAAAATCTAGTTTCTAGTCCTGATTCTGCCACTAAGTCTCTGTATGACCTTAGACAAAATCATTTAGCTTTTTCTAAGTCTCAGTATTCTCATTTGTAGAAAAAAGGGGTAGAACAGAGAAATTAGATTAAATAACTCCTAATAAAAATTTCAGGATTGAGAGAGGAGACAAAGGACAAAAAACAAGGAGACAAAACTTATCAAGTCTGTTTTTAAAAAAAGTTTGATTATTTTTGTTTTCATTTTATCATTTACCAATATATTCCTTCTTTCCACTCAGAAACTCTCCCCATAACAAAGAATTAAAAATAAATAAATAAAAGCAGTTATTGCTATTGTCATTATGTATTCTTTTTTTTTAACTCTGCTAACTTTGCTTTACATCAGTTTATATGTCATCCCATGCCTCTATATTCTTCATATTCACTGTTTCCTACATATTAATAGTCTATTGCCTTCATATGGCACAATTTGATTAGCTACTTCTCAATCAATGAGCATCTACTTTGTTCCTAGTTCTTTTCTCCTATAAAAAAATATTGCTATAAATATGTTGAGGTATAATGCACCTTTCTTTGTATCTTTGGCAGTCTCAGAGTATATACTTAACAGTGGAATCTTTAGGTCAAAGTATATGAACATTTTAGGCACTTTCTTACTTTGATTCCAACTCCATAATTTTGAGAAAAATTAACTCAATATGCATGAGGTATATTTCTCTGAATCAGGATGCCATTCAGTAAGGTCTGAGTATTTGTAACCCCATGGACTGCACTGCCCATGGGGTTTTCTTGATAAGGATAATGGAGTGGCTTGCCATTTCCTTCTCCAGAGGTAATGTGACTTGCCTAGGGTCACACAATTTAGTAAGTGTTTGGGGCTAGATTTGAATTGAGGTCTTCTGACTCCAGGCTCAGCACTCTATTCACTGATCCATCTAGGTGCCAGGTATATGGTAGGTACTTAATAAATACTTACTAGTTGATTAATTATAGAATACTTCAAACTTTACAAAGTGATTTATATCTCTTATCCCAAAGTATGTATCAAAGGGATTGTTGCTATCATTCTCATTTTCTAAATAAAGAATAGATAAAGCATTAAGTGCCTGTTCACTCTGTAATAAGTGGGAAAAGTAGAATGTAAGTCCTGACCTTCTGGACTCCAAGTCTCTCCTGATAGATACTGCAAGAAGAGATCTCCTTAGAGTTAAAAGAGACCTTTTATACAATGGTCTCATTCAACAGGTAACAGACCCGGAGGAGAATGGTCTGCCCAAAGTCACATAGCTTGTAAGAAGCAGAGCCAGGATAGGAACCCTACATTTCCTGCCTTGAATGCAGCATTACGTTTGGTATATGAGGCACAGGACTCGGGCTCTGCTCACAGCTGTGGTTTCAGCTATTTATAGTGAATTCAATTAATAATCCTCAGTCCTCCTGAGTTCTTCTGAGACATCTCTGGCAACTTGACCATTCTTCTAAGCTGGTCAAAAGCTTAAAGACAGAAGATGCTGTATGTGTAGGTCAGGGTCATTTTCCATAACCACTTTTGGCCTAAGTCCTTTGAAACCAAATGGATATTCATCTTCTGTGAGGCAGAGAGAGACCAGTCTCTTCAAACCTGCTGACAATAATAAATCCTAAATTCACCTAGTCAGGGACAACCAACAAGCTGAATTAAAGGGGAGGAAGATTACCTATCCATAAAGTAAAAAGTCCTTGGGAAAACATAATTCCTCACACTGACAAGTGAAAAATTAGGAAAAAGAAATCTATCTATCTCCTCCCCACCAACTCCCACTTGTCTTATTTTATACTCTAAAGGTTATTTGTCAGATCCGGAAACTAAGGGAATTCCAAAGATTTGAGTTCACTGAGTGCTGTTCACATTCAGGTACATGTCTTCCAGATGTTTCCTTTTGTCCACCAGAGTCACTTCCTTTTTATAGGATTGACTGGCCTGCTATTTAATTCATGATCTATGCAGGAGGCATCCCTCCAAATAACCTCTGGGAGTACTGACAAGTTAAATGAATTAGGGAAAGGGTAAAAAAGACACTTTCATTTCCTAACTACAACACAATGAATTTCCAAATTCCAAATAGATTTCCAAATGTAGATTTGCTAGTGGCTTATCCATTTTTTTCTATTCCTAACCCATGAGTTTACCAGGTGGAATGGAAAGGCTAATACAGCCAGACTGTAATTTTGCAATACATAGTTTTAGAGAGCTGCCTGAGGCCTTGAAAAGTTAAACATCTTGGAGGTAGAGTTGGACAATGTGGTGGAGACAAGATGGAGTATAGTCTGGGACCCAGATGAATTCTCTCAACATTCCCTTCCAAACAACTTTGAAATAATGCTTTAAAAAAATTGGAGTTGTAGAGCCAACAAAAGGTCTAATTGAGATATTTTTTCAATCTAAGACAACTTAGGAGGTCGTCAGAAGAAGTCTACAATACATGGGTTGGGCCCAGGACCTGAATATGGCAGAAGCACCCATCATGCAACCTCAAAGTAGTTGCTGCAGCAGCAGCAGCTTTGGGAATTCTTAGCCCAGAGATACAAAGGGGTAGGAAAATGCTCATAAAGAAATAAAAGTGGATCCTTTGCCAGCACTGGGTGCAGTTGATGCTGACTGGAAACTCAATTGCCAATATACGATCTTGGGTCTCAATTCCAGGGCAGAGAGGAGTCCTTGTGGTCATTCATAAGAGAAAAGGGGCTCTAGTCACAGTTCTGTAGCCAAGAGAAACAGTAATAGTTGCAGCTTCAGGTGAACAGATGCCCTTCCTGGGTAAAGACCAAAACACAGAGCAGGGGAGCAGGTCGACACTTCTCTCAGAATGGTACCACTGTGGAAGCACCAAAAACCTACACATCTCCAGAACTAGCTCTGAAAGTAGCTGCATGAAAAAAACCTAAATTTTGGTACAGTGCCTTCCTATCCTTAGGTGAACTTTAACATAAAGTTCAAAGTGAAGAAATAGGCTGGGGAAATAAACAAAAAAAGAACTTGACCTAAAAAATTACTGTGGTGGTAGGGAAGACAACATAAACTCAAAAAAAATATATGAAAACAACTTCTAACAAAGCCTCAAAGAAAAATGCTATTTGGACCCATTCCCAACAAGAATTCCTGAAAGAACTAAAGAGATGAGTGGTGGGTGGGTGGGGGGGAAATGAAAGCAACACAAGAAAATTATGAAAAGAAAATTAAAAATTTGATTAAGGAGGCACAAAAAAATTGCCAAAAATAACACTATAAAACAGAATTGCCCAAATGGAAAATAAAGCACAAAATTTCAATGAAGAAAGTAATTCCTTAAAACTTAGAAATGGGCAAGTAGAAACTAATGATGACTTCACAAGATTTCAAGAAACAATAACAAAAAGTCAAAAGAATGGGAAAAATAGGAAAATAAATTGAGGGGAGATAATTTAAGAATTATTGAACTACTTGAAATCCATGATAAAAAAAAAAAAAACGCCTAGGCATTATATTTCAAGAAAGTACTAAAGAAAACTGCCCCAATATCATAGATCCAGAGTATACAATAGGAACTGAAAAAATCTACCAATCACTTCCTGAAAGAGATTCCAAAATAAAAACTCCCAAAATATTATAACTAAATTCTACAATTCTCAGGTCAAAGAGAAAATATTGCAAGTAGCCAACAAGAAGAATTCAAATATGGAACCAATTAGGATCACACAAAATTTAGCAGGTTCTACATTAAAGGAGAAAAGATTTTAGAATATGACATTCTGGAAGGCAAAAGAAGCAGGATCCTAACCAAGAATAACCTATCCAGAAAAATTGAGCTTAATCCTTCAAGGGGGAAATGGATATTAAATGACCTAAAAGACTTCCAAGATTTTCTGATGAAAAGACCAGAGCTGAATACAAAATATGACATTTAAACAGAAGACTCAGGAAAAGTATAAAAAGGTAAACATGAAAGAGCAATTATAAGGGACTTAATAAAGTTAAACTTCTTATATCATTATATAAGAAGATAATACATGTAATTCCTAAGAATTTTATTATTATTAGGGCAGTTATAAGGAGTTTGCATCGACATAGGGCAAAAATGTAAGTCAATTACATTGAAATGATCTTAAATAATGGACGGATGACAAAGAAGAATCCATTGAGAGAAAGGAGAAGTAGAATGGGGAAATTTTTCTCACATAAAAAAGATGTTCATGAAAGAGCTGTTATAGTGGAGGGGCAAATGAAGGACAGTGTTGGAAGATAATGCTTGAATCTCAATCTCACAGGAATTAATTCAGAGAGGGAAAACATATATACACATTCAGATAAGTAGAGAAATCTATCTTACCCAATTAGGGAACTAGAAGAAAGAGGGGATAAGAAGATAGGGAGGGAGGATGATAAAAAGAAAGGTAGATTAAAAGAGGCAGTAGTTAGAAGCAAAACAGACTTTTGAGGAGAAACAGAATAAAAAGAGAAAAGAATATAAACAGAAGAATATAAAATGGAAGGAAATACACAACTAGTAATCATTTTTTTTTATTAAAGCTTTTTCTTTTTTTTTTTTCCTGAGGCAATTGGGGTTAAGTGACTTGCCCAGGGTCACATAGCTATAAAATATTAAGCATGTGAGGCCGGATTTGAACTCAGGTCCTCCTGACTTGAGGGCCAGTGCTCTATTCACTGCACCATCTAGCTGCCCCTTAAAGCTTTTTTATTTTCAAAACATATGCATAGATAATTTTTCAACATTGACTCATGCAAAACCTTGTATTCCAAATTTCCACTCCTTCCCCCCACTCCCTCCCCTAGATGGCAAGTAATCCAATATATGTTACACATGTTAAAATATATGTTAAATCTAAAATGTATACATATTTATACAATTATCTTGAGTGCAAGAAAAAGCAGATCAAAAAGGAAAAAAATGAGAAAGAAAAGAAAATGCAAGTGAACAAAAATAAAAAGAGCGAAAATGCTATGATGTGATCCCCCACTGAATGCCCACAGTCCTCTCTCTGGGTGCAGATGTCTCTCTCCATCACAAGACCATTGGAACTGGCCTGAATCATCTCATTGTTGGAAAGAGTCACATCCATCAGAATTGATCATCGTATAATCTTACAACTAGTAATCATAACTGTGAATGTGAATGAAATGAGCTAATCCATAAAATGAAGCACAGGGCAGAATAGATTATCACAATAATATCTTGTGCACAAGAGACATGCTTTAAACAGACAGACACAGAGTCAAAAATATAGGGCTGAAACAAAATCGATTCTGTTTCAGTCAAAACTAAAAAGGCAGGGGTAGCATGATCTCAAACCAAACAAAAATAAAAATAAACCTAATTAGAAGAGATAATCAGAAGAATTACATTTTTACTAAAAGTATTGTAGACAATGAAATCATATAAAACATTTTACCAGTTTCTCTGATAAAGGCCTAATTTTTCAAATAAATCAAATTGATAAAAAATAAAAGCCATTCCCCAGTTGATAAATGGTCAAAGGATATGAACAGCAGTTTTCAGAAGAAATCAAAATTTTCTATAGTCATGTAGCTCTTTTTTGTGGTGATAAATAATGGGAAATTGTGAGAATGTGTGTTAGTTGAGAAATAGCTGAATAAGTTGTGGCATATGATTATCAGACTATTGTGTTGTAAGAAATGACAAGTAGGATGATTCAGAAAATATGGCAAGATCTATATGAACTGATGAAAAGTGTAGTGAAAACAATCAGGAAATCAAGGTCCTCAATAACAATATTGTAATAATGAGCAACCATAAAAGAATCGGCTTCTCTGATCAATACTATGATCCAAGCCAATTCCAAACTACTTGTGCTGAGAAAAATGCTATCCATCTGCAGAGTGAGAACTAATGAACTCTGAACACAAATTGAAGTACATTTTTCTTGCTTTTTTTTTTTTGCAATGTGGCTAATATGGAAATATTTTTGCATGATTTCATATGTACAACAGATATACTTATTGCCTTCTCAGTGAGGGAAGGGGTGGAAAGAAGAGAGGATCTGGAACACAGAGTTTAAAAAGAAAAGAATGTTAAAAATAAATAACAATTTAAAAAAAAGTTAAATGACTTCCCATTATCAACCTGAGGCAGGGCTTAAAATCAGATCATTTTGACTTCAACCATTTATCCTTCATACTAGTTATCTAGTTGAATCCTGCACTATTTGGTCCTAAACTCCTAGAATACTTTCAAGCTTCTTCCTTTCACAGTCACCCATTGAAAAGGCTGAAATTTTATTATTAGCTTAAGATCAATATTATTATGAAGTTAAACAGCTATTACCTCAAATCCTGTAATATATTTCAAACCAAATAATAATAGGTAGCATTTACATAACACTTTAAGGTTTATAAAATGTTTTACATATGGTATTTCATTTGACTGATGTTATATTATTGAAATAGAATTTCAAAGTGACTTGCTTGTGTATTATCTATATGAACAAGTACTTTAACCTTCCAGGAGCTCAGTTTTCTTATTAACAAAATGAAGAGAGTTGGAGAAGGTAGTTTCTTAGATCCCTATTATCTCAATGATCCTTATGGCTCTGTTTTCATTCATTCCCTATAATAGCTACTATTTCTATAATGTGGGTGGAAAAAGGTGAAGAACTTACAGATTAAGCACAAATTGATCAGAGACTGTTAGCTAAAGTAGATCAAACCTATAGGCCTCAGTTTCAGTTTCTCTGGAGTCGTGTGATTTGAGATAAGGCCTGGACTACATTCCATTGTCCAACAAAGGGAGTGGCCAAAGAAGCTGTACATCACCTTGTCTACTACATTCCACTGACCAACTAGGGGAACACTAGTCTTATGTGACCAATCACAACATGTAGAGGGTGGGATTTTGGAGGTTCTTTGTCTGAAATGTATAAAAACTGTAAGCATTGTCAAGGCTCTGGCCCTATTCCGCTGTGAAATTTTGCTCACAGACCTGGGTGGGGTCCACTTCTCGAGATTCTAGTAAATAATTTTGCTTTCTATGAGTGATCTCTGAGTAGTCAATTTGGGTAGGTCTTTTTGTCCCACACAGTTGGGGATTTGTCCGGGAAGGGGTCTTTGGGGGAGATTGCTGTGCACCCCAAACAGGGACAGGCACCTACAGAGCAGTTTTCTCCATGGTCTGGCTCTGGGTGTGCAGCCTCCCTCCCCTCTTAGACAAGGACCCAAGGCAGGGATACTTAGTGGAAAGCAGAATTGAAGATTGAAGGAAATAGAGTCCTGATAACCAGCGGCAGCCTGAAAAGAAACACGTGTTCTGGAGGTACCTGCTCTTGGGAGTCTGGGGGTCTACTGGCTGGGTTGAGGGAGACCCCAAGGGATTAGCCCTCCTAAATTTGTTTTTTGTGTTGGGACTGCATTAGACCCCAAGGAAAGGATTGTCCTAAGAAAGAACTTGGGTGGCTGCGGTGGGGAGGGAGGACCTCCCCCCAAAACCTGGACTGGGTCCAGGGTGGTATAGAAGCAGTCCATGGATTTATATCAGGATGTTAGCTAAGGAATTCAAGAAAAGTAGAGCTCTGTGTCTGTCTGTCTGTGTATGTATGTTTGTGTGCTTTGCATTTTTTGTTCTGTGTTAAAAGTTAGCAAGCTCGTAAGAGATAAGAATTCAACCTCTGTGTTGCAAGCTTAGGAAAATATCAGGCTGAATTATTGGGAGTTGGAATTCATTCAGAGTAGTAATTCTTTCCCAGTGGCTTAGGGAAGAAAAGAAGTTTGAAAAATCTTTTTCTCTCTCTCCCTCTACCTCAAGCTAACAGCTTCAGCTTTGTGAGGAGAAGGGGGAAGAGGGAGAGAAGGGGAAAAATAAAAACATAGATTGAAAGTTTGGAAAGTTTTGAGAAAATAGAAGAATAGCGGCTATCACTCCTGTCAACAAGGAGCGCTGTTACTGATAACAGGCTTGTGCATTCTTGCATGGGAGAGGAGGTCGGGAGGGGGGAATGGCAATTCTCAAGGTAAAGCAAGAATTGGTGCTTAACTCTTTCCTGGCTTACTAAAAAAAATAAGTTTGAGTGGAATATCTAGGTAGATTTTAGGAAGTTTCACAAACTAAAGTACTGCTTAATTTTAAAATAACTTTAAATTGCATATGTGTTAAGATTGGAAACTTAAGACTGGAAATAAGAAACTGCAGATATTGGAAGGGAGGAATAAAAATAGAGTAAGAGAGGTAAATAGCTAAACATGGGGCTCTCTGACCTGTTGGACCTGTGGGAAAACTAGGCATACTTCTAAAAAAAAATTTCCCAGAAGAAAGAAAAATCATTATTGGTAAGGTTGGTTTCATGGAGCTGGGGAACAGAAAGTTTAAGCAAGCTAAACTGGGTAATTGTCTGCAACATTTGATTAAGAGTTTTGGGAACTTACTATATTTTAAAGAGACACTATAATTTTGAAATTGAAATAAAATTTACCATTGTCTTGCACATTGTTAGATTTATTAAGAGGATAAAACTTAAGAATTGTTTGAATATTGTGGCCTTTACAACTGAAAAGAAAAACTTTTTTTTGCCTTATTGTTTGGTTGAACTTCAAATTAAAATATAGGTTATTAAACAAAATGCCAGTAGCTTACCTTGGCGGGGGGGCAGAAAGGGGGGGGTTGTGTTTGTATCTCCCTATTTAAATAGTATGTTGCTTTTTAAAAGTATTGGGTAATTTCTAAATTATATTATAAGTTTTATGAAATTTGGTTCAAAATTAATTGTGAATCTTGAAGTTTAAAATTTAAAAAGGGTGATTTAAAGATAAGGGACAAGAGAGATTGATTTACAAAAGCAATTATTGGTTTAGGAGTGTTTAAAGTATGTCAGAGAAGGTTTGAGCAAATTGGGCATTGTGAAGAGAGACAGAGAGAGATATGGAATAGGAGAATGAAGGTGATTTAAGAAGGATTGATTAGTGGGAGCAAATGATTTCAAGAAGAAATCAGTGGGAAAAAGGAACTGGTTGGAAAGAGTACTCACAGAAAAACAGCTGTGAAATGGGATGTGTTTTTGCAGGAGAAGAGCAGCAATGGAAAGCTGCAGGCGCTTTTGGCTGAAGAAAGCAAACTAATTTAAAGGGACAGGCTGCTCTTACAAGATGTTAATTGATTGAATATTTGTTTCTTTAGATATATAATGGTTTTTGTGCTTAAAGAATATGATCAGAAATATGATATATCGTTTGAAAGGGTTATTTCAAAAAAAGTTTAATTGATGTTTTTAAGAACTTTTCAGATTCTTTTTTGTGAAAATAGGAAGTTTTAATTAACTGTATTGATGCCAATTATTTAAAGGGACTTCAAGGATAATAGTTTTTGCCTTTGTCCTTTTAAAAATATTTTTGTTATGGACAATATGTAGTTGGGGATTTTTCTGTGTATTGGGTATTTTAAAAGCAAAATGGTATAATATTCAATTTATGGAATATCTATCTGGGTATATAAGAACTGTGTGAACATTCTGGGATAAATTTCTTATTGTTAAAAGTCTTACAACATGTAGATAATCTTCTTGTGGCAGAGAGGAAAAAGAGTAACCTTGTCCAACTTGCTATCAGTTGTTAAATTATTTAGGAGCACAGGGACTGAGAATTTCTTAAGACAAATTGCAATTTGTGAAATGTGAGATAAAATATTTAGGTCACTGTATAAATGAAGGTGTAATGGGCTGAGGCTAAATAGTGAGGCTAAATAGTAATTGGATTATACTCTATTATTATATATGCTTGGAGAAAGAATGGCCCCCACCCACTCTGTGCAAGTCCTGATGTGTTGTATAGGAAATGACGATTTTGGTGGGTGGAGGCAGAGGGGCAGGAAGAGAGGCGGGGAGAATACAGCTGGCTGGCTTCTGGTCTGGCTGGCTTCTTGACTCAGCTGCACACATTGCTATTGAGAATTCCCCTTTACCTCCAATCCTCCTTCACCACTGATCCTTCTTCACCTCTACTGAGAATAAAGATTGAAGATTTTCCCTTAACCTGAATTCCTGACTCCAGCTGATTTTAAAATTCTCGGTCATCACAGAAGGGAAAAAGAAATTAGATCCTGTAAATTACTTGAGGGAAAGAATGGAAACAGCAAAGGTAAGGGACTGGCACACAGGGCATTGGTTACTGAAATTTTGACTAATCTTATATTACCTAAGAATGTTGCAGTGATTCATGTGCAGGGGCACCAAACAGGAGATTCATTTGAGACAAGGGGAAACTGCTTTGCGGATGAGGAGGCAAAACGGACTGCAGCAGAGGAATCTGTAAGTACAGAGGAAATGATGGTGCTAATTCTGGCATTTCTGCCTCCAATGCCTCCACCTTTCCTTACCAGAGAAGAGAAGCAGGAAATCCAAAGCCTTGATGCTCAGGAGGATAAAGAGGGGCACTGGTTCCTCCCTGACAGCAGAGAGGTACTGACCACAACGGGTATGGAACTTGTACTGCAACATTTACATCAGGGCAGTCATTGGGGTGTACAAGACCTGTGTGATGTGGTGCTAAGTTTGTGGCACCGGCCTATACACAATAGCAGGCAACTAGTCAGCAGGTGTCCTGTTTGTCAGACAATGAAGAGGGCAGCCCAATGACAAGTCCAAAAAAGAGGAAGCCCCCCTGGTATCAGGCCTTTCCAAAGCATACAGGTGCACTTTACCGAGCTGCCATTAGTGGGGCATCTCAAATATCTGTTGGTTGTAGTGGACCATCTGACCTCATGGGTGAAGACTTTCCCCTTGCCCAGGCAACTGCCTCAACTGTCGTAAAAGTACTCCTTGAGTATATCATTCCGAGGTATGGGTTGGTGGAGCAGGTAGATTCGGACCAAGGCACCTGTTTCACAGCTAAGATCCTCCCATCTGTGGCCTAAGCTCTAGAAATATCATGGGACTTACATACCCCATGACCTCCGCCCTCATCAGGTAAAGTAGAAAAAATGAATAAGGAAATTAAACAGCAACTGACTAAATTGGTTGAGACATAATTGCCCTGGACCAAGTGACTTATTAAGAATTAGAACAAAACCCTGAAGGGATGTGGAATTATCACTTTATGAATTATTGTATGGTCACCCTTATCCAAAAGGGATTCAAAATTCTTCCTTGGATCCAATATTTGAAACCAAGGATTTGTTTTTAAGGAAATACATCATATCTTTATTGCAACATTTGAAAACTTTACAACTAGAAGGGCTTATTGCTCAGACTCCTCCCTTAGGATTCACAGTGCATAAGTTCTACTGGTGGACACTCTAAGGGTGTGGACTTCCAAACTGAATCCAGAGAAGAAGCTGAGACAAACACTGAAAAAGAACTGATGAACTGTGCATGTAAAATCTTGATAGTGATATTTATCTGGGTACCTTGTTGAGGCATTGCCTAAATCAAACAGGTTCAGGGCCATGGATGGGAGAGGGTAAGTGGGAATAAACTTTTACTCGTCGCCCAGAGAGGGTAAATATCATAGATTGTGGTGAGCATAGAAACAGATGGAGCAAGTTAAATATTGTTTGTAATGATGGGTCAGTGCTTAATTGTGTCCACCAGCATTTATTAGAGGGTAATGAAGACAAACTGGTGATGATCCAGATGAGGAGATTAACAAGCAATGTGTAGAGATGTTAATTGAATTTGACCACAATGTAAGTTCTTCATGATGAAATATATATATACAAATATATTTATGAATAACAGGGAGGACTGTGTGGAAAAAGGTGAAGAACTTACAGATTAAGCACATATTGATCAGAGACTGTTAGCTAAAGTAGATCAAGCCTATAGGCCTCAGTTTCAGTTTCTCTGAAGTCTGGCTGGCTTCACTCTGAAAATCACTCTGAAGTGATTTTAGATAAGGCCTGGATTACATTCCATTGTCCAACGAAAGGAGTGGCCAAAGAAGCCGTACATCACCTTGTCTACTACATTCCACTGACCAACTAGGGGAACACTAGACTTATGTGACCAATCACAACATGTAGAGGGTGGGATTTTGGAGGTTCTTTGTCTGAAATGTATAAAAGCTGTAAGCATTTTCAAGGTTCTGGCCCTATCCTGCTGTGAAATTTTGCTCACAGACCAGGATGGGGTCCACTTCTCGAGATTCTAATAAACAATTCTGCTTTCTATGAGTGATCTCTGAGTAGTCAATTTGGGTAGGTCTTTTTGTCCCACACAATGCTATACAGCTTGCAAAGCAATTTCCCTGTTAACTCATTTCATCCATTAGAAGAGATAATGGAAAGCTGGCTATTTAAGGTTGTTGCTGTTTGTCCATTCTTGAAGAAGACCACTACATCAAGGAGATGATTCCTTGACATGTAAATGAACTGGATTTAAGTGAGGGAGAGGTATGCAAAGTTACCAGTTTCATTTTCTCTTCCTGAATCATCTGAGTCCAGTGGTAACAGATTGGGATGATTACAGATGGCCCTGGGTGGATGGAAAAAGGCTTTGGCCTTTTAAAGCTAAGGTCTTTAACAGGTCTCAGTTTGACTGAGGCAACCTTCATTCAGTGTTTAAGGGTAGGTAAGAAATAAAACAGAGAATGGCTTCTTTTACTTAACCAAAAAACCAAAACAAAACAAAAACATCAATCTGAAAGAGAAGGACCCTCAGGATTTCTGACCAAAATATAAACAATTACTATTTACATTCACTCTGAGCCAATCTGGGCCCCCAAAATGACCAAGTGTGGCTTTGTCTGGGACCTACTATTGGTCAGTCAATGAGAACCAGAGTAATGTGGATTTAAAGCACGACCTTTAAGAAAGAAAGCTAGATAACCCAAGATATCTCTCCAGGTTTCAGCAATCAAAATTTAAATTGCTTTGGGTAGGTATGGGTATGCGACACTATCCGGCTTCAGGGAAGAAGAAAAGAGAAGAGAAGATCTGTGGCTAGTTCCAGGTGGGTCCCCAGTGGGCAGTTTCTCCTCCTGCTCACAGAGGTTGTTGTTTGTCCTTCGTTCTATTTCAGGACCAATAATCTGGAAAGAGAGGTGTGGTCTGGGCAACAGGGACTAGAGACAATTCTAAATGTCCCTTAAGTATTGAAGATTGTACTAGTGTGGTTTCAAAATCAGAAATAAGAGAGAATCATCAAGTACCATAAACCTTATTATTGGCACTAGACCTTCTGCAATGAATGATGTCCAAGCCTTGTGGCACATAACTCCTGTGTTGTTTTGAGTTGTTATATAACCATTATATATATATCTCACTTCCCAAAGTAGAGGGCAAGTTTCTTAAAGCCAAGTTTCTGCTATGTACATTTTAAGGCCGACACCCTACTGTCCCAGGCAATATCATCACCATTAAACTCCAGAAAACTATGTGGAACCACTGGCCTGAATATCAGTCCTAGATCCTTGACTATCAGTCAGTCAGTTAATAAACATTTATTAATCACCTTCTCTGTTCCAGACACTGTGCTAAGTACTGGAGATACAAAAAACAGGCATAATAGGGTCCCTAACCTCAAAGAGCCTATCTAATGGGGGGAAAACAGCAAGCAAATATACATGTACAAACAAACTATAAATACAAGAAATAATTAAAAGAGAGAAGGCACTAGAATGAAGAGGGATTGGGAAATGCTTCCTATAGACATATGACCCAAGGAAAGTCACATTAAATCTGCAAAAAAACCATTTCTTTTATCTGTGAAATACATATTTCACTATATCCCAGACTTGTGTCAATTGAGATAGTCTATGTGAAAATACTAAGAAAACTAGAATACATTAATTCTTCCAAAATATAAAACACTATATAATGTAAAATGGACCAGTCCATGCCTACTTCCCAAGGTTTAATCTTATCAGCAACGCCCTCAGTATAATCATAATAGATGTCTATGTTAAGAGTCTAACTTCCCACTTTGTACAGCTGTTCTTCCCACTCCATCCCTGCAGTTCTCACAAGGAACATAACCCTCAAAATTCTTTATAACTCCATATCAGTTGAATAATTGACCATCATATCTTCATATTTAAGTAGTAATTTAACAAAATAATCTTTTAATCAGACTATTAACCATTACTGAGACATTGATAGAAGAGATAAATAATTTGGAAACAATAAAATAATAAGAAAATTTTCATTTTGAGAATAACTGAAGAACTTTGTTTCCATTTCACCAATATCAGGGTGTTAGAATTTTCTATTTAAAACACATAATTGAATTCTCTATTCCATCCAAACATCAATGACCTTAGCTTGCTGCTAAACAAGGTGTATTGATATGAACATCAAATGAAATTTATTGAATGGTTGGAATGGGAAAGTGTTCCATTATATCACTGTATTCATTCAATGATCATGATTTTTGATTTAATACTCATTCTCAGCTATACATATTGGGACGCTCAGAACATAAGATAAAATATAAAACCTTCTTTCTCAGTGGTCTAGGAATCTACCACAAGTAGGAGTTTCTTTCCACATTTGGCATCTTACTAAAAAATTGCATATAATTGTAATTTTAAATAGCTCAAATCCCATTTTAATTGCATTAAAGAGGTTTTGTATTTAAAAAGAGTCCTATAGTGAATGTTTCTTCAAAATGAAAAATACTTTTGTAATATGAATAATTACCTTGTAATTTAGATGTGGCAAGTTAAAGGTTTTTGCATATTGAGTTTGTTGGAGGTGGGCACGAAGATATTTAGTAATATATAGACCAGACTGGAACAATGTTTTGAGGAAGTAGAGGGTGGTGCTAAATCAGATATTATGGTAAACAAATTGTTGTGGGATTTAGGATCATCATTTAAACTAAACATTAAAAGAAGCTGAAGACAAAATAACTTCCATGATCAATTATGGCTTCTGAGAAGAAATTAAGAAATGAAACTCCTTTTTCATAAAGCAACTACTTTTCTTTTTCATAAGGGAAGGCTCTTTTTGTTATGGGCCAGAACTCTGAAACAAGGATTCTTACAAGGTGTTAAGTAAGTGGAATTGATGAGACAATGGTTATCTATGTTAGCATAGTGATTAATAGTTCTCTAAATTCAGTATGATTGATTTAATCTTACAACAAATAATGGTTTCCTAGTGATATGATTTATACTCGATGTAGAGCATACAAGCTGGGACTCAGAGCTAGAGACAAACTCAGAAGGGACTCAGAGACATATTCATTCCATTGTCCACCTTTGTGGTGGCTGGAGGCTGAAGCATAAGTCCTTGGATTCAGAGAGATTCATTCCATCTTCATCAGCCTCATGGTGGCTGTTCTGTCCTCCTACTCCCCCCACTAAAACCAAGACTCCAGAAGGCTTCTAAGAAAGTGGGCTTCAGGCAAGGAAAGTAGATTGTGAAGGAGACAATAAAGGATTTGGACTTTAACATCTGTCTATTATTGTGGTGATTACTCTACTGAAAAGAAGGCTGCCCAGAGACCTCCAGAAAACCCACCAAGAACATTATATCTTTTGGCATTGGCAGCAATGGCTGGGTAGAGGTATTGGTGGTGAATCATACCTAGAAATGACTATGATGTAAAAACCAAAAACATCAATTGAACTGTTTATGTATATATGTATATCTATATGAAATAATTTTATCTCTGGCACAGTGGTGACATGGAAAGACTCCCAAAAGATCCACCTTCATCAGATTTAGGACAACAGAATTCATGTCCGGTCTTTGACCCACATAGGCTACGTGATCTGGAAGGAGATATTTAACCCCTCTCTGTGTCCTCTAATCAGAACTCTAAAATTACAAATTGCAGACTGGATGCTAGTCTCAATTGTTTTGAGGGAGTTCCTTATACCACTGAATTCATAGGTTTATAAATTATTTAAAAAAAAAAAACAGAACTACATAGGATGAGGAGGTATAGGTGATCTAGCAGACTGTCATCAAGATTGGTCAAAGGTGATTTGTAATATTCAGGGTCTATGTCAGATTAAAAAAATGGTAGCAGGAAGTAAAAATTTTCAGAAGTAAAGAATATAGGGATAAACATATATATTGCATTTATATACACATATGTATGCATACACATAACATATACATATATGCATTTTTGTTGTTCATCCTTGTTTTTGAAGAGCACCAATGGCATCATGAGGTGATGTCTTGACATGTATATGAATTGGATTCAAGTGAGGCAAAATTGCACAAAATCATAAGTCTTTCTCTTCCAGAGTTAGTGAAGTCAATAGCATGACAAAAGTAAAGATGGGATGAAGACCCAGGATGCAGTATTGAATGTCTGGATGTCTTCAATGTCTGACCAACTTTAAGTGTTCCATAATGCCTACTTCAGTTGTCTTCACAGCCACTGAAACAAACTGTTCTCATCTGCTCATTTTGCCAGGAAAAATCTTCACATGACTGGGAAGCTATCCCCCTTAATTCATCAACAGGTTTGAGGTCTATTTGTTACCTTTAGCCGGGTTTAGCTCAATCTGTCAAGACCATCTTATCAGAGAGTGGCCACTGTGTGCTACAGCTTCTTGGAGCCACATGTGAGAGCCTTGTACGTAAAATATACATATTTAATACATCTATAACATGTGCTTTGAAATATATGTATAAAATATAGAGTATAATTCAACAGATAAAAAAGGTATAGAATAGTATAGGGCAGGGATGTCAGACATGTTCATGATACTGCAGCCAGCAACACTCCTGAATGCAGCCTGAACTAGATTAAAATGTAACTGGGAAATATTTGACAGAGGAAATAAAAATACAATAGGATATACAACTCCCCAGTAAACCATGGAACGGACTGTATGTGGTTTTCTAAGTTAATACACTGCCCACAGAGATCTTATGTATGACTTAATAGCCCTGTTTCCATTTGAGTTTGATAATCACTGTTGTAGTGGGGTGGGAGGAATTGGTCTTGAAGCCAGGAATTCTTGACGAGACCCTTATGACTTCAGGCAAATCACTTAACCTCTCGGTGCCCTGGGCAATTCTCTGAGATTGTATGTTGCAGAGAAGGAACCATCTGCCCTTGATAAAGGGAGGTTCTTCCTCAAAGAGTTACAGCAATGAAACCCCAGAGCTAGTCTCTTATCACCTATCAGCTGAGAGAACAGGGGCTCAAAAATGAGGGAATCCAGAGAAAGGGAGATAGATTTGGAAAATACAGGAGAAGGATTTAGCAATAGTTAAAATAAGAGGAAAATATGAGTAGCTGTGACTAAAATAGGGCAGCACATAAGTTGTGCTGTCTTGTCTATGTGGTTTCTTAGACACTGGCAAGGCACCCTTGGTGAGCTGATGGGTGTTGCCCAAATGCACAGATGGATAAACAGGATGTAATCCTGTTTTCATTTTGCAAAATATGCCAGGCTTCTCACTTTGGTATCGTGTCAGATTAATTTGTATTCTATGAACTATGATCATAAATCATTTAAACCATTGACAAATGAACAACATTTCTGCAATATGGCAACTTTGATTTAATATGTATACTTGTCCAAAGAAACATGTGTTCTATGAATTTATGAAACAAAGGTGCCCTAATCCTGAGCAGAAAATGAAATCATTGGATAGCATTTGAGGTTGAGTGTTATAGTGGAAGTGGAGGCTTGAATGCTAGTTTCCCTTCAACCATTTTCTGTATCATGACTTGGGACAAAACTTTTTACCTTTCTGGGACTCAGCTACTTGTGGGAAAGGTAGATTCCAATACACCAGAAAGATTAGAGGCAGAATAAAGATATTTTCAAATTTTAAGATCTCTAATTCTTAAGTTATAACATTGACTAGGTATTGAAATTAACTCCCCAATAAACTATGGAATGGATATCTGTCTTTTTTTAAAGATGTGCTGAAACTTTTTTATTTTTACCATCAATGGCAGCTATCTATGTCCTGCCTTAGATATAATTCTTGAAATATTATTTACACACAGAAGACATTTTTCCCTCTCATTGTCGATTACCAATATATGATTAATATTTGCAGTCAACTGATTCAAAACATTTGATAGATACATAAAAATAAAAACCAACATTCCATTTTTAGGGAACAGCTGGCTGTGACTCCTCGGAAGTATTTGCCTTACAATCCTATCTTTGATTTTTAGCTGTAATTACTTCACTGAAAAGACTTTACGGGTCTGAAATAACAAAGCAGACTAGAGTTGTATAAGAACAGGCCCCTTTTTGCCTCCTCCTCATCTTTCTCATTTCTTTCTGCCTGCCTTTGTTACAATTCCTGTTTTTAAGAGTGTAAATTCAGGTCAGATCCTGTTGCAACAAATAAGATTATAGGCCAATAAATAATTCTCCTAACAATGACCAAAGTTTCTTCCCGTGCCCCCCCATCTCATCATTCTTTTAAAAATACTTAATTCAAGACAATTATTTTAAGCAGCATTGTTTTTCTTTCATCTCCATTTTAAAAAATTTGGTTGTTATGCCAAATGTCCTTTCCTTCTTTTTTCCCTTCCTCATTTTTAAGGCCTTCCATGAACATTATTTTGCTTCATTCATATCCTCTAAAAATACTTGCCAAGACACTTTATGCTCCTCTGACTATGTTTCATGCAGGCAGACAAAAGAAGCAAAGAGCAAGCTATCTGATCCATTTAATATCATTGACCATTTTGGATCATTTAGGATAATCTCCCCATATCCTGCTCCTCCCCCTTAGATTCTGCTTTTCTTTAAAACTACCATGAAGCTTTTTTAAAAGCCCCCAATAAAACGTCCTCTACTAACTCACTAATCTAATAGAGGACAAAAGGGGAATCTAAGTATGGAGGATTTTATGAGAAATAAACTTATGTGATGGGGGGAAAAGATAAGGTAATTCATCCCCGCACCCTAATCCTCCAAATTTTTCGGTGACCTGTTTAATTTAGGGAGCATGTTCGAAAGCTATTTACTTTTCCTACACTGAAGTCATAATTGCACAGATTAAAAGATGTGGAAATGTTTTGTCTAAGGCCAAAACAGCATCTGCCTGAGGGAAGAGTTGTGTGCCATTCCTAAAAATGTCACCTGATTCTGACTTGACATTTGTAATATACAAAGGAAGCAAGGACATACAGTACCTCAGCTGAGAATCAAATTCCTTTCCAAAGGCAAACTGTTAGACAGCTAAAAGAGGAATTACATTTAGTTCTTGACAAGTACTACTAGGCGTTGGTAATGTGCCCAGTATTTGCTAAGTTTTTATTTTTACTTTTTAAGTTTTATTGTTGCCTATTAGGTTTTTTCCTACCTTAGCTATTTCCCTGTGCATACTCTCCCTGACTGAAACCTTCTTTATAAAAAAGACAAACAGTTAAACAAAGCCAACTCACAAAATGACTGTAGCTGACAGTGGGGGGCAATAGTTCACATGTCAAACACTTGAGAGTTGCAGAGAGCTTCATATTTTATCTCACTTTGTCCTTATGATATCTCTATGAACTACATGCTATTATTCTCATTTTACAGGGGAGGAAACTGAGGCAGACAGAGGCTAAATCTCTTTTCTAGGGTCACACAGTTAACAAATACTTGAGTCAGGAGTCAAACTCAGGTCTCCCTGAATCTGGGTCTAATATTCATTCTATTCCCTGCATCATCTGTACCGCCTGCTTCAAAAAAATAATCAATAAATTAGCAAGCATTTACTAAAAGTTCATGCCAGGGACCATGCTAACTACTTGTGAGACAAAAACAAAAATGAATTCTCAAGAAGTTTATATGTTACTGAGAGAAACAACATGCATGCAGATATGTATGTGCATATGTATGTGTACAAATATGCAAAATGTTTCACTAAAATAAATTTCATCAATTTGGTGAACTTCTGAAGAGGAAATTCTCTCTGTCAATACAAATAGCCACGTCTGTAATTTATAGTCACTGAAAATTTTACCGGGTACTAAGAGGTGAGGTGACTTTATCCAGGTGAAGTGACAGCATCTATTTATCAGATATGGAACTTAAACCAAATTTTTCTGACTCTGGGGTCAGTGCTCTATTCATCATAACATGCAAAATTGGTTTAAAAAAATAAACATTAAGGTAATTGGGAGGAGAGAAAAGGGGTCCTAGTTGCTGGGAAAGACAAGAAAAGCTGTCATATTGAAAGTGGCATTTGAGCTGATCTGTGAAAAAAACCTGGGATTCTTAGAAACAAGTGTGGATGGGATATGTCTGGGCAAGGAGGTGAGCTGCTGCAAAGTGAAGGGAAGAGGAGACAGAATGTTGGTATGAAGGATGGATAACAAGAAAGCCAGTTTTTCTAAACAATATACTTTGCAGTGGCGGGGGGGGGGGATATAAATACATAATAAGGCTGGAAAGTTCAGTTGGAGCCAAGTTATGAAGGATTTAAGAGTCAAAACAGAAGAGTTTGCCCTTGATTATAGAAGCAATAGGGAACCAGTGGATAAGGGAAGATAATATGGCCTGTGCTTTAGGAAAATCGTCTAAGGATTTGGAGGATGGTTTGGAAAGGGAAGACTTGAGGCAGGAAGACCAATTAAGACAAAATTATAGTAGTGCAGATGAAAGGTGATGACATCCTAAAACAGGATGGTGGCCATGTAAGTAGAGAAGAGATAGAAATAAGAAATTATTTGCAGACAAAATGGGTATGACTCAACAAATTTTTTTAATATGTAGAATAGGGGAGAATGTGGAGTTGAGGATGACTGACATTTAGAGACTGGAAGGATAGTGATGTTCTTAGCAGAAACTAGGAAATTTAGAAGCAGAGTTAGTTTAGGGAAAGACATAACAATTTCTGTTTTAGACGAGTCAACTCTGAAAGGGTTGTGGGGCAGGCAGTTTGAAATTTCCAATAGGCAACTGCTGATGGTAGAACTAAAACTCTGAAAACAGACTAGGGACTAGACATGTAGATGTCCCCTCTACAGCAAGAAGGGAAATGTGACCATCATCTATTTATCACTAAGATTGGTCATCACAATTAATCTGAATCTGGTTACCAGGGTAATCTATGCAGGCCAGGTAGCTCAGCAGGCTAGTGTGTGGTGCTAATAACATCGCTTGTCTTCTCATGTACCTGGGCTTCCTCTCTGTCCTCATCTCTACCTCCTGCTTCCTTTAAATCTTAGATAAAATTTCACCTTCTATAAGAAGCCTTTCCCAAATTACCTTTATATTAGTGCATTTCCTCTTTTGATTTTCTCCAATCGGGGCAGCGAGATGCACCACAGTGCACAAGCACCAGTCCTGGAGTCCAGAGGACCTGAGCCTCAGACACTGGCTGTGGGACACTAGGAAGTCACCCAACCCCTATTGCCTCAAAAAATTATCTCTAATTTATCCTGTCTATATACTGTTTTTACAAACTATGTACATAGATGTTTTTATATTATCCTCTCCATCAGATTCCTGCTTCTTGAGAATAGGAACTATTTTTTGCCTTTCTTTTAGTTCAGTGTCTGGCATATAGTAAGTGATTACTAAATACTTACTGAATGACTCACAGACAAAACCAGGTCCCCTACTTTTAGTCTGAGAAATACTGGCATTTTTTGCAGTGCGAGATTTAAGCCTATTTTTAAATGATTTGAAATATAATTTAAAAGCAAACATTTATCCTGTTTCCTTCTGCAGTCTTAAGGCAAGAGTACTAGATTTGGGGTCAAAGGGCATGTTTCAAATTCCAGCTGTCAATGACCTTGGGCTTCAGTTTCTTCTTCTGTTAAAGAAGTGGGTTAAGAAGCTATTCTTCTGTTGGGGAATAACTAAAAAAAATCATCATATCTGAATGGAATGGATTATCACTGTGCCATTAAAATGGTGGAATGAACAATTTCAGAGGGAACTGAGAAGATTTCTATGAACTGGAAGTAAACAGAATTAAGAAAACAATTTATACAATCATATCAATGTTATAAAAAAAATAGAAAACCTACAATTTGGAAAGTCCATTTTATTTCAGAACTCTGATCAATACACTGATAAACTACAGATCTAAAAAAAAAAGATGAAACATTCCACTTAATTCCTAATATGGAGGTGATAAACTTAAGCTTCAGAAAGAGACAATGTGGGGGTTGTTTTCCTGGATCATATAGATTTGTACTGATGAATTTTTTTAAAAAACTTACTCAGTGGGGGGGGGGGTATGATGAAAAGTACAGATCGATAAAAGAAATACTTGTTGCTTGAAAAAATAACAAAAAAGAGAAAATGACTGATATTTACATGGTACTTTCAGACTTACAGAACATTCACCACACCTCTTTGAGAGAGACGGGACAAAAATTATTGTTCCCATTTTAGAGAGAAGGAAAATGAGGACCAGAGAGAAGAAGTGAATTGCTATTAAATAGCATCCAAATTGTGATATTTTCCTTTCTTGCACAGTGACTTTCCCTGTTTCATCCCTAGCCATGCGTAATGATCAATGTGTATATACTCTACCCACTGGTTCTGAGCATATTTATGGGAGATTTTATGAGGGAAATGTTTTGTTGTGTTACTATTTTTCCTATTATGCCATTTTAGTAAAGTGTTTGCTGTGAGTTGATTATATGTTGGGATAGGAGATGAAGGAGGAGGTTGGATTTGAGGATGATCTTTTAGGCCCTTTTTAAAGCTCTAACTCCTATAATCTTAAAGAATAATTATCATTTGACTTCCCAGTCAATAGTATATGAAGATGGGATCTGTTTTAAAAAATCATTTGTAAAGACCTGTTTTTTCATGGTCTCATATATTCTAAATTTTTTACAGAAATGAAAAAGTAGGCACATAGGATTGGTAGTTGTTGAAATCTTGTTCACCTATTTTTTGGAAAGGAACATGATGCTATCAGAGTGGTTCTCCCTAATCTTAACCCCATTCCTTTGGAATCACTCCTTGAATATAATTTAAAAACTGATATGTATCTTTAACATTATATTCCCATTCCCCTTCCTTATCACCAGTGTGGATTTCTTTCCTATTTCCTCAGATAGTTTTTTTTTTTTTTTTAACTCCAACTTAATTTCATTAAGTGCCATTTCCACTTCCTTGTGTAGTGCTTAAGTATTAAGAGTCCAAATTAAGAGTTCCACTGTCATCCATGATGAAAATAGATCACTACAGAAATGCTGGCAAATTCGTTCCATTTTGCCTTATTTATTGTGCTATTTCCAGTTTCATCTATAAAAGCTGTTGGGAATCTCATGCCAAGCTTTCCAATGGTTTGTTTTCTGCCCTGCTGCTTTTTACTGCTTTATGGGGTAATACTGTTGCAAATGAGGTCAGATTCTAGTGTTGTCTTTGTCTTCTGTTTAGCATGGAAATCAAGGGTCTACAAGTTCAGGCAGTTTCTGAGCTCTTTTTAATCTCCTTGTTGTAGTGATTGTTTTATGCCAGTAAAACTTCTCTTTAAAAAATGAGGATAATTTGGGCTAGTGTTTTAATTTTTTTCCATTTCTAATTTCTTATTGTCAATATTTTGTTTTAATAGATCATGTTGGAATCTCTATAATTATACACTGTTTTCTCATCTTTATCCTTTCTTTTTATTTGGTACTGATTTTGACTTATGTCTATAGCTTTCTCCAATGATTTGCCCACACTCATAAAGTTATATGGACAGAATCCACACTAGTAACCCATTATTTCTTGTCCATCAAAATATAAATCATTTCATTTCTTAAGATATTAGGTTCTTGTCACATATAGAACATTCTATTTTCTCTAAAAAAAAGTATTCATGAGAGAAAAAAGTAATCTAAAAGCATTTTCTCCTTTGTATATGTCTTAATTTCAAACAATATTTCCTTAAGTATTTTTTCACTTTTCTTCTGTGTCTTCTTTCACAGTAAAGTTATCAAGTATTATTAAAGTACATGATGATTTGGTTTAGAAACTCTTGGCAAGTTCTCCAAAATTTCTCTATTTCTTCATCTTCTTTAGCAGATATTATCATTCATGGTGGGTCTGTTGCTTATGCTCATCATGTATCCTGCATATTGAAATGAACAAGTTTCTCAAGAAATGTTGTTTCTTGTTGATTTTGGACAAACACAAAGGAAATTGTAGTAATTCCTTTATTTGTTTCACAGAGGAGAACTTGTAATTCTTTCATTTAGCGACAACTCTATTCTGTCATCTAGTTTAATTTATAATGAGAATAACAATACTGAAGTAGTTCAATTCCTCTAACTCATAGGTGACTTGACAAAGATTTCATATTTTTAATTGCTAGGAATTAAATTATCCCTTACTGGTAAATGCATGTTAATACTGATGATGTCTTAATCAGGAAAGACTCTCTAAAGGTTGTGCTTCAGGCACTTTAAAGGCTGGTAGGAGATATACTTGGGAGTGTGTATATTGCTTTTCAAATCAATAGTGTACTATAAGATATAAAAGAGGCATTATGTCATAGAAGTCTTCAGAGACTCCAGAAATCATTATAAATCTATATCTTCAAAAGCGTCAGAACTTCAATGGTAACAGACATGTTTTTAACCTTCATCTCAATATACTAGTACCCAGTGAAAGCATCATTTATCCAAATTAAACCTCTTCTCATTTCACTTTTTCCTAATCCCCTCCTTACCCAGGTACCAACTTAGTTTACAAATTATACATTTAAGCAGCCTTCTTTATACACAGAGAACTGAAAGCATTGTCCAAATGATTTAAGGGAAGAAGACATTTTAGAAGGAAATATCTACATATTTTAAGTAAAAGTTAAATTTGTATGTTACTCTTTTTTGATTAAAGATTTTTATTTTCAAAACATATGCATAGATAATTTTTATTATAGCTTTTTATTTACAAGATATATGCATGGGTAATTTTACAGCATTGACAGTTGCAAAACCTGTTGTTCCAACTTTTCCCCTCCTTCCCCTCCCCCCTCCTCCGGATGGCAGGTTGACCAATACATGTTAAATATGTTAAAATATAAGTTAAATACAATATATGTATACATGTCCATACAGTTATTTTGCTGTACAAAAAGAATCGGACTTTGAAATAGTGTACAATTAACCTGTGAAGGAAATAAAAAATTCAGGTAGACAAAAATAGAGGGATTGGGAATTCTATGTAGTGGTTCATAGTCATCTCCCAGAGTTCTTTCACTGGGTGTACCTGGTTCATTCATTACTGCTCCATTAGAACTGATTTGGTTCATCTCATTGTTGAAGATGGCCAGGTCCATCAGAATTGATCATCATGTAGTATTGTTGTTGAAGTATATAATGATCTCCTGATCCTGCTCATTTCACTTAAGATCAGTTCGTATAAGTCTCTCCAGGCCTTTTTGAAATCATCCTGTTGGTCATTTCTTACAGAATAATTATTCTATCACATTCATATACCATAACTTATTCAGCCATTCTCCAACTAATGGGCATTCACTCAGTTTCCAGTTCTATGCCACTACAAAGAGGGCTGCCACAAACATTTTTGCAAACATAGATCCTTTCCCTTTTTTATGATCTCTTTGGGATACAGGCTGGTAGAGACACTGCTGGGTCAAAGGGTGTGCACAGTTTTATAACTCTGTGAGCATTGTTCCAAATTGCTTTCCAGAATGGTTGGACCAGTTCATAACTCCGCCAACAGTGTATTAGTGTCCCAATTTTCCCATATCCTCTCCAACACTGATCATTGTCTTTTCCTATTATTCCATCATTATCCTTAGCCAATCTGAGAGGTATGTAGTAATCTTATTTTCTTATGTATCTTATTTTCTATGGTTCCATTAGTTAGCATTAAAGGGAAAGGAAATATGTAGGGCTAAATTTTATTGTCTTATTGAACACATAAAAACTGAAAATGTTTCTCCACAGTATCTCCCTAAAGGTTTAGTGTTCATGTTGTATAAGATCAGCCAATCAGTCAGTACACAAATATTTATTATATGTCTACTGTGTGACTTAATAATGAAGCTTTTTTGGCCATGACAACTCATGGGTATAAAAATTTTAAATGGCCCCTAGTCCTATGCAGCCCCACTCCGTTTTAAGAGTGATGGTGGCACTACACACCTCTTATTGGCTAAGATGAAAGGAAATCATAAAGGAGGGAAATGGATCCACATGTGCAAAAATGTTTGTAGCAGTCCTATTTGTGATAGCAAAGAACTGGAAAATGAGTGGATGCTCATCAGCTAGGGAATAGCTCAATAAGATGTGGTATATGAAGGCAATGGAATATTATTGTTCTATAAAAAATGGTGAAGAAGCTGATTTTAGAAAAGCCTGGAAAGATTTATCCAAAATGATGCTGAGCAAAACAAGCAGGACCAGGAATATATTGTACACAACAACAGCAAGAATGTGCGATGATCATCTATGAAAGGCTTGGTTCTTCTCAGCAGTTCAGTGAGTCAAAGCAATCCCAATAAATTTTGGACAGAAAATACCACCTGAATTCAGAAAAAGGACTAAGGAGATTGAATGTAAATCAACATGTGCTATGTTCACTTCTTTTTTCTGATTTTTTATCTCTCCCATGGTTTTCTGTTTTGCTGATTTTTCTCTCCCAACATGACTCATAAAGCAATGTGTGTTAAAAATAAATAAACAAATAAATGATGCTAGAAGAAACTTTAATCCGATTAATTTACTCTAAAAGAAAGGTCTTCATTCAATGAATGAAGTGGACATAGTGCTGAAGAAACTGAACTATATTAATCTTGATATTCTTACTATAAATGAAACCAGCCAAAAGAAGGGAATTCCCATTAAGTAGAAGGATGGCTCATAAGTACTCCTCAGAGATAAAGAAAGGAGTTAGTGGGATAGACTTTAATACATGCCTCAAAGCTAAAAGAAATATCACTTCAGGGGCAGTTAGTGCAATAAATAGAGCATTGGCCATAGAATCATGAGAGCCTGAATTCAAACCCAGCCTGAGACACATAACACTTTCCAGCTATGTGACCTAAGCAAGTCACTTAACTCCAATTGCCTTGCCAAAAAAAAGAAAAAAGAAAAAAAACCAAACATTATTGCATCATTATATAATTGTAATACTGATGATTGAAGTATATGCAAAGAAACCACCATGAAAAACTGCTTTCCATACCAATATTGGTTTCTGAAGATGAACTAGTAGAGAAATTTTTGAAGAACTTGCTAACACCTCTAAATGAAATAATGTACTCTGATATTTGGTCAGTTCAATGCAAAGCAGAAAAAGGCAAGGATTAGGAGACATACATGGGAAAGTGTGATTCAAGAGAAAGACATGAGGGAAATCAAAGCCTTGAAGATTATCAGATTATATCACGAACACTTTCTTAAAAAAAAAATAATTGGTTGGTATTTATACATATTATAATATCCCAAAGAATAAAACTAACCACAGTTTAACATATATGAAAAGATTTATTGGGAATGTGAGAGTTATCTTGGGGTCAGTTGCTGAACAGTCAGACTACTGACTTGCAAGAAGTGAGATCAGGAACATTTAAAAAAAGAAGAAAGAATAGTAATGAGGAAAAGATCTAAAGTACAATCATAAAGTTTTATACCTGAATTATCTAAACAAAATGCTGAAAATGACAAATGAATAAGAGAAATGCCATCAAATCCAACAATAGGAGTTGGAGCCAAGATGGTAGATAGAAGCCAGGAAGTTACTTGAGCTCTCCCCATCTTTCCTGGGAAACAATATTAAAACAAGGTTTTATATGGATTCCAGAGTGACAGAACTCACAAAAAGATGGAGTGAAACAATTCTCCAGTTTAAGATAACTTAGAAGGACTTCAGGAAAGGTTTCTCTCACTTGAATAAAAGGGGAGGCAGCCCAGCTCAGCCCAGTGGGCCCAAGGCGCTTTGCTGCAGCACATCTTAGCAGCTAAGACCCCTCTGTCCTGGCCCAGCAGATCACCTGTAATGCTTCCAACCCCAGAACAGAAGGCACATTTCAAATCTCTCAATCCCAGCACAAGTGACACTAGGTCAGGACAACCCAGGGCAGTGGGAAAGCCACCAGCACTCCAGGTCCCGCATGGAGGCCCCTGACCTGCAGCAAAAGAAGCATGAGATAATGTCCCCTGGGTCCTAGAAGCAGAGTTTAACTTTTAAAAATGAGCAACCCCTCCCCCAATCCAAATAACCCTGACCATATAAAGCTATCATGGCAACAGGAATATTAGAACACAAACTCAGGACAGAAATAGTAAAATGCCTACATGTGAAGCCTTAAAGGAGAATATGAATTGATTTCATGCTCAAAAGAGTCTCTTTGAAGAGTTCAAAAAATATTTTTAAAAATCAAATAAAAGATATAAAAGAAAAATTGGGGGAAAGACATGAGAGTCATGTAGGAGAATTATGAGGGGAAAAGTCAATACTTTGGAAAAACTTGAAGCACAAAAATTGATTAAGGAAAACAATTCTTTAAAGTGGAATTGGTCAAATGAAAAGGAGGTAGAAAAGCTAATGAAGAAAATAATTCATTGAAAATTAAAATTGGGCAAGTAGAAGTCTTTGTCTATTGACTTTTCCCCTCATAAGCCTTGTCTTTGTTAGAAGAGGTATATATAGACTTTGAAGTGATAATATAAAAAAGAAATTAAGGGATGGAAAAAGGATTGTACTGGAAGAAAAGAAAAAGGGAGATAAAATGGGATAAATTATAACATCAAAAGAGGGAAAGAAGGGAAGGGGATGAACATTGTTTGAATTTAATATCAATAGATTTGGCTCAAAGATGGAATAAGATACACACTCGGTTGGGTATAGAAATTTATCTTTTCATACCTGGAAATAGGAGGGCAACAGATAAAGGAAAGAAAGGGAAGATGGCAGGCTGATAAAAAGGAGGGAAGACTGAGGGAGGTGGAGGGACAGAAGAAAGACACTGGTGAGGAGAGAAAGAGGGAAAGAAGAGAGAAAAGTATAAATAGGGAAAAATAGGATGAAGGAAAATACACAGTTACTAATCACAACACAAATGTGAATGGGATGAACTCTCCAATAAAATGAAAATGAATAATAAAGTGGATTAAAAGCAAGAATTCTACAATGAACTGTTTATAAGAAATATATTTGAAACCCAGAGATACTTGCAGAACAAAGATAAAAGGCTAGAGCAAAACATATTAAACTTCAGCTTAAGTAAAAAAAAAAATCAAGGATGCAATTCTCATCTCATACAAAAGAAAAGATCCAATTAAACAAGAGAAGGAAGAAACTACATCTTGCTGAAGGGTACCATAAGCAATGAAGAAATATCAATAGTAAACATCTATACACAAGTGGTATAGCATCCAAATTCGTAAAAGAGGGGGAAAGTGAATTACAGGAATAAATAAATAGCCAAAATATACTAGTAGGGTATCTCAACTTCCCCCTCTCAGAACTAGATACATCTAACCACAAAACAAACAAGAAAGAGGTTAAGGAGGTGGGTAGAATTTTAGGAAACTTCGATATGATAGATCTCTGGTGAAAACTGAATGGGGATAGAGTTTTTCTAAATGATACATGACACCTCTACAAAAACTGACCATATATCAAGGCATAAAAACCTCATAATCAAATGCAGAAAAGCAGAAATACTAAATGTAAGTCAAACAACAAATCATAGAAACAACAGTTTTGTCCAACCAAATGGCAATAATGAGACAACATATCAAACTTTTTAGGATGCAACCAAAACAGTTCTTAGGAGAAATTCCTTAAGTACCCACATGAATAAAATAGAAAAAAAAAGTTCAATAAATTTGGCCTGCAACTGAAAATCAAAAGAGATTAATAAAACTGAAAGTAAGAAAACTATTGAATTAATAAATAAAACAGAGTTGATTTTATGAAAAAAAAATAAAACAGACAAACCTTTGATTAATTTGATTAGAAAAAATAAAGAAAAGAACCAAATTACCAGTATTAAAAATGAAAAGGATAAAAGTACCATCAATGCAAAGGAAACGAAAGCAATAATTAGGAGCTATTTTGCTAAACTGTATGCCAATAAATCTGACAATCTAATTGAAATGGATGAATATTTGCAAAAATATAAATTGCCCAAACTAACAAAAGAGGAAATAAAATACTTTAACCCAATTTTAGAAAAAGAAATTAAACAAGACACCAATGGATTCCCTAAGAATTATTTGTAATAGAGAAAAGCTGGATGGATTCCCAATAAGATCAGGGGTGAAACAAGGACACACATTATCACTGCTATTATTCAGTGTTGTACTCAAAATGTTAATTGGCAAGAACAGAAGAAAAAGAAATGAAAGTAATTAAGAGTAGGCAATGAGGAAACAAAACTATCACTTTTTGCAGATATTATGATGGTATACTTGGAGAATCAACTAAAAATCAATTTTAACAAAATTGCAGGATATGAAATAAAACCACACAAATCACTGTCATTTCTATATGTTACTAACAAAGTCCAGTAGCAAGAGACAAAAAGAGAAATTCCATTTAAAATAATTCTACACAATATAAAATATATGGGTCTGCCTGCCAAAATAAACTCAGGAACAAGATGAACACAATCACAAAATACTTTTCACAGAAATAAAGTCAGATCTAAACAACTGGAAAAATATCAATTGCTCATAAGTAGGCCAGCAGTGTCATTACTGGATCTGTATCCTAAAGAGATCATAAAAAATTCCAAAAAATGTTTGTAGCAATTCTTTTTGTGGTGGCAAAGAATTGGAAATTGAGTTGATGTCCACCATTTGGAGAATGGCTGAATTAAAGTGTGGTACATAAATATAATGGAATATTATTGTTCTGTAAGAAGTGAAGAACAGGCTGATTTCAAAAAAGCCTGAAAATATTTACATGAATTGATGCTAAGTGAAATAATCAGAACCAGGAGAATATTATACACAGTAACAGCAACATTGTGTAATGATCTACTATGCTAGACAGCTCTTCTCAGCAATACAATGATCCAAAACAATTTCAATATATTAGTGATGTAAAGTACCATCTACATCCAGAGAAAAAATTATGGAAACTGAATATTAATTGAAGTATACTATTTTCATTTTTTTGGATTTTTTTTCTCACAGTTTTCTCCTTTTATTCTGATTTTTCTTTCACAACATTAGTAATACAAATATTAAAAAAAAAGCTTGTATATGTATAACCTTGCTGCCTTGGGAAGGAGGATGGAAAGGGGGACGGAACAAAAAAAATTCGCACCCAATATCTTACAAAAATGAATGTTGAAGACTATCTTTACAGGTAATTGGGAAAAAACCATTAAATGAAAACACCAACTATAATAATTTCATCCAGACATTAAGCCAATGTAATTAATTAATTAATCAAAAGACCCCAGGAATAGCCTTAGTCAATATAAAATTGCTTGCCAGATATAGAGGAGGTAACTAAAGGCAACATCAGGTTAGAATATAAACTGATCTTTCTAACATCTTATGAAGAATGATAAACAATTATTAATAGTAATTTCATAAAGAAGAGATAATCTATGGAAGGTAAAATCAAAGAAAAGGCTAAATAAAGCTTCACAAAATTCCCAACTAAATTAAATTATCCCAATAACATTCAAGGAGGAAAGCAGAAGTATTTTTTTAAAAATGGAAATGGAAAAGATTCACAGAAAAATGACTGCAACAAACCATTTTTTCCATCAAGAATAGTGAAACCACCATATTTGGACCTAATATCCCTCAGATACTTAGAGAGGAAGTATTAATGGCATTTTAAAAGATGCAGATGGGGAAAATAGTCATATTGAATGAGTTATATATTGAGAAATTCTGTGCTGGAGGAAATACATTTGTGAGGATATCGAGCAACTTATTTACAAGGAATCTAAAAAAGATACTAAAAGTATGGGGAAAAGTTCCAACTTATTTATAAGGGATTTGAAGAAATACCAAAAGCATGGGGAAACGTTCCAATCTTGACACCAAAAAAAAAAAAAAAGGAATGAGAGAACATAGCTAATTTACTTAATATACCCATTCTCCCACCATACATATTTTTAAGAAGCTGATTAATAAATGAGTTGAAAAATCTCCCAAAAGGTATTATGAAACAAATTGACTTTTGTAAACCACATTCAATGGTGTACTTCATTTTCACTAATTGGAAGATATATATCATGTGCTTTTGGGTAATCTTAAAATCAATAGAACAAAAATGCCACTTTACAGTTTGTTTTACAAGAAGATGTCTTTCATACATACATCAAGATCATTCAGAATTCCTTGGAAGATAATACAGAAATAATCTTATTAAATGACTCTGTGATAATAGTATCAGACATGTCAAACAATGAGATATATGAGAAATCCTGCAGAGTTCAGGTCAAAAAGTGGTTCCATGTGGTTGATGGAGTTCCTTATATGCTCTTGTTAGAGAATGACATTGAACTGATTATGTCAAACCCCAACACTGCAGAGATTTCTGAAAGAGATCTATATGCATAAAGAAAAGGGTGAACAGTCTATCAGCACAAGAAAGACCAAATAATTGAAAATTGCCTTCTATTGAGATTTTAACGTGCATCTGAGTGGTGTATTGACCAGTGGACACTATAGAGCTAGTACAATAGTATATCTGAGACATATAGTACAGAGATACAATGAGTTGGGCTTAGAATTGAAAATGAAGGGAATAGACTGGATTGCTTTCAGGAAATTGTGAAGCACTTTTACTAATCCAAAACTTCCAATAATAATAAAGGGGAATATTTTTCTGACACAAACATTTTACCAATGTTACTGGATGACAGCAAGATCTGGAATACCATTGCCTCTGAAGAACTAAAGATGGGCAGCATATGGAGTGGAATGTAAATGCGCATAATGGGTTGTCAGCAAGTTGCAACACACAACCAGAGAGGGGCTTTTTTTTTGTTTTGGTTTAGTTTTTTTGTTAGGCAATTGAAGTTAAGTGATTTGCTCAGGGTCATATGGCTTAGGATGTGTTAAGTGTCTGAGGCCACATTTGAACTCAGGTCCTCCAGGCTGGTGTCCACCAAAAAGGAACTCTGAAGAACAAAGTCAAAGGAAGCCATCAAGCTCCTGGATGTCAGGATTGACTGCGTGGAGAGAGTTAGTGATGACAAATAGAATGTTCTACTGACAACTTCTGAGTGTCAAAATAAAATGAGGAAATCCCTCGTGTTGCTGGGTGGACTTTGGGGAGGACAGGGAAGAGAAGAACATGAGCAGGCAAAGGTAGGCTGTACAGTGAATCTTTGGGGGAAACCCCCAAATCAGCAGGATCACAGATGCATTTGAGTACATGAGCATTTATGTGCCTCGTGTTGAACCAAGCACTAGTTTTACCAGAACGAAAAACAGTTCCTACTTAAATCTTCATGGAGGGAAATGATATGTAACTAGGTAAATACAAGACACAGAGAAAGTGGATAGAAGGTAATATTAGAGTAGATATTAGAAGCTGGAAGAAATCAAAAAGCCCTTCTAAAGAATAATAATAAGCCAAGCCTCTGGATGGCATAATAGAAAGAGCCTTGGCCTGGAATCAGGAATCAGGAAAATGAGTTCAAATATGGATTTAGCCACTTCTTAGTTGTGTGACCATGGACAAGCCAATTGTCTGTTTCAGTTTCCTCAACTGAAAAATAGGAATCCTAATAACATTCATCCCCCCCAGAGTTATTGTGAGGATCAAGTGAAATAATTTGCATATAGTAGGCACTTAATAAATATTTGCTTTCTTCCTTGAAAGAAAACAAAGAAGCAGAGATGAGGAGAAAGAAGATTCAGGAGAGAAGAGTATTCAGGTCATGGGGGGACAGGCAATACAAAGGTTGAGAGTCTAGAAATGGAGAGTGTTGGGAGAAGGGAACAGAAAAGCTAGATTACACAATACAAATGTAAGAAGACTGAAAAGATAGAGGCAGATTATTGAAGAACTTTAAATACCAACAAAGGACTTTATGTTTGATCCTGGAGGTAATAGAAAACTAATGGAGATTATAGTATAAGAAGAGCAGCTAAGTGGGAAATAGACTGGAGTGGGGAGAGACATGAGCCTTAGTAAGATACTGAAGTAGCCTAAGAAAGAAGAGATGAGTTTGACTGTGTAAGTGAATAAGAAAGACATTTTATAGGATCGATGTCTGTGAAAGTAGAGAGAATAAGATTTGAGGAAAGATTGGATATGTGGGGTGAGAGTGAGAAGTCAAGGATGACATCCTGGCTATTATTCACATGAATTGGCTACCCATGTCAAAGACCAATTACCCCAAAGCACCTCCTGGATCTTCCCAGAAAAGGGCTGTAATTTGATCCCATGTAGTCATACAAAAGAGATCGTGGCAGCTTTCTTTATTCTTTCTTTGGCAGAGAGTGGGCCTCCTGTCAATAGCAATTCATATATGATTTCTGTCCCTAATAAAACATTTAGACAGGTCTTAGTCAGCACTGAGTTTAAGTCAAAAGCATTGATTTGTTAAATATTATTTACTCATTCATTTTTTAATTGATTTACTGAAGAAAGAAAATCCCCCCAAAATTTTTTCCAACATCTTTATTTAAGGTATTGTGTTCCAAATTCTATCCTCTCTTTCTTCTACTTCCTTCCCTGCTCCCTGAGACAATAAGCAGTGCAACATAAGTTATATATGTGTAATTATATAAAACATTTCCACATTACTCATTTCATATAAGTCTTGAATAAAAGAAAAAATGAAAGATGAAAAATAGCATTCAATCTGTACTCAATATCAGTTCTTTGCCTGGAGGCAGAAAGCATGCTTTATCATGAGTTCTTGGGGATTGTTTTAGGTCATTATTATGCTGAAAATAGCTAAGTTATTCACAGTTCTTCACTGAATAATATTTTTGTTACTGTATACAACATTTTCGTGGTTCTATTCACTTCACTGTCCATGAATTCATGTAAATGTTTCCAAGTTTTTCTGAAATGATCCTGCTTGTTATTTCTTACAGCACAATAATACTCCATTATAATCCTATGCCACAGCTTGTTTAACCATTCCCAATTGATAACCATCCCTTTGATTTCCAATTTTTAGCCACCATGAAAAGAACTACTTTAAATATTTTTGTATACATAGATCCTTTTCCTCTTTTTTGGATAACTTTGGGATATAGACCTAGCAGTAGTATTGCTGGAACAAAAGGTATGTACAGATTTTGCCCTTAGGGTATAGCTCCCAATTGCTCTCCAGAATAGTTGGTTCAGTTTCGCAACTCCCCCAACAATGCCTTATTATATCATCACAAGTACGTGAAGATTTTCCTCAGTACAATGGGTAGATGAGAACAATGTGTTCTAATGGCCATGAAGGTGGCTGAAGCAGGTGCTGTGGTGCTCTTAGAGGTGTTTTTTTAAATTCTATTTTAAAAGTATATTATTTTTAATTTTTAGATGCTTTTCAACATTCATTTTTGTTAGATTTTGATTTACAAGTGTTTTTCTCCTTTCCTTCCTTCTCTCCTCTCTCCTCAAGACAATAAGCAATTTGATATAGGTTATACATGTACATTCATTTTTAACATATTTCCATATAAGTCATGTTGGGAAAGAAAAATCAAAACAAAAGGGAAAAAAACAAAAGAAACAAAAACCAAAAGATGAAAATAGTATGATTCAGTATACATTCAGTATCAATAATTCTTTCTCTGATTGCAGATAGAATTTTCTATCCAAAGTTTATTGGAATTGCCTTGGATCATTGTATATTTCCTAAGAAGGACTAAGTCTATCATAGCTGACCATTATACTATCTTGCTCTGTTACTGTGTATGTTTTCTGGTTCTGCACAATTCATGTGGGTCTTTCAAGGCTTTTCTTTCCACATCTTATTCAGTCATTCCCCAATTGCTGGACATCCATCCAATTTCCAATTTCTTGCTGCCACAAAAAAGAGCTGCTACAAATATTATGTGTGTTTAGTTTGGTTAGGCATTGAAGATGCCAAGGTCATCTATTCCATTCCAAGACATCACCAGTCATCTTGACTTTGTCTTGCCATTGAATTCTGAAGACTCAGAGAGTGAAGCTGACAGCTTCAAGTAACTTCCTCATTGTTTGCCCTTCTTATATCTAACTAATGTGTAGATCAAAAGACATCATCCACATCATTTTTCCCTTTACCTTCCTCAAAGTCTTGTAGTGACAGACAAGTGATGAAGCAGCAGGTTCAGATACAATGAGAGCTCAATCACAACCTTGCACACAGGCAGCTCAAGCCATTGGCTCATTTTCCCACTGAACTGAAGCAGTAGTGGGATTTGGCAGGCCCCAAGGTATCTGAGAAGCCTTTTTAAAGAAATGTACTGCTCACCTCCTGGCAAGAAGGGGGCTTTAAAAGGGGCCCTAAAAATTGTATGTTTCACCCAACCCTGGTTTGTATACCATAACAGGTGGGGATCCTACCCTGCAGACTTGAAAGACAAATAGCTCTGTGAGCAGATTGGACAGGTACTGCATCCAAATAACAGTGAAACAAAGTGAGTAAAACAAAGCTAGCAAATAAAGGCCAGCCTACCAAATTGTACATTTTTTCCAGTGTTCAAGGATGCCTCCATTGTCCATCTCTCTCTCTCTCTTTTTTTTTTAATAGCTATTTATTTACAAGTTATATGTATGGGTAATTTTACAGCGTTGACAAATACCAAACTTTATGTTAAATATGTTAAAATATAAATTAAATACAATATAAGTATACATGTCCTAACAGTTATTTTGCTGTACAAAAAGAATTGGACTTTGAAATAGTGTACAATTAGCCTGTGAAGGAAATCAAAAATGCAGGCAGACAAAAATAGAGGGATTGGGAATTCTATGTAGTGGTTCATAGTCCTCTCCCAGAGTTCTTTCACTGGGTGTAGCTGGTTCAGTTCATTTCTGCTCTACTGGAACTGATTTGTTTCATCTCATTGTTGAAGAGGGCCAAGTCCATCAGAAGTAATCACCATATAGTATTGTTGTTGAAGTATATCTCCTGGTCCTGCTCATTTCCCTCAGCATCAGTTCATGTAAGTCTCTCCAGGCCTTTCTGAAATCATCCTGCTGGTCATTTCTTACCAAACAATAATATTCCATAATATTCATATACCACAATTTATCCAATCATTCTCCAATTGATGGGCATCCACTCAAAGAGGGATGTCACAAGCATTCTTGCACATACAGGTCCCTTTGCCTCCTTTAAGATCTCTTTGGGATATAAGCCCAGTAGTAACACTGCTGGATAAAAGGATATGCACAGTTTGATAACTTTTTGAGCATAGTTCCAAATTGCTCTCCAGAATGGCTGGGATGTATTCACAATTCCACCAACAATGTATTAGTGTCTCTGTTTTCCCACATCCCCTCCAACATTCCTCATTATCTTTCCCTGTCATTCTAGCCAATCTGACAGGTGTGTAGTGGTATCTCAAAGTTGTCTTAATTTGCATTTCTCCAATTAATAATGCATTGTCCATCTCTTTAAAGGAAAAGGAAATAGGTTGTCTTGTGACAATTATGGAGGAATCTCTACTAGCAAAATTCTTGCCAGAGTCCTACTTAATAGTCTTACCCTTCACCTGAAGAAGATAGTAGCAGCTACAATGGTAAGATAATATCCAGAAGACAGAAATGTAGCAGAAAAAACAGAAGACTGGAACCTAGCTAGGTGGAGAAATTAGCTTGTCTGATGAGATTAATTAAGTGTTGATGATTTTATAGCATTGTAGGTGTGAGTTAAACACATGTGCCTTATCTATGTATTATTTCCCCTTGCATGTTCTCTGATCATAAATGTTCCCTGCATATTATCCGCACTGATGGTATAATAATCAGCGGGGAGAATATAACCTTTGTGTGTATGGGAGGAAATAATCTTGTGAATTGTATTGTATTGTGATTTGTGAATTGGTACAGCCATTTTGGAAAGTAATTTAGAACTTTGTTAAGAAAGTGACTAAAATGTCCTTATTTTTTAAACCCAGAGATCCTGTTGCTATAATATATAGATCAGAAGAAGGTCAAAGACATAAAGATCCCATTTTTATTATTAATATTATTATTATTACTGCTGAGGCAATTGGGGTTAAACGACTTGCCCAGGATCACACAGCTAGGAAGTGTTTAGTGTCTGAGATCACATTTGAACTCAGGTCCTCCTGACTTCAGGTTGGTGCTCTACTCATTGCACCACCTAGCTGCCCCTATACCAAAATATTTATAGCAGCCATTTTTATGGTAGCAAAGAACTTGAAACAAAGCAAATGTCAATCAAGTGGGAAAAATAACTAAAGATATTGTGGTGTATGATGCAACTAGATATTACTGTACAGTATGAGATGACAAATGTAAAGGAGAGAATGACATAGGAACTGATATAAACGGAAGTAATCAGAATCATTTAAATGATATCTACAAAAACTACAATAATGTAAATGGAAACAACAAAAATTAAACTCAATACTATAAAATTATAATGATCAAGCTTGGCCACAAAAAAAGCAACATAAGAACACACTCTCCTTTCTTCTTAAAAGGAATGGGGGCCTATAGGTATAGAACACTACATATAATGTCAGACTTAGCTGACATGTTAATTCTGCTAAATTAGTTTTTGAGTATTCTTTGTTATGAATTTCATAATATATATTTTATTTATATTGTCTTAATATATCTTTATATATATAATATATATTTTATACTTAATTATATATATACATAATACAAATAATATGCATTATACATTAAATTATATATTTATATCTTCTGGATATCAGATACCCTGCAATTTCTTCTCAATAAAAGAGGGCTTCCCCAGCTTTCTGCAACAACTTTAGCTCTTAGTTCTTTTGGGATATAGACCCTAACCTATGCAGCCAGTTAAAAGGAGGTCTTCAGCATTTTTTCTGTCTGTCCTTTAAGCTACTTTCCTTTTCTGGGACTCAGAATCCTGACCACTATTTCCTAGATGACGTAGGATCAGAAAATACCTTTCATCTCTTGCCAATGCCCTTGAATATTTGTCTAGATCCTTTCAAAATACCCTAGACACTCCACTTAGCAAAACTACAAAGAAGCTGTATAGTCCTTGGGTGACAACTCCTTTCAGGCCCTGGTTGCCATGCAAATCAACTTGAGGCAAGACAGAAAGGGCTGGTGGAATCAGAGGAATTTTCAAGCTCTACCTCAATTCCCTTCTTCTGCAGAATACACACACATACACACATAAACACACACACACACACACACACACACACACACACACACACTCACTCCTTTCCAAGTTTCATCTTCTCTATTAGATTATGGGCTCCTTAAAGGCGGGAATTGTGTTGTTTCTTGATGTCTATATTTTCAGTACAGTTCTTTGAATATAGTAGAGTAGGTGCTTAACAAAATGGAATTAAAATAAATCCAAGCCATTTTTCTTGTTATCTATTGTACAGGTTTACTTAGATTACTTAGATGAGCATTCTGTTAATCTAAAGCCATATGAATTCTTCAAACATTAGCTCAAAATTGACTTTCTTTAAAAATTTTTTAAAGAATAACTTCATCTTACACTGATTTCTTTTATTTCTTGATCCACTGGCCTCTATATATACAGTTAATACCATATCATCTTCTTGCACATGCTCTCACACTAACTTACATATGGTGAATTTGACTCACTGACTTCTATTTCTCCATAAACAAGAAAAACCAAGAACAAGAACTAACAAGAACAAGAAGAGGATGAGGAAGAAGCATGTAGAGGAGAAGTATAAGTAGAAACACCAGCAGCAATATAAGTGGGGAAGCAGAAGAAAGAAGAGAAGAAAAAGGAGGAGGAAGAGAAGAAGGAGGAGGAGGAGGAGAAGTCACTTGAAGAGTCTGGAACATGCTTGGGCATTCTGTAACCTGGTTCCAGGTGGTCTACCATGGGGTTGAGAAGCTTTTTTTTCCATTGGCTCTATAGCAAGAAATGTTAGTTTCTTTTCTGAGTCAGCTGTGGTCAGCAAGCTGTCTTCAGTTGTATTCTATGGGTGTGATCGTATCTGGTGCAAGATCACGCTTTAAGGGAAAGAGCCACAAGACATTCCTCCTCTGAGGCTGACTCCCAAGTAATAGGATTTATGAGGCTTTTTTGTTCATTCTTTTTTAAGTTAGGTGCAAGGAGTGGAGACTCCAACCTTAGGAATTTCAATGGCTGGTAGAGCAAGTCATGGGAATCCAGGAGTTGAAATCCAGGTAGATTTTACAACCAGTGCAAAATTAATCCCCTGAGGAGCAGAGAACAAGGAAACATCTTTGGTAAACACCTTTAAGGTCTCAGTATGGGAGAAAAACACCTAGCAGTGATGCTGCCTTTGGATGTGAAATTAGTGGGACCAATGCTATGTGGGAACTAAACTGTTATAAGCTCGCTTCCTTCCAATCATCACGGTGGGAAGGGGGAATTATATCTTCTAGGCAAAGTGTAAATGCATATGGTAAAAGCAACTCACAACCATGGAACTTTCTGATAAGCTTTCTTTCTGTAGAGAATCTTCACAGAAGTTCATCATAGGATGGGATAAGAATGCTAGATAAGCTGCTCCACAGCTAAACTAGCCTGGTTCCCCTCAGGGCCTCTTTGGTTTTATTTCCTAGGCTTTGAGGCTTGTTACCTCTCAAATATAGTGTTAACAGATATAGATTTCCCTATTCACTGGCTTTTTCTAGTTCACAGCTCCGATGTCTAGGTGAAGAAACTCCTGACTTACAGGACAATTCACAGTAGTTTTCCTAAATCTTTAAAGAAAGTAGTTGATGCAGCCTATGGCCTGAGGGCAAGTCCATTGCTTCTGCTGACTTTCACTTATAATTGAGTTAAAAGTCTTACATCTCATCTACAAGGTGTGAAATGCTTACATTTCACTGTCTCTTGTCTGCTTCATATGACCTTCAATTTTGTAAAATCTAAAAGGGCAACTCTTAATCTAACCAACAATCAAGACCCAAGTCCAGGGAGAATTCTCATTTAAAATAATAATAATAATAAATTGTGAAGATGAGAAGGTGGTAGGTTAATGTTACATGAGCTTTATTATAATATCGAGAATCCCATATATTTTGTCAACCTTCTTTTATCTTTCTATTAGTCTTCCTATTCACTTAAATTGAACTCTTGATTTTGCTAATTCCAGATTACTATTGACTTACATTATAAAACTGGAGATATTTTACCACAATAATTTTTGTTCCCGAATATCAGAAAAAGCCTTTCCGGCTCAGTCACAAAGATGCAGTTAATCAGAGGTATAGTCAAGAGTCAAGACCCCCAAACTTAATGATTAAGCAAAGGGAGCAATTAGGAGTCTGGGTCAGGTTACCTACCAGCCTGGGACCAGAAATGTAGAGATCAAGACCTAAGGAGAAGCAGATGCAAGGAATAGGAAGCAAGGTCAGGAATGCAGGACATCAAAATTAGGCCAATGAGCCAGGATTAGATTTACTCTAGGTCACAGGTATGAGGGGAAAAAAAGGGAAACACCCTATGCCCCTGAACTTGTCACAGTAAATTGGAAACACTCATTCTTTTGTCATTCTCAGCTTAAATTCTATGTTAAGTAGTAAAAATTAACTTGAAAATGGGAATCATAGTTTAATTTATATATATCATAAACAGAATATTATAATCAGAAGACTTGAATTCCAATTTTAATGTCTACTATTTAAACCCAGGCAAGTAGCTTCATCTCTTGAAGGTTTATTCAAATATACAATGGAGACTAGTCATTGCTGTAACACAAATAATCTTGTTGATAGATCTGTGAATTGGCACAGCCATTTTGGAAAGTAATTTAGAACATAAAGATCCTATATATATATATATTTTTTTCCCCTGAGGCAATTGGGGTTAGGTGACTTCTTCTAGGATCACACAGCTAGGAAGTGTTTAGTGTCTGAGATCACATTTGAACTCAGGTCCTCCTGACTTCAGGTTGGTGCTCTACTCATTGCACCACCTAGCTGCCCCTATACCAAAATATTTATAGCAGCCATTTTTATGGTAGCAAAGAACTTGAAACAAAGCAAATGTCAATCAAGTGGGAAAAATAACTAAAGATATTGTGGTGTATGATGCAACTAGATATTACTGTACAGTATGAGATGACAAATGTAAAGGAGAGAATGACATAGGAACTGATATAAACGGAAGTAATCAGAATCATTTAAATGATATCTACAAAAATTACAATAATGTAAATGGAAACAACAAAAATTAAACTCAATACAATAAAATTATAATGATCAAGTTTGGCCACAAAAAAAGCAACATAAGAACACACTCTCCTTTCTTCTTAAAAGGAATGGGGGCCTATAGGTATAGAACACTACATATAATGTCAGACTTAGCTGACATGTTAATTCTGCTAAATTAGTTTTTAAGAGTATTCTTTGTTATTATGAATTTCATAATATATATTTCATTTATATTATCTTAATATATCTTTTAATATATTATATTTATACTTAATTATATATAATATATAAATATATACTTCTTGTGTATTATATAATATAAATAATATATTAAATTTATATATATACATACACTCAGAGAAGGAAGGAATGGGATTTATTCATAAAAGTGCTATTAAAAACAAAAGATTCATAGAAATTTAAAAACAAAGTGCTATATAAGTATTTTATATAAGCACAGTGATACTTGTTAAAAAAAATATTTCTTTAAAGTATGTATAGACTGACAAATTATTGAGAAAATTGGAAACTAGTGTGGCAGAAACTAATTATTGACCCACATCTAATATCCTGTACCAAGATAAGATGGAAATGGGTTCATGATTTAGACATAAAGAGTGATATTATAAGCAAATTAGAATAACAATGGATAATTTATCTCTCAGATCTGTGGAGAAGGAAAGAATTTATGGCCAAAGAACTAGAATACATTACGGAATGCAAAATGGATCTTTTTGATTGCATTAAGTTAAAAAGTTTTTTAAAAAACCAATGTAGACAAGATTTGAAAGGAAACAATAAAGGGAAAATTTTTATATCCAAGAGTTATGATAAAAGCCTTATTTCTGGGGCAGCTAGGTAGCACAATGGATAGAGCACTATCCCTGAAGTCAAGAGGACTTGAGTTCAAATCTGTCCTCAGACACTTAACACTTCCCAGTTGTATGACCCTGGGCAAGTCACTTAACCCAAATTGCCTCAGCAAAAAAAAAAAATCCTCATTTCTGAAATATAGAGAATTGACTCAAATTTATTAAAATTCAAGCCATTCTCAAATGATAAATGATCAAAGGATATGAGTAGATAATTTTCAGATGAAGAAATTTAAACCATTTCTAGTCATATGAAAAAATGCTCAAAATCATTATTAAAGAAATGCAAATTAAGATAACACTGAAGTATCATTACACACCTCTCAGACTGGCTAAGATGACAGGAAAAGATGATGAATGGTGGAGTGGATGTGGGAAAACTGGGGCAATAATACATTATTGGTGGAGTTGTGAATTGATCCAACCATTCTGGAAAGCAATTTGGAACTCTGCCTAAAAGGTAATCAAACGGTATATACCCTTTGATCTAGCAGTGTTACTACTGGGCTTATATCCCAAAGAAATATTAAAGAAGGATAAGGGATCCACATGCGCAAAAATGTTTGTGGCAGCCCTTTCTTATAGTGACAAGGAACTGGAAACTGAGTAGATGCCCATCAGTTGGAGAATGGCTGAATAAATTACGGTATATGAATGCTATGCAATATTATTGTTCTGTAAGAAACGACTAGCAGGATGATTTCAGAAGGACCTGGAGAGACTTAAACAAGAACTGGTGCTAAGTGAAGTGAGTAGAACCAAGAGAACATTGTATACAGCAACAATAAGATTATATAATAACCAATTCTGATGGATATGTCTCTTCTCAACAAAGAGATGATTCCGGTCAGTTCCAATGATCTTGTGATGAAAGAACCAGGTACACCCAGAGAGAAGATGGGGGGGACTGAGCAAGGATCACAGTATAGTATTTTTACTTTTTTTATTGTTTGCTTGAATTTTGTTTTCTTTCTCATTTTTTCTTTTTTGATTTGTTTTTCTTATACAGCATGATAATTATGGAAATATGTATAAAAGAATTGCACATGTTTAACATATTGGATTGCTTGCCATCTAGGAGAGGGGGTGGGGGAGAGGGAAAAAATTTGAAACACAAGGTTTTTCAAGAGTGAATGTTGAAAATTACCTATATGTATGTTTTAAAAATAAAAAGCTTTAATAAAAAAGAAAAATGTGTAGAAAACTTTTACTATTGTTTCTCTACAAATATAATTGACAAATATTGTGACATATAGTCACTATCTGAAACATTCTACATTAGCCTCCACCCAATTTTACTCCTAAATTTTCTAGATCTTTAGACACCAAAGAGATATAAAAGTGTGAAATAGAATAGTGCTCTGAAACTTGCTGTAAATGATAATTTCTAGCCATCTCACCAGTTTTGTGCCCTCTGATAGGATTTAAGGATGAGAAAATCTTTTTTGGCTATTTGTCTCTCTCAATTGTCTGTCTCTTTCATTCCAAGAGTGAAAATCCAGCATTTTGAGAGGCTATGCAGAGAAAGAAATTACTTTTGTTCGAAGTCCAAGAGATTTCCCACAAATGGATAAAGTATTAGAGAGCAGATTTTCTTTAAATATGAGGCACAAACAGGAATGGATGACTGCCAATGTTCCTATAGGGATGTGAGCTGATGTGCAATGGTAGTTTTCTGTCTCTCGTGATTCCGATTGAGGTTGCTTAGGAGCATTCATCTATCTCTCTTGTTACCCTCACCATTATAACCCTGAAAACATAGATACAGGGCGTTAAAAAGTAAGGCAGGGAGAGACCACTGGAAATTTAGATTCCTCCAGGAGTGACATTAGCAACTTATTCAAGGGACTTGAGTTGTAAATGAAAGTACATTTCACTTTTGATTTATTGTCAGCAAATTCCATTTGGACTTCATATCAAGTCAGTGAATTCTTTGGTGGATAGAGTTCTTGACCTGGAGTTAGGAAGACTTCAAATCTAGCCTTAGACATTTACTAGCTGTATGCCCCTGGGTAAGTCACTTGTCTGCCTCAGTTTCCGTATCTGTAAAATGGAGTAACAGTAGCACCTACTTCCCATGATTGTTGAGGTTAAAATCAGCTTATCTTTATAAAAACTTTTGTAAATCTTTCAGTGCTATATGTATGCTTATAAAAACCTTTGTAAATCTTTAAATACTATATGTATGCTAGCTATTATTATTACTGAGAAAGGAACAGATTGTGGATCCAAGTAGAGGGCAATAGCCCTCTATTGTTATTATTTTGAGGAATTAATTCACTTCCCTAGCCTTATACATTAAGGCCCACGGATCATTTGGGAAGGCTACAATGGCTAGGTGTTTATTGTGAATTGTTGTGCTACCGGGAGCTGTTGGAATACACAGGGGCCACCTATGGCTGCTGGAGATCCAACCCAGAATGGATCTCCTTTTGTGAGAGGATGATACAAGGAGATTGAGAGGCAGTTGCTATTCTCTGACCTCTCTGACTAAGAGGTTGGTCTGAGTTGGATCTCCAGCAGCCACTGTCAGGTGTGAATGTGAAGTTTGAAGGTAGCTAATATAGCTATAATTTTTAAGTTCTATTTGTTGGCTAATACAATTAAAGTAGCCCCATAGCAAATTGCTCTGGGTTCTCCCCCAGATCTTCATCAGAAAAAGTGTTATCCAGAAGTATTTAACAAAGGCAGCCTTAGTGTCTTGTAGCCTGCAACATTCTCCAGTGCAACCTGGAGTCAGATTAAAATATATTTAACAAACTAAAAAAACAATTAAACATAATTAATAATACATTTTAAAAATTAAATCAATATGTAGCCTGCAAGGATCCTTATACACAGATTAGTGATCTCCAACTGAGTTTCTATTTGAATTTGATATCCCTGGTCTAGCTTATTTCTTACTTATCAAGATTATTTTTTGAACCTATGTAAATTTTTGCATTTATGAATTTTATCTTATTAGCACTATAAGGGCTATTCCCTTATGTAGCATGGAAGTGTTACTGTGAGTTAAAAAAAGAAGGCTGACTAGAAATTTCTAGCTTCTTCTCTCCCCATCCTTCTCTAAGGGAGACTTTAATTTCCCAATCTTTTTATCCCCCCAAACTGAAATAAAATGGGCATCATCCATCTTTCTTGAAGTTAGAAGTCAAAAGCATCCAAAGTCCAAAGAGATTCAGTAATTCAAAAAAAAAAGTCAGGGAACATTTGAAAAGATCTAGAAGAGACTTGAAGCTTGAAAAGAACTGAAGCACTCTCCTCTCATGTTGTCTCATTAATTCTACCCTATCCTTGATATTGGCTGGGCATTCATCTCCACTAAATAAAGAAAGAATCCCATACTAATGGCTTTAGGATTACATTTACATTGGGAAAAATCTGCATGCTCACAATAGATCCAGAGAACCACGGAACCAACTGAGAGAAAATTGATTACTGACTTTTAAATATTATAGAGATTATTACTATATTACTTAACCCTGATTTTACAGTATCCCTTTCATCACCAACCTTTTTTTTTTAATAGTGTCTGAACTATAAGAGTAAATAAAAAATTAAAACCATATTAATACGGTACACCAAGAATTGACAGAGCAAAGCATTTTAAAATTATATTTTTGAAAGTGAAAAACAATAATGGTTTAAAGTAGAACTTCACAAGAGATTCCTGATCAATGGGGTTGGTTTGGCTCTTTAAATGTGGTCTATAGAAACAGAGTTGACTGTTTTCTCCCTTCTGGATAAAATGAGATCTCTATCCCACACAGTATTCTCTTTAAAAAAAATCCCGAGTTTTAAAAGCTATCCATATTTGATGAGTATCATTTATATCATTTTTAAGTAAGAGTTTTTAACTGGGACTATTAGTACTTTAAAGGTCTATTGCTGTTTGTTTGGAAATGCTTAATTAATTGTTTTCATTTGTATTTCTTGGTGAGTAGTAAAAGATGAAGATGAAGAAGATATTCAGATTCTAAAAATGATTGTTTTCTAATTTTTTTATTAAATATATATTTCCCCAGAGTCAGAGGCTGATCTAAAATGGGAAAAGAATGCTACTACAATGGTTTGGAAATGACTTCCCAAATTTTCTCTTACATTCCCCATCTCATTTCTTACTTTGGAGTGATGTTCTAAAATTCCTTTTCCTTGTAGTTATCCAATATCATACTGAATATAGAACAAAAATGTATCTAGTAGTAATTTCATATGCAATTCAAACCAATATATTTTGCAGAGTGTACTGATAAATGATTAACAACTGACTGGGAGGAAAATGTATGCAGGGCTCATTTTTTCAGTTTAATCTGTATTATTAATGTTTTCTCCATAATGTTCTTAAGTTTAAAAATCAACAAAACAATAAATCATGCCCTGATTTGTAGTATTTGCTGATTTTTGAGGTATAAATGCTCACAATGAAAATCTAACATTTGACTGTCCTTAAGCAATATAAACTGGCTCCAGTAAATCTGGATAACAACTAGAAGATCCAACATAGATAATAAAATTTAACAAATGATGGAACTTGGGGATTCACCCCTAACCCTCATAAATGCAACAGTGCAAGGGGAATTTCACTGACAGTTTATAATTCATATAAACATAAAAAATAATCAAGTGGATTTTAAAACATTTTAAAAGAACACTTTGAATGTACCATGCTTTCTAAATTCCTTTATTTTCTAGATAAAATGAAATGTCCTCTTTTCAAAGACTCCCCTTCCAATCCTAATGCTCAGAATGCAGAAGGAAGGGGGAGGAAGCGAGAGTTATATGATAACTAAGGGTAGAAGAATAAGTGTTGGACAGAGATGTATAAGATAAAAAAGACTTCTAGAATGGAAACCAAAAAAAGGGGAAAAACTAAAATCTATATTTTCTTAAAGACTGAGTGGCAATACTTTTTCTTCTGTTGATAAAAATGTAAGGAATCTTGCCTTGGTGCTTAACTAAAATGTCAAGAAGCAGCTACTTGAAAATAGAAGACAAACATTGTAACACTATTCACACACACTGGAACTCTACAATATCTCTCAAGGAATATAAGACACCGTACGTAGCACTAGAAAGGACCTTTGAAATTTTGTCCTGCCCTTTCTTTTTACAACTGAGAAAACTGAAACCCAAAGTGATATACCTAAAAAGTTTCTGAAATAAAGCTTAAAACTCAGTCTTAGTGATATGTGCAATGCTCTATTCATTATACCATTGCCATTCTAAAATCCAAGGAATACAAAAACCTAAGCTAAAGTTTAGGCCGCAAAGTTGCATAATGGCTAGACCCTTGAACCTGAAGTCAGGGAGACTTATCTTCTTCATTTCAAATCTGGCCTCACTTACTTACTAGTGGTATTACCTTAGGTACCAATTTCCCACAGCTGTCTGATCTATAAAATGAGCTGGAAAGAACACTCTAGTATCTTTGCTAAGAAAACCCCAAATGGGAACACAAAGTTGGATACAACTGAAAAGCAACAAAAAGTAAAGTTCAAATTCTGAGCATAGAAAGTTTCATAAAAGAATCTACTTTCAGTCTCCTCTGTTGCTCCATCTCTTCTTTCTAGGCCTTCAATAATTCCTGAGGTTGCTTGGGCAATAGTTACTTTTATGTCACCTTAGTTGTTGTTCAATCATTTTAGTCACCTACCTATTACTTTTACATTTTTGTATTTTAATAATAATTTTAATAAGAACAATATAGCTGTTTTGAACTGGCTTCCCTCCAATTCTTGCAAATATTTTATTTTATAATTTAGCTTTGCTTAAGAAAAACTTGTGACAAAACAAAAAAAATGTATCCCACCCTATTCGGATTCTTGGGTAGAGTGAATTTACTTTGACCAAGATACACTTAAATCATTATTCTAAATCTTTGAGTTTCTTAAATTTATATATATTACAATGGTAGTCCCATTAGGAACTGAGTTCAAATTTGACCTCAGACAATTACTAATGTGATCCTGGTAACTTAATTAACCTCTGCCTTAGTTTCTTCATTTGTAAAATGGAGGTAAAAATATCACCTATTTCCCAGAGAATCAATTGAGATAAGATTTGTAAAGTGCTTTGTAAACTGCAAACCGAATAGCTATACCTCTGGGTTTGTTTATGTTCTTTCTAAATTGTAGTGAGTCAAAATTTGTTAGGGTTGGGCCTTTTACCAGTCCATTATTAGTTCTATTGGCTACTGGGATGAAATGAGATACACACTGAGAGGGGGTTGTACAGAAAAGTTATCAGCAAGAATACACTAATTAATAAGCTTCAGCTTTTATAGATCAGTCCCTCCATGGACTCATGGAAATTAATCTGCTCATTGGGTGAAGTACTTGGAGGATAGGGAGTGGATGAGAGGGAAAGATAAAGTCTGGACTTAACTCACATTGTGGAGAAACATTGGTATTGTATTTCCAATCATAGAAATGGAATACAATATTCCAGATATGGTAGGATTAAAATAGAAGATAGTGGATCAATCACCCTCCTTATTCTGAATGATGCTTCTCTTTATGTGGTCTAAGATTGCATTAGTTTTTTGGCTGCCAATACCACATTTTTGATTCATATTGAACTTGTATTCTGATAAAAGCCTCCAATGTTATCATCAATGAATGACTAGTCAAGCCTTTTTATTTCATGTCTGTCAAGTTGATTTTTAAACCTGCCACAAAAATTTACATTTATCCCTACTGAATTTCTCTCATTGGATTCAGTATGTCTTAATTTGTCAAGAGCCTTTTGGCTTCTGCCTGTCACTAAATAACATTTAGTATGTTATTTCCCTGTCCCAGATTTGTGTCACCTGCAGAATAAATAAGCTTCTACTGTCTTAATTTAAGTTGCTGACAAAACCATAGCACCTAAGCAGAAAACAAAAGCTTTACTGAAACAAGTAACATGGAGGAGTTCCTGGACCAAGAAGGAACCAGAATTCAGCATCAATAAAGGACAATGAATCTGAACCTTGTGGTTCACTGGTACTGTTTGCTATGTGAATTGTGATGGTGCAAGGAAGGAGATTGTGGTAAGAGGACTAGCCATCAGGGTCCCCCACCATATGGCCTGAATCAGCTCTTTTCCTGAAAAGGTATTGGAATTGTCCTTGAAATTTAGTTGCTCAATATACTGAGGTTCAGGTTACTTGAATACCTTTCCTCCCCTTAAATGTTTCTTTGGTGTATCATCAGGGGCAATATAAATACAGGGAAATTTCTTTACTGAATTTACAAAGTATTCTTGCTAAATATTTTCCATGGCTAAATAAATCTCCTTTTGTTAACTATCAGGTTTTCTACAAATGTTTCACTTCATTGCAAAACAGAACCTAAACTATCATTAGGCCAGTTTAAGTGACTTTTTTCAAAATAGGGGCTGAGTTGAGCAACCCTGAGTTCTTTCTTCTTGTAGTCATGTTCTATCCAGACACAAGTACCAGCAGCTAGGCATAAAGTTTGCCTTGTATGTGCTCTCTCCAACAAAGGAAAGGAACTTGGGGTCAGTAAAAAGGAAAGCAACTCATTCCTACCATTAACCTCGCCATCCAGGGACCAACGGAGCTTTGTAGACAAAGTACTATCCTGGAATGGGTTACTTGATTTTTATAGTAACTCTAACTTCTTTTCCTTAATAGCAGGGGGTTATCCAGAGTAGTATCATCAGTCTAGAGGATTCCAAAAGTCTTTCAGTAGGTGGGGCTAATTTTTTTACCTGAAGTGCAAATCCTTTGTACTTTCTCTCAAGTTAAGTAAAGTTTGCCCCATGTTCAGTGTTTTGATAAGTCTTTGCAAGGGGCTGAGGAATCCTTTTCTTCTGTTATGCAAACCTAGACATCAGTCAAATATTCTAAAGTTTATAGGAGAAATCCTGGATGGGAGCAAAAGAACACACAGAAGAAAATTTCTGTGAGTATTTTCCCAGACTGAACTTTTGTCTTTATTAACTCTATATTTGAAGTTTCAGATCATAGGTTACAGAACAGTTCTCTCCTTTCTTGCCCATTAGAATTGTTCCATGTTCCTATATAAATGATCATTGTTTTCAAGAAGATAGTTGAAAATTACTCTTTATGGAGAGATCACATCATCGTCATAAAATGTGAAAATAATTTTATCTTAATGGACAGAAAATAATGGGTTCCTGATGGTGGCAATTTTGAATCATCTGTCTCCATGCAATTAAATCATTTACTTACAGAAAATGTAAAAAACAAAAACCAAAGAGAAGAAAAGATAAAGACAAAAGAGCAACCCTACGTGAAATTACAATAGCTCCCCCAATTTGCTCAAGTAAACAGTTGGTTAACTCTGAAAAAACAGAGGAAAGAATGAAAAACATTAACAGATTATCACCTGAAATTAAGTGATATGAAGTAGTTGTCACAATAAAGAGGCCAGAAAAAATCTGAAATTGCCTCAGATGTCATTTAATTTCCTTGTCCAGTGATGATTAAACAAGTGGCAATACTATTTTAGAGCACAGATTCATTTGCAAAATGAAATGGAAGAGTATAGCAGGTTACAAGTAATGCTACCTCATATAAAGAGCAAAATACAAGAGACTTTCTCACTTCAGCAAATCTCTCTATTCCCCTTCACCTATTGATAAGTTTCTCCTGGAATGTTCATTTTGTGGAAAAAGTGCATGGTGGATATAGGATTGTTAGTTTATTCAAGAAAAGAGCTAATAGTAAAACTTTTGGGCTCAAATGTCTATAAACAAATGTAAAGAACAGGAACTCTGGAGAAATATACTTAAGGCTCAGTATGATTGATTTAATCCTACAGCAAGGTGTTAACTCAGACAATGGTTATCTATTTTAGCATGTGAATTCTCTAGTTCAGTATGATTGATTTAATCCTACAACAAGGTGTTAACTCAGTGGAATTGGTAAGACAATGGTTATCTATTTTAGCATGTGAATTCTCTAGTTCAGTATGATTGATTTAATCCTACAACAAGGTGTTAACTCAGTGGAATTGGTAAGACAATGGTTATCTAAGTTTAGCATGTGAATTCTCTAGTTCAGTATGGTTGATTTAATCCTACAACAAGGTGTTAACTCAGTGGAATTGATAAGAAAATGGTTATCTAGTTTAGTATGGTGATTAATAGTTCTCTAGTTCAGTATGATTGATTTAATCCTAAAACAAGGTGTTAACTCAATAGAATTAAGATAATGATTCTCTAGTTTACATGTTCTTAGTACTTACAAGCACTTAGTATGTTCTACAAGTTGAGACCTATTCTACAAGATTAATACCTATGATGATGTACTTGTAATAGAGTATTTAAACTGAGGACAAAGTTAGCCAAAAAGATTCCATCTCCTGCCTCCTGTACTTTGAGGGAGAAGACTTGACCAGCCTCTGGTGGTTCTCCTGATTCCTGCATTGCTCCACTGAAACCAAGACCCATTCCTGAGGACCTCCAGAAAGTTAGCCAGGCCCAAGGCGAAGGAGATAGACTGTGAAGGAGATAATAAAGACTTTGGATTTTATTCCTATTCTCGTGGTGATTATTCTGCTGAAACCAAGGCTAGTCCTGAGACCACCAGAAGCTAACCAGGACATTACAAACAAATGCCCAAGATGAGTCAAAGGTCTGACTCAGGAAAAAAAAAAATGGAAATTTGACATCATAAATCTCACAAAAACTTGGTATCACTAGTGAAATAATAGTTATAACTCATTTAAAAGAAAATGGAAGTGTGATACATATTAAAATTTAAGTGTACAGTGTATATATTATATATATTTAAAAAGATAATAGGGTAGCACTGAATATATACTCATATGAAGAAATTTAGAAACCAGAAAGCACAAGTTTGATGGATAAAGATAAATGGAGGGGCAAATAGAAGCAATTTTGTCATTATACTACAGACAAACTGAAAAAAAAAAAAAAAGAAATATATGAAGAGTTTGGTTAAAAGATCACAAGTCTGATGCAGGGACATAATATATTACCGAAGGGGGTTTCAAATATCCAAGTATTTTCTGGAGCTCTTCTCTGCCAAAAGCAGACGAGCAATATTCTTATCTATCTTAAACAATAATTCCTTTCTTACAAAAGTGTTAGAACCAACAAGTGGCAATTTTATTCTGTATCTGATTCTCACCAATGGGAGGGGAAAAGTAGTTACGGTAGACATGATGAGAATCTCTTGCCTAGGTGAGTACTACTTCCTAGTGTTTGTGACAGGAAAAGCACAGTGAGCTGAGTATATAACCTGACGTGCATTCTAAATTTTAGGAGTGAAAATTTCAAGGCATTCAGAGGAAGAATGAATTAGGCACTGCTCCCCCTCCTCCCATGACTAAAATTCTACAAGGGAAAACTTCTGAGAAGAGATGGGGAACTCTCAAGAAATTCTGTAGACATAAATGAAACAGTTCTGACAAGGAGAAAAAAAAAATGGAAGATGTCAAAATATACTAATGTGAATCCACAAAGTATTGACCAAATAACTTAACTTTTAAGAGAATATATAAAGGAAATGGAATCAAGGAAATATAACAGAGAATGAATAAAAAAATAGTATGGTCTTGTAAGAATGATGTTGAATACCATTAAAGCTCAGAATGAGCTGAGACTGAGAAGCTGAGGGCAGGCAAAACTAGTTTTATTTATTTTCACTTCATTGAGGGAATAAATATCAAAGAAGCCACAAACCCATTGCTTGGCCTGCAGGGGATAATAGAAAAAGGGGGGCTACTTAATTATTTTTCCTCAGACAGGGAGAATAACCTATAGACTGGAAAGAAAAGAACAAAAATCATTCATTAGGAGTTGATGTCCAAGATAAGTAAGAGGCTAGTAAGAGAAAATTGTAACGGTCCTAGATGGATTCACATCACCTGAAATATCTTCTGGAACAGAAACAAATTGCCCATGTGATGGTTGAACTACTTATTGGTGACAGATGAAAGACTATGAATGAGAGGTATCAGAAGAACTAGAAAAGTAAATATGTCTGGAACTTTTTTTAAAGGGGAGGGGATAGAAAGAATAGAATCTTCCAAGCCCAGCGAGTCCGACTTTGATTCCTGACAAAATTCTAGAATGTATTATTACAGATGGTCACTGATCACCTAGAAAAAGGAAGTGCCTATGGCAAGTAACCAGTGGCTTCTTCAAGCAAAGCTCATGTCAGACTAATCTATTTTTTTTTTGAGAGGGTTATTAACCTGGTCTACAAGGGTAATGCAGCATATAGTTTACCCTAATTTTAGCAAACCTGAATTATCATGCTGTCCTTGTGGAAAAGATGAAGTCCATGGTGGTTGGACCAGAACTTGGAAGAAATAAATGTTAACAAGAGTTTATATTAGTCAACATTTTAGATCTATGAGTTGAATATTAATTTTATCATATTTGAAGATGATACAAAACTAAAGAGAGATAGCTAATATACTGAATGACAGACAGTCAAGCTACAGAAAGATGTTGAAAGACAAGAAATTGGACTGGGTCTAATATGATGAAATTTAATTGGGATTAATGTAGTATTACATTTGGATTCATGAAAATGACTTTATAAATACAATATGGAGAAAATATAATGAGAGTGCATTTCATATGAAAAACATCTAGGAGAGCTCTATAGCAGTGGTCTCAAACTCAAATGGATCAGGGGCTATTAAACTGAACATAAGGATTCTAGCCAGATTCATATTGATTTGGAAAACCACATATTAGCATTATCTATATTCTAATGTACACTTATCTTGTTAAATATTTCCCAATTATATTTAAATCTGGTAAGGTTGCACTTGAGAGTAGTGTGGGCCACAAAGGCTCATAGGGTTCCTGTTTGATACCTCTGCTTTAGAAGACTATATATAAGCTATGAGTCAGGAGTAAGAAATGACATCCAAAAAAGCTAATGTAATTTTTGGTTATATTAAAAGAAGCAGACTTTCCCAGAATAAGAAGACAATAGTCCCATTGTACTCTGTCCTGGTCAGGCCACAGCTGGGGTATTAAATTTTGCTCTAGGTCTCTTATTTTAGAAGGGACATTCATTAAACTACACAATATCCAAAGGAGAGAAACCAAGCTGATGAAAGGTCTAGAGTCCATCACATGCTAATCAATATATAATATGATAAAGAAAAGCATCAAAGATGGCATATTGGCCATTTTCAAGTATCTGAATGACTATCATCTGGAAGATAGATTAAACTTATTTTTTAATCTTATAAATAATATTTTATTTTCCCCAATTACATGTAAAAACAAAATTTTTAAACATTCACTCATTTTTTTAAAGTTTAAGTTCCAAAATCTTTCTCCTTCCCTTCTCAAATGGCAGATACCATTTTTTATCATCAGTCTTTGAGTTTGACTTAGATCACCATATTACTGAGATTAGGTAGGTCATTTTCTTTTTTTTTTTTTTTTTTTTTTACGTGACCAAAACATTATTTTGCTGTACAAAAAGAATCAGACTCTGAATTATTGTACAATTAGCTTGTGAAGGAAATCAAAAATGCAGGTGTGCATAAATATAGGGATTGGGAATTCAATGTAATGGTTTTTAGTCATCTCCCAGAGTTCTTTTTCTGGGTATAGCTAGTTCAGTTCATTACTGCTCCATTAGAAATGATCTGGTTGATCTCGTTGCTGAGGATGGCCTGATCCATCAGAACTGGTCATCATCTAGTATTGTTGTAGAAGTATATAATGATCTCCTGGTCCTGCTCATTTCACTCAGCATCAGTTCGTGTAAGTCTCTCCAGGCCTTTCTGAAATCATCCTGTTGGTCATTTCTTACAGAACAGTAATATTCCATAATTTTCATATAGGTAGGTCATTTTCTTGCTATTACTGTGTACAATGTTTTTCTTGTTCTTCTTACTTTACTTTGTATCAGTTTACATTTAGGCCTGATATATCTGATTTTAGAAGGCAGAACCAGGAGAGCCAAATTTAGGTTTGATGTTAGAAAAAATTCTTACCTATTAGAACTAACCTGTACTGAAATGGGATGAACTCAGGAGATAGTAGGTTCCCTTTTAATGAAGGGGAAACAAAAATGTTTCAAAAAACAAGAAAAAGAAGGAAATGGCAAACTATTCCAGTATTCTTAAATAGAAAATTGCATAGACAGTATTAAAATGTCAAAAGCTATGACACTGGAAACTTGAACAGATTTCAGGAGATGGTGGAGAACAAAAGGGTCTAGTGTGTTATGATACATGGGATCATGAAGAATCAGATACTATTGAACAAACATGGAAAAACATGGAGTGCTGTAGGCCAAACTATGCTACAATTATATAAATTTAGAACTGGTTGAATGGTAGAATCAAAGAATAGACATTAGGAAGTCAAAGGTAAAAGAAGTTCTTTAGTCAAGTGCCCATGGATCTAGAATGAACTGTATGCTAGTATTTTTCTCAGTGACTTGGGACAATGGTCCCTGGGGAGCATGCATACATCATTCCAAGCTCTTTGGAGGTCTATGATACAGATTCTTTTTTGTATATGGATTGGATCAGATGCTTTTTCAGTGTTTATGTTCCATGATTTCATGTGTTAGTAAAATGATTACTAACACATAAGAAACCAAGTAATGGCTAGACTCTAGAAAATGAATGTTAGGAAAAGGAGATGTTTCCATTGCTATAGCAATCAGTATTCATGAAATAGAAAAAGATCTCTATCAAAATGGATAGATCTTCTTTGGAAGACCAATAGGAAACCATGGACAAGATTGGTCAAAGAAAATTTAAATGGATTTATCATGTCTATTGATGGAGAGAAAACCCACACTGATAAAGATCACAGCTACAGTAAAGTATAAGAAATTATATCTAGTATAGATCTCTTTGGATTCTGTGCTAACCAGGTTTCTACATATATACAGTAAATGTTGTTTTCAAGTTTAGTTTTACCTTCAAATTTATAGAATTTAAATTGAATGTTATCTGAATGGTGAATTTCTGTCATTTAATGGCATGTCTTTTATAATAGAACCAGGACATTCTAAACAGAACTAGTTATTCCTTAAGAATACTACCTCCCCAAATGAAATTTCACATAAGCGACAATGAAATATCATATTCATACATGATTATACAATATTTCAACTGAATTGTGAAAGTTTGGGACTAAGTTTGGAAAGTAAAATTTTAGAAAGTTTGGGATCAAATTTGGAGAGTGAACATTTAGAGGATTTATAAAATACAAAGAGTATAATTTAAAGATCATAATGACTTGATTTCTACATTGATTAAAGAATTTACTTTGTAAATGTACTTTGTCACTGATTCTAGAAGTAAATAGCTTAAAACCCTCTAACACATTAAGTACCAGTAAGTATTTGAGTAAAACAAGCACAAACTTGTTGTTAAAGACAAAACAAACTCCAAGGGAATTCTGTCCTTATTATACTAAACATGTACAAACATAGTTCTGGGGGCCCTCTATTCCTAAATATTAGGTGCCCCAAAAGTCTCAGTAGTTTTACAGGGAAAGGGTTTTATACAATTTGAAATATTATATAAGTGAGTTAATTTACCATGTCACAATGATAAGCAGAGTTAACTTCTCACATGAATAAAACATATTAGAAGTTATCCCTCCTAACTCTGGAATTCTAAAACTTTTTATTTCATTTTTCCTCCAATGGTATTTTTTTATCTTGTAGATCAGATCATTGTATATCTCTCTCATCAATCCTAGTAGACTGTTTCACTGTATCTCCTCACATAATCAAGGACATAGTCCTTTTTGCATAGTAGCAATTTCATGTTTTTATTAATAAATGACCACTGGTCTATTATTCTAAGGTCTTCAGGATGACTTCCCTCCCTCCCCTCCCCCCCCCCGAAAGGACAGAAGAAATAAAAAATCCACAGGACCCAGAAATCAAAAGGACAGTAAACTGAGGGGCAGTTCAAGGGCGTTTTAGAGACCAGTCTTCTTTTTGGCTCAGTTGTTGTCAATAAACATTTATTAAAGGACTAGTATGTGCCAGTCACTAGGCTAAGCTCTCTGGATACAAAGAAGCAAAAGAAGACTCTGTCTTCAAAAAACACATAGTCTAATGGATGTGACTTTGGGTAAAGCACTTCATTATTTTGATATCAATTTCCTAATCTGTAAAATGAATTGGGTTAGTCTCCTTAAACCTCTGACTTCTAAAATGGGGATGGTTTTGAAAATAAAAAAGACTTGATAATTTGATCACACATTGCTTGGCATATAAATTGTAAATGCCTTTTGATTGCCTGATATCAATAAACCATAAACTAGACACTTGTGTTGTTTCTTTTATATTACTCCTTTAGTTTTCTCAGCATATACTCTGAGGTATCACTTCACATCTCTCAAATTGACTAAAATGACAGGAAAAGATGATAAATGTTGGAAGGGATGTGGGAAAACTGGGACACAAATGCTTTGTTGGTGGAATTGTGAAATAATCCAACCATTCTGGAGAAAAATAGGGAACTATGCCCAAGGACCTATCAACCTGTGTATATCCTTTGATCCAGCATATACAGGATTATAAAACAGATTATAAAAGAGGGAAAATGACCCACATGTGCAAAAATGTTTGTAGTGGCTCTTTTTGTAGTGACAAGAAATTGGAAATTGAGTGATGCCCATCAATTGGAAAATGGCTGAATAAGTTATTATATATGAATGTAACAGAATATTATTGTTCTGGAAGAAATGATGAGCAGGCTGATTTCAAAAAAGCCTGGAAAAATTTTCACAAAGTGATGCTGAGTGAAGTGAGCAGAACCAGAACACAGTAACAAGATTATGTGATTATCAGCTGTGATAGACTTGGCTTTTCTCAGTAATGTGGTGATTCAAGACAATTCCAGTAGACTTGGGATGGAAAATGGCATCTGCCTCCAGAGATAGAACTATGAGGACCGAATTGGATTGAAGCATGATATTTTTACCTTTTGTTGTTGTTGTTGCTTTTTCTTTCTCATAGTTTTTTTTCCCCTTTTGGTTTGATTTTTCTTGTACAATATGACAAATGGAAATACATTTAAAAGGATTGTACATATTTAACCTATATCAGAGTGTTTGCTGTTTTGGGGAGGGGAGGATAACAGAGAGAGGGAGAAAATTTTAGAACACAAAGTCTTACAAAAATGAATATTGAAAACTATCTTTACATGTAAAATATTATTGAGAAAAAATATTTCTGGGCATATTTTAGGTACTAAATAATTGTTGGATGAATTTATAGAAAGGTGAAATTTCCAAAAAAAAATCACAGGAATTAATAATTTGAAGAAATTATGGAACAATGTGATTTTCTTTCATTTTCTTTTCCCTTTAAACTCTATTGGAGCAGTTCTTACTCCTCCCTATCTCTTCTAACTATTATTTCACTGGTTGTTGATTTCCATGTGACTGGGTGAACAGAAGTGACTGTTTTGTTTCGGTGCTTGTTTCTTTTGTTCAACTTTTTTTTTTTTTTTAAAAAAGAGGCATGAGTTGGAAAAGTTTCTCTTCCGTTCTCTCCATTTTTGGACTAAAATGTATAAGGGACCTGAATTGCATTTCACAAATGGACAGCTAAAAACAATACTTTAAAAATCTCTGCTCTTTACTCTGCTTAAGCCACGTCTGGCCTAGCCAGTAAGTCAAAGAAATGATTTATCAAGCTCGAAGAAGGAAACACGGAAAGGTCTGAAAATCTGAGACTTAGGTAAAAAGTGACCTTCCAAACATCTAACATATAATGACCATAACATAAAAGGAAAGGGAAAAACAGGATGCGAGGGAGGAGAGAAAAAAAAAAATATGTATATATATATATATATACATATATATTTCCTATTTAAGTAAATTCAGGTAGAGAATACAAATACATTTTCCTCAAGAAACTTTGTGAGGGAACTGGGAATGGGAGCCTAAAGCTACTTTAATATAAATATCTGCTAAGATCAAGTCACACTGTCTCCACATTTACCTTATCTTCTTTTCGGTAGGTTTTCCGCAGAAACAGAGAGTCTCTCCTAGTAAGTCGCTTAGCATTTCTTACCTTCGCCCTCATTTATCGAATGATGTGAGGGTTCTTTTGTAGAGGGGAGGGGAGAATGGGAGCGATGATTAAAAAATGACCCCCCTCCGCAACACCCTCCCCTTCAGAGGCTGCCCTTTTCTTAGGGAAGGCTTGCAAACCTCCCCGGGCCAGCCAAAGGGCACGCAGGCTCTTGCGCACTCTACAGATCATTCTCCCAACCTACATCAAACACAAGTGCCTAAAGGTCCTCTCCCGCGCCACCTTTTCCTTACAGGAAGGGAAAAAATGGGGGAGACTGACACGGTAAATGAATGGATTAATCCCTTCTTCCTATTACGTCAGCACCTCCCCTTCCCCCCAATTCCTACTCCTTCCCTTCAACCCCAACGCCACACTGGAGCACTCCCTCCCAACACACACACACAGATACACTTTACATAGAAGCTCGATACCTCCCCATTACCCCAGGCTCTCTCTCCCTTCCTCTCGGCCTGGGGATCAAGGCGGGGACTAAGGGAGTCGAGGGAAGGCCGGCTCCCTGATAAGAAACGAACTCTTATTGGCCCCGCTGCCGGGATGTCTCTGTTCCGGCGTCTCTCATTGGCCGGCCTCCTAGAAGCCCCTCCCCTCCCTTTCCCTACCCCGTCCCTCGATTGCTCAGCTCTGGCGGCGGCGGCTGCCGGGCCCTCCCCCGCCCCGCTGTGGTGAGTGACTGACTGAGCGTGTGGTGTCTACGGCGGTGTCAATGGCTCCTCCTGCCACGGAGCAGCAGCAGCGTCGGCAGCAGCAGCAGCAGCAGCATCAGCATCATCATCATCATCATCATCATCGGCGGCGGCGGCAGCAGCAGCCACAGCAGCAGCAGCAGCAGCGGCGGCGGCGGCAGCGACGGGGCTGAGCAGGAGGCGGAGGAGGAGGCGGCGGCGGCGGCGGAGGCGGAGGAGGAGGAGGACCCCGAGGAAAGGCTCCTTTAAGGAGGAGGAACGACTACGCCTCTTTTTTTTTTCTTTTTTTTTCCCCCCCGGTCTCCTCCCTTCACCCTCGTTTCCCCTTCGGTGAGGAGAGAGAGGGGGGGAGGAGAGAGAGGAGGCCGAGGAGAGGAAAAAAAGATTCCTCACAGAAATCTCTTTGAGGGGGTGTGGGGGGGTGGCAGAGGAAGAAAAAAAAAAGGAGCCCGGCGCCCCCTGCTCCCTCCCTCCCTACTCCCTCCCTCCCGCTCGCTCGCTCTCTTCTCCTCCTTCTCCCCTCCTCACCCGCCCGCCCACTCCCCCCAGCCGCCGCCGGAGACCGTGCTCGGGAGACGGCGGGACCGGGATCGGGGTCGCGATTCTCCTCGGGATCCCCGAGCGGGCGGGCGGCCGTCCTTTCTCTCTGTCTTCCTCGGTTCCGGCCTCGGCCTCGGCCTCGGCTCCTCGCCGCCCTCGCCCCTCCCTCGCCTCTCGGCCTCCTCTCTCTCCGGGCGGTGTGTCGGCCCGCCGCCCCGGCCTCCTGTGCCGCTCTCGTCCCCGGGGCCTCTGGGTCTCCTCGGGGGCCCCCTCCCCCCCGCCCCTGTGTCTCCGTGCCTCTCCCTCGCTCCCCTCTCCTCTCCTCCCCCCTCCCGTCCCCCGTCTCCCCCAAATCCCCGGGTGCGGGGTGTGTGTGTGTGTCCCTCCGCCAACGCCGCCACCTCAGCCCGGCAAATGAACTCCGTCCGAGCCGCCAACCGGAGACCCAGGCGAGTGTCGAGGCCGCGCCCGGTGCAACAACAACAGCAGCAGCAGCAGCAGCAGCCGCCGCCGCCGCCTCCCCAGCAGCAGCAGCAGCCCCAGCCCCAACTGCAGCAGCAGCAGCAGCCCCAACCCCAGCCGCCACCTCCGCCGCCGCCGCCGCAGCAGCCCCAGCCCCAGCAGCAGCAGCAGCCGCCGCCGCCGCCGCCGCCTCCGCCGCCGCCTCAGGAGAGGAACAACGCCGGGGAGCGGGGTAAGGCTCCGCGGCCTCCTCGGTCCCCTCCCCCGCTCTGCTGCCCCCGGCCCCGGCCGAGGCCGGGGGGGGGGGGGGGGGGGGGGTGGGGGTCGGGGGCTTCTCGGAAAAGGCGCCCGGCCGAGGCGGGTCTCCCCGCTGCCGCAGTGCCCGGCCCGGGCCCCCGTCGCCAGGAAAAGCCCCGGCTTCCCCACTCGCCTTGGCTCGCGCTCAGGCCGCGCTTTGTTTGGTTTCGGGGGCTCGGCACACCCCCCCTTCCGCCGTCCCCGGACCCCAGAGGGAGTCCGGGGATGGGGGGGAGCGGGGTCTCCCCGGGCTCTCCTTCCTCACTCGTCCCGGGGTTTAGGCGCTCTTCCCCTTCCGATGGGACTGGCGAGGAAGGGACGGGAAGGGAATCGCCGGCGCTGGGTGAGGACTTGGTCGCCCTCCCTCCTTTCATAACCGGGTTAGCGAGCCTCCCCTCCGTGAGGCTCGGGATCCCAGCCCGGAGGTGCTGCCCCGGGAACTTGTTTTTGCCCCTCCGGCCCGGCCTGGCTCCCCAGTCACGGGGTGGGGGGGGGGGGTAGGGTGGGGGCAGTCGTAGCTCTCCCAGCCCCAGTGTTTGCTGCGCAGTTTGGTTTTGGTTACGGAATCCCGGGGAGGGGGATGGTGTGTGAGGGGGACTGGGGGGAGGGACCCGCTAAATCTAGACCTTTAAAATAAATAAATAAACAGACCATCGGCCATTTCCAGCCCCCTCCCTCTCTCCTAGTGCAGTCACCCCTAGCTTGTTTCCTCCGGTGCCCCTCTGCCCCTTTGCAACCCCTCCCCCCTTGGCCTCCTATTCTCCGGCCTGCGCTGGCCCGCTGGCATGGACTTAATACCCCTACCTTGGAGCAAATGTCTCGGGGAGAAGGTGGTGTGTGGCTTCTCCAAGGCCTACTGAAATGTGTCAACTGGACCCAACTGGGCAGCCCTCGGGATGGTGACCACCATTGTCTAAAGGGCTGAGGCTCCGAGCTGAATTCCTGTTTTAGTGAAATGCTAGTTATTTGGGAGGTCGCGAGTGGGAGTGTGCCCCTTGGTCACCAAGCTGCTCAACTATTCTCTTTTTAACTAAATGCTGCCGGTGCAGGGGCTCGTCCCCTGTACCATGTTCGCAGCTTTGTTGTTTTAAGGAGGAAGAGAATTGTTAGGAGACATTTTGCATGTTGTATAGTTGAGAAGATGAGGTTTTAATTTTTTATGCATTGGTTGTCACATCTCGAATGATAAAGGGAGCTAATTTTGAATGCAGTTACTGTCTTGGAAACGTGGTGTGTGTGTGTTAAGTGGTGGCTCTCTTTTTACTTGGTCAAAATATTGAATAGTTGAAAGGAAAATGTCAATTTACAAATTAAGTTTACCCATTTCTTCCCTGATCAATATGAAAACTGTCATTGGAGGGCAGGTTATTTTGTTTAACATGAAAGGATTGTGAGGCTGCAAATCTAGCTGAGGGTCTTGTCCAAACTCCAGAAATTCTTAGTAATTTATTGATTGACGAATTGGAATTTTGTTTTCATCATGTCCTTTTTGTATGTGATATGCATACGAGAGTTTCTTTTCCCAAGTCCCACTCAGTAGGGATGTTTCCCCTGTTGACACTTTTGTAAGTAAAGAAAAAAAAATTTTTTTTAAACTGATTTTGTATTAAACACTATAAACGTTCAGTCTTGGTGTTTTGCTAACAATAAACTTGCTCAAGTTGTATTTGTCGTAACCTTGCCAAAAATCCTTTTGATCCAGTAAACCATAATTTAGTCAACATGACTTATTTTAAAATTTTATTTGCTTTGATTCATTCCCCAGAACCCCCTTTTTAGACTGTCATTTAACCTGCTGGTGAACACTAAACTTTAGTTAATATCAAGCTATTTATTAAAATTGATTATCTTTGATATTTTTCTTTCAAATCCAGTAGCAGCTTTTCATTGAAGTGAAGTGGTGATCTAGATTTGGAAATTGTAGGTTATATGCCAATGGTTAGAGTTCCTGTCTTTGTTTTTGATACTTATAAACTATCTGATGGTACTCATGAATCAGACTTTCAATAAGTAGCAAAACCTTAATAAAAAACAATTCATTCTAGGATCCTTGCTATGCAGTAAAGACATACCAATTTGGGAAGGCTTTCTTTTCTTTTTTTTCTAGCAAAAATATTGTCTCAACTCTAAAAAAATCTTTAATGAGCTGCTTACATTCAGAGAATTGTTTTAAAACTGAATAAATGGTAGAGCCAATAAGCAAAAAACTCGGGTAATAATATTAGTGTACTAACTTTATCTTAAACCGTGAATACATTTTTCTTTGGAAACTTTAATACTTTAAAAAAAAGTTTTTAATTTTCCATATGAAAAGTTTTAGGTGTATGTGGAGAAGTTAGTTTTAAAATATCTTGTTTGCACGTGGATTTTCCTTTTATTATTTATTTTTCTGGCTTCCATGATTCTAAGGTTTGTAATACAAATGGCTAAATGTGTGTGTGTGTGTGTGTGTGTTTGTGTTTTAAGAGATTTTACATTTTATTGAATTATATTGCATAAGTATATAAGTAATGACTTAATGAGTTATATTGCATAAGTATGTAAGAGACTTGGATCAATTTGCTACTACTATATTGAGACTCACTGGTTCCAAAGATAAGTTCAATGTCAGTTTATTTTCCGTGTAAAAACTTTTTTTCTGGTACACATGTCATGCTTAGAAGGATAAATAGATGACTGTATATTGGTGTACCTTCCTTTCTGTTCCCCTTTCCAAGAGTTATTTTAGCATCTAAAATTCGTGTTACCTTTATTTTAACTATAGTTTTCTTCATGACCAGTTTTTGAGAGGTAGAGCAGCTTAGGAATATGATAGGGAATCTTTTAGAAGTTCTCCTGGAGAATTCATAATTTAGACACCCCTTTAGGAAATGTTGACAAATAAATCATAGGATGTTGCATTTATTTATAAAGGTCCTTTGTCAAAGGCAGAATACTAATTGTCACACCTTGGGTCTGTCCATTTAAATTCTTGAGCTTTGAATGTTAAACAGATGCATATTTAGCTAATGGAAATTAATTGGAAATGTTTCATAAAAGAGAAGACAAAGATTTGTTAATATAAAAAATTGTTATATCCTAGGGTCTAAAACAGGCAAAATGAAACTGAAGGTAGTGTGTTCATTACTTCAGAAATGTTTGACAGTCACTATATTTAAAAAAAATTCATGTACTGAATTTATATTCTTTATGCTGATGCTGTTCGATAAGTTTTGCAGAATAGATAAGTTATTTGCTTATTCTCCTAGGTGGAGATTAAGTAGCTAAACAAGTATATTAATAGTTGGAGTAAATAAGATTTTATTCTTGATGTTTTAAGTTTTTAAAAAATTAAGTAGGTGACAGCTACAATTTGTATTTTTAATTATTGAAAAACTTTGATGCCTTTTTTAAAGACAAAAAGTTTAATTTGCATATATAATAGAAATCATAGTTCAAGGAAATTTATCGTGGTTCTCATGATCTTTTGGTTTCTAACCTTAAGGGGATCAGGCTTTTTTTTTTTTTTTTTTTTTTTTTTTAATAATTGAAAATGTCTCAGCTATAAATTGAGCTGCTTCTCTGTTTTGTAGTAGTTTTTTTTTTTTTTTTTGAACTTCTTACAACAAACCTGTACTAAGATTCAATATGAGATTTTAGTAATATCTTAGAACAGAATTGGGAAAGGGGATTCCTGGAGATCCAGGTTTTGAGTTCTTGGCCACTCTTTAAGAAATACTTCCACTTGTATCAGCTCCTTTCTGGCTCCTTTGCAAGCACATACATTCCTAACCTCTACCCTCCCTCCCCTTTCCCCAGTTATATATTCTTTTGAAACTCATGTAGCTTTTAGGACTTCAGGTCAGAGAATTGTACTCTGCTTTCCAGAGTTTAGGTAATTATGCACCTTGGAGGACAAGGGTAATGAAGAAAAATTCTTTGGCTCTTTCTTGGCATGCCAAGTTGGGAAGAATAAAGTTTTCATAGGTTTTGAAATCATTGAAAATTTTCAAGAAGGTTATATGTTCTCTTCCTTCTTGGGAACTTTAGCAGATTAGGAGAGATGACTAAACTAGAGATCATCTCCCTGTTAAGGTCTTAAATTAAGGAATCTCAAGGCTACTGGATCACTCTGTTATGGAACTTTTATTTTTAAAAATAATGACTTCAGTGAACAATCATTCTATTTTGTGAACTATTATGATGACGAGATCCCTTTTCTTTCTCTCTTTTTCTTATTCTTCAACATGTACCTCTTGCTCATCATAATATTTTGTGTTTTCTGAAGTCCCTATATAGTCCTACCATTGGTCTCTTTTTTGATTCTCTTTCAATATTCCAAAGGTACAGCAGCTTTGCTAAGCAACTTTAGTGCCATCTGAACACACAATGAGCATTCTCTATTTCGTTTGTGAAATGGCTTTAGGATTGGAATTATTTGAATTCAAATCCTATATCTGACACCTAATAGCTTTGTGACCATGAGGGAAGATATTTACAAGCAACTCTAAGACTGAGTAACCTAGCAGTTTCTGCTCTCCATTAGTGGAGGGATTTTCTACACTGGAGGTTCCTACATACAGGAAATCACAGGTCCAAAAAAAGATCACTGATTAAATGAGTAAAAAATATTGTTCAATTTAGAGTTAATTCTCTGGAGTAGCATTCAAAATAATCCCTTAGATTGATATTGAGACTTTGAGCATTGCCTTATGCAAATATAGATGGTGCTGAAGCCAAGTTTGTTCATATCTAACATGGTGAAACTATCAAGTGTTGATGTGAATGACTAGAGTTTTCCATGTACAAAGAGAAGAGATGGGTGAATTTTCCCAAAATTACTCATGAGTTCAGTAGTTGGGTTTTTTGGTGTTTAGATTTTCTTTTTCTTTTTTTTTTTTCTTCCACTTCATGGCTACAGGCAGAGACTGTTTTTAGAAGAAAAATGTAGGTTAAATCAATGTTGGACCAAAGTACTAATTTTAAAATCATTTTTGACTGGCTGCTTTCTGGAGCAAATTTCCTGTGTACAATGTATATGCTGGAAAAGCTCTGGGATATTTTTTTTTTCCCAATCATCTACTTGTACTTTCCTACATCTCTTGATTTTTGAATCCCCTCTCTTTAGCTCCTATTGAAAAGTTCCCAAGCCCCAACCAAGTCATTAATGGAATACTTAATCACAAAATCTCAATCTCTTTTTTAAGGCCTTACGTTCTTAGATCCCAGCTGTCTACTGCCTTTGGTCATGATGATGATCCCATTCTCCTGTATTTCTTTCTGCCCAGCCACAAGTCTACTCTCCTATCCTTATACTTGCAACATTCTAAGTGAAAGTAGGAAATACCTATCTTGCCTTCATTCCTCTATATGCATCATCTCCTCTATTAGAATCCAAATTTCTAGAAGGCATTGACTGTCTTTATTTCTGTTTGTACCCTCAGAACTTGTCAGTACCTGACTGTGGGAAGCATGTTTTTTTTTGTTTTTGGGTTTTTTTTTTATACATTAATTCTCTTTTGACTTCCCAAATGCCACTCTTCTTGTCTTCCTGTTCTTTTGTTTCAGTTGTATCTAACCCCCTGAAGCTCCATTTTGGGCTTTTCTTGGCAGAGAGCTCTTTTTGCAGATAAGGAACAGAGAGGCAAGCAGGGTTAGATGACTTGGTTAGGGTCATACAGCTAGTACTTGTCAGAAGCAGTATTTGGATTCAGGAAAGTGAGCTTCCTATGCACCATGCCACTTTAGCTGTTCATCTTATCCTCCTACCATCTATAATTGCTGCTATCAGCCAATAAACATGGGCTATGTGCCAAACACTGCCTTCCCAGCTAAAATTCCAACTTTTATAGGAAGTCTTTCCCAATCCTTTGCAATTCTAATTTTCCTTCTATTGATTATGTTCCTAATTACTCTGTACATAGCTAGTTTGTACATTTTTGTTTACATGTTGCTTCCTCCATTAGATTATAAATTCCTTGAAGATAGGGATTGTTTGTCTTTTACCTTTGGGAAATGCCTTATTTTTTGGTAGGGGTGGGAAGAAAGAAATGTTATAAACACCAAAAAGAAAACCAATCTCTGGCCTGTAGGAGTTTACTATCTAAGGGAGGCAAGACTGCACACAAAGGGAAACTGAAATAGGGGTGTATAACTTACCCTGAGCTTCTGGCACAGTGAAGAATCTGTATGAAATGCAGAGATGACTGGCCTGGGGACTATTCTTATATGGAGAATTTGGGAGGAGCTCTCTACCTTCATTGCGGAGGGCTTCCAGAGCCAGAGGGTGCTGATGAAATATGATTACTAAGGCTAATGCAGTCTTTCTGGATGATGAGATTCCTGTTGGTGTGATGGAGAAGTAGAAAAAGGAGGGCTCCTCTATACTATCTTGTTGATTCTTCTCCCCCTTCCCTACTGTCTAAGATGATGTTTGCCAAGACTAGGACTTGGGCCCTCTCACTCTGTCTTGTCCTTGGCAGTCTCACGTTTGTGTAGTGTTAGTTAACATGGTGTAGTTTAGCAGAGTGCCCGATTTGAAAGCAGACCACCTGGTTTCAAGTCCTGGTTCGGTTCTCTTACTACAGATATGGCATTAAGCAAGTTTTTTTTTTTTTCCCTTAATTCTTTTAAGTAGGAAATTTAGACTAGATATCTTTAAGGTCCTTTCAACTCAAATCCTTCTGGATCTGTATAAACAGATGATAATGAATTCTAATTCTAGCTCAGACTCTCTTCTGTGCTCTAGAACTTCAGATCTGTTTGACTATTTCACTGCCACTTCAAACTCACTGCGTTTGAAAGTGAACAAATTATATTTATCCTCAAAATTTTACTGTTCCTCCTGTCTTCGTTATTTTTGAGTGACACTACAATTCATTTTGTCTGTGTAAAACTTCATTTTGTCTTTGATTCTACTATCTCCTTCATCTGTCATTATTTTAACTTAAGTTTTTTTTTTCCTACTTTTGAAATCTCTCTCCTGCCAATCTTCTGCACCATTTCTACTGGTACCACATTAGTACAGATTTCAATACCTTCTGATCTATCACAGTAGCCTCTTAACAGGTCATACTGTGCCCATTTTTAGCTTCTTTTAAACCATCCTTATGGCTTATCCATCTAAAATTTACTGGGCACTAAAGGCCTCTCCATTCCATCTTAATCGGTATATTTTATTCTGCTTTTGTATGATCTTTTGTATAAATACTTTCCTTTCCTCCTTCCACCATTGCTCAGATCAAATATCTCCTATACTACATTTCTTTTTTTAAAGTCCATTCCCTAAAGCCTAATTCAGATTTCTTCTAGGAAGTCTTTCCTAATTTCCACCAGGTAATAATTTCCTTTTTCTTGTTATACTCACATAGAATTTTGGCACTCATATTATAAATCAGTGTTCTTATTGAGGACAGGGAACTATTTGGGGGTGGGGGTTGTGGGAGACGGTCCTCAGCATCTAGCATAATATTTTGCATATAATGGACATAATGTATAAGTGTTGAATTATAATTTTGTATGAGTTAGATCTTATTGCAGTATAAATTCTATATAGTAATGGTTCCTATCTGAATTTCATATCTAATAGTGCTGTGCTCACAGTGCACTAATTGTTCATTGAGTTGAATCTGTGGAATTTAACTTAAGAAATATGCTTCTTACACTTAAATTGTCAATATATTTAATCTAAAGAAAATAGAACTAATTTTGTCCCATATAATTTAGTCAAGGGTAAGAATATTTTAAAACATTTAATTTTACTTTGAAAATCAGTTAACTGCATTTTCTTAATTAGAAACATTTAATAAGATTTATTATAGTTGCAAAGGAGATAGACATATGTTTTATATATGAATACGATTCAATTCAGCACATCTATAGTAGGCATATACCATATGTGAAAATCTGTGCTTGATGTTGAAAGAGATAAAAAGTTGGTTGATTAAAAATTGCTTTTTGGGAGTTTACAAATAAGTAAGGGAATATGCTTCCTCCCATTCACACACTAGATATATAACTAATACGGAATAAATAGATAACTACCTCATGTATAAGATAAACTTAAGCCTAATGGATGCATCCAGAAGTAGGTAGAGCTTCAGTTAACTTAGAAATGGGATTTCAAAGATGGGTAGGGAAATATGATTGAATGAAGTTTTTGATTTCTTGTTATCTGATTATGCCCATTAAAAAGAAAAGGAGGCATAGATTATTGAATAGATGGGAAGCAAGTCTCCTTCAGGAAGACTTGGGTTTAAGTTTTGTCTCAACACTGTATTGCTCCTCTGATTCTGGGAAAGTCAATTAATGTTTCAGTGCCTCTGTACGATTCTTTTAAGACCATCAATTTTTGAACGGTTGCTAATTTGCATTGGTAGATTACATTGACCTACACATATGTCACAGATTGGTGTTCTTCCTTCTTAATGATATTTTGAAGATAACTCAATCTTGGGGTCTTAGAGCTTTCTCCTACTTGGGAGTTTATTTTCCTGTGGTGTTGACTGAAGTTTCATATGAATAAGAACATGAATTTTGAGGTATGTTTGGCTCAAACATGCTTAAAAGTATATGACTGGAGAAACAAGATGTTCTTTTTGGGAATTAAGGTCATAAAAATAAATAGGTAGAATTTGCTATTAGTATTTCTAGGAATTAATCAAGCTAGTCTATTGTCAGTCATAATATATTATCCACTGACCCTGAATGTTTAGGGATATTATAAAAGCTCTTCAGGTTATCTGGAATTTCAGCAACAGTGGAAATAATCTCATGTCAGGAAAGGGGCCCTCAAGGAAAGTCACATCATAAATGAAGTAGTTGGTTCTTTTTTCACCTAAAGTCTACATCAAGAGGAAACAAACTTCTGTTGGAGATGAGGGTAAAACCAGTCCTGCTGACAGCCATTTGAGTTTTTAAAGTGATTTGCACCTTTGGCACTTTTCCATTATAAATTCTCCCACTAAATGAATATGAAATCAGGGTTTGCAAATGATTTCCCTTGTGGAAAGTGTCCAATAGTAATATAAAGGTCTCAAAAGCAACTAGTGGCAATCCATAAAAGAAAGCATTGATTCTTGTGGTTCTAGTTTTTGATGCAAAGACCTTGTTTGAACGGTAGGATAGTTTCTTCCTTGTACCTATTTAAAAGTGTAAAGGATTTAGGTTCCTTGCCCAATGGATGGTCAGCTATTGTTTAGGTAAATCTATCATTTGGACAAATTGAGTAAGGCAGCAACTTAATCCAGATCTCTTGACTTGGGGAACTTTGGACATCTAATAATCAGGAATATTGACTTTCCTCCTCCCCTCCCCCCAGTTCTATCAGCTTGGACAGGTCACTGACATGCTTTCCCAACTGTAAAACTGGGACAGTAATATTGACCACTTAATGTTCTGTGTTAATGTTCTGATTAATAAAAAATTAAGAGCTCTTATCTGGCTATGTGCTTTTGGGCAACTCATTTACTTAACTTTTTTAAGCCTCAATTTACTCATCTGTAAAATAAAGAAATTGAGCTGTGCATGTTCCTTTAGCACTAAATTACTGGATTATGTTTTTCTGGTTTAGAGACTCACTTCTTAGTTTCAAGGTTAATTATCTGAACCCTTAAGGTTTTGTTTCTAAGCAGTATTCACAGTGGGATCGAAAGGCGGCTTGATGAATAGAGCCTAGGACCTGAAGTTAGGAAGACTCATCTTCCTGAATTTTAATCTAGCCTCAGACATTTACTAGTTGTGTGACCCTGGGCAAGTCACTTAACCATTTTTGCTTCAGTTTCTCATCTGTAAAATGGGTTGGAGAAAGAAATGACAAACTACTTCGCCGTAGTTGCCAAGAAAACTCTGAATGACATCACAAAGTTGGACAACAATAACAACAGTATTCGCTGTATTATTAGAATGTATAAACTTCTATTCTCTGAGAGAACTGAGTTTTAAGAAGATGTAACTTTTCTTTCACAATATTTTTATTCACTTGTTACATCTTGGAGATTGGTAAAGCCAGGTGTGTGAAATACACCTAGATATGAATTATTCATTAGAGATAAAATAACATTGTTTCTTCCAGTTTAATTTGTATTGTCTTTTTGAAGATGGTAGGATTTTGTGTGAATAAAGATTTAGCAGGTGAAATGTGTGTGGGGGGGGGACACTTTAGGCAAATCTCCAGTGACGTGAAAGAGTGTTGACAGAAATTCAAAGTTTATCAATGAAATTACTATTTCCTTAGTTAACATTGAAATCTACATTGCAAAATCTAATACTCTTTTCTCATTCTTCATCTTGTCTTATCTTCCACTTTCATGCACTCTTTTCTGGAACTCTCAAGTTTTTATTACTAAATTGTTCTTTTCCTGGTTCTTCTACCTGTCTGACCAGTCTTTCTTAGTCTCCTTTTCTGGACCTTCATTCAGGGCATGTTCATTAAACATAGGTTATCTCCCATAGATTCTGTCCTGAGTCTATAAATTCAGCACTACAGAAACTCTCATTATCTCTCCCTCCATAAATGCCCTCCCCTCTTTCCATCTTGCCTTCCAGTTAGTCAGGTGGGCAACCACCACATCTTCACTTAAACTAACTCCATAGTATTTATATCAAGTTTCTGTCTTTTTCTTCTTTCACAGTATTTCTTTTATATGTCCTCTTTTCTCCAGTCTCATCTCATTCCAGTTCATTCTTCACTTACCTGCCAAATTGATTTTCCTAAAGTGAAGGTCATGATGCTTCCATTCCCTATTAGTTCAATACACTGGTTCTGTTTTCCATTGCTTCCAGAATCAAATATTAAAAAAATATTCTTTTTGACACTTAAAACCCTTCACAATATGGAATTTTCCTATCTTTCTGTTATTCTTAAACTATATTCCTCTTCACATGTTTTATGACCCAGCTTCTTAAGCTATGATTCTCGACTTCTTGTAGGGTCTAATAACTCAGTGTGAAGGGGTTGTAAAATTATGATTTATTATCATTAATGTTGATTTGTGTACATAATTTATGTACATGTATGGCTGGTATTACATAAAAAATTTTTGAGCAAAAAAAGGGGGGGTCATGAGAAGAGTAAGAAGTCTTGCTTTGGGGCAGGTAGGTGGTGCAGTAGATAGAACCCCAGCTCTGAAGTCAGGAGGACCTGATCTCAAATTTGGACTCAGACACTTAATGCTTCCTAGCTGTGTGACCCTGGGCAAATAACTTAACCCCAATTGCCTTAGCCAAAAAAAAAAAGTAGTAGTCGTCCCTCTTTGGCCTACTTGTTCTTCCATATGACACTCCATATCATCATCATCCTTACTCCAAATGTTTGTAGTGAGTGCCCCTCATGCTTCAGGTGCTTCCTCATAGGGACTTTTTCTCTTATTTCATCTTATCTTTTCCTTCTGCAGACAATCTTTCCTGGAGCTTTAATCTTCTTGAGATTACCTCCCACTTATTTTTATATGAAAAGAATCCTTTGCTTGTTGTCTGTCCCTCCTTGAGAACAAACTTTTTTTTGGCTTTTATTTTCCTTTTCCTTTTTTTTTTAATTTGCCAGTGCTTAGCCCAGTCCTTAATGTGTAGTGAGCCCTTAATAAATGCTTTTTGACCAACTGACTGATAAATTCTTAGTGACTGCCTGAAGTTAGTCAGTCCTGTATGTAATTTGAAAGAAATGATCTTCTGAAATAGGGATGGTGGTCTTGTTGCAAGTGGCACATTAGGCACACAGTAGATGGCAGATATCAAGGGAGACAAGGAAATATACCAGGATCACATGATGGATAAATGGAAACTTATAAGAAGTCGATCAAAAATTCTCATAGTTGATAGAATCACAAATCTGAAGCTGGAATGGAGAAATGTGGGTCACTCAGCATTGAAAATGTCTTAGTTTTGGCACAAGAAATGTGTAGAACTTTGGAAACTGACCCTCAGCAAGGCAATTCAACAATCATCTATTAAGCATCTGTTAGTGCAAAGGCATAATGCCAGGTGATAGCAATACAGACCAAAAAAAAAAATTAAAAAAAGACAAATAGTCATACTTCTTAGAGCTTACATGTTCTGAAGAACAACTTAAATAAACATGCAGTTATCAAGAATGCTTTTGTCACTATTAACATTCATTTGGAATTTAAATTCCCTATTTTTGTATTTGATAATCGGGGATAGCTTAAATTTCCTTGGTTCTATTGATATTTTTATCCTCTACAGTTCAAACTATTTCTCCCTTACCTACAATTCTTCCAAATCATTTGCTGAGGCTCTATTTACTGTTGCTATCATAGGAATCTTAAGTTTTTATCTCAATTCATTGAAAATAAGTTGGAGCAGTAGCAACAATGGACAGAAGAAGATTCCCCAACTTTGGATTGTATGTAAGGATCTTTGTCAGAATGTTTTTTTTTTTTTTTTTTTTAAGAAAATTGTTATTAGGTGATAGTTGAAGATGTAGGCTAGTCCACAAAAACTTTTTAAATGCATAATAGCTATTTACTACAGTATTGAGTATTAGTGTGTGTGTTCTGGATATTTAAGAACTGAGGACTGTGCTCTTGAGAAATAAAGAGAAAGAAGAGCAGTTCTGGCTCTTTATTCGCCAAGATCTTTTGATATTTTTTTAAGAAGCAAAGCCAGCAATGGACACAATTCAAAATTAACCAAATTTCTTTGATAACTTCTGATAAATCCTCCTCTCCAGTATACCTTTCCTGGAGTGTTTATTGCCCTTGTACCAACCTAAGCCCTCATACTATGGCATCCTAATTTGACTTGTTGTCTCTAAAAGTGTGTTTTGTGCTCCCAAATCAGCCATTTTCTCCTATCTTTTTTTTAAGCTCTTGGAAACTGGGCACCTTATTTTACCTAAGCAATGTATCTTGCCTACAAGAGTAGGTTTTTATATTTGTTGAATTGAATGGAAATTCAGTGCAAATTAGCTTAAGTTTGGAGTTTGAAAACTCTACTTGAAATAATTCATACTTGATGTGTGAATTAGTCATATTCCCTTAACCATATCAGAAATTATGGAGGTTTTGTTTAGTTCTATAATAGAAGGTACTTTGGACTGAAATGAATCTCTGGGAAAAATTCAGGCTGTATGAGTTATATATGAGTGAACTAAAAAACATTTGGTCTCCTAAGGGGTATATTTTGAGGTAGCAACTATATGGGTTCAACAGTATCTGGGGAATTGTCCCCATAGTCAGCTCCCCTTAGTTATTCACAGCCTATTCCTTCCTTTACTTGAGACAGTGGTGGTAGAAGGAGTGGAAGAAGTGTTAGTTAGCAGGGTGACAAGTTGGGGACTAATTTTACATGAAAACTGCTTGATAGTAGGGTTAGTGGAGTTCAAGAAAAATCTGTTCACATTTGAAACTAACCTTTTAGAGAAAATAATTCCTTGACCATCTTTTTTTTTTTTTTTTTTTTTTTTTTTTTGGTTATTTTAGTAAAGAGTTTTTTTCTTCTTTTTTTAATTATAGCTTTTTATTTACAAGATATATGCATGGGTAATTTTTCAGCATTGACTCTTGCAAAACCTTCTGTTCCAACTTTTCCCCTCTTCCCCCTTCCTCCTTCCTCTCTCCCCTAGATGGCAGGTAGACCTTAAAGTATATATTAAATACAATATAAAGTATATGTTAAATACAATATATACATATCCATACAGTTATTTAGCTGCACAAGAAGAATTGGACTTTGAAATAAGGTAAAATTAACCTGAGAAGGAAATCAAAAATGTAAGCAGACAAAAACAGAGGGATTGGAAATGCTATGTAGTAGTTCACACTGACCAGAGTGTTTATGAGTGTAGCTGGTTCTATTCATTATTGAACATATGGAACTGATTTGTTTCGTCTCATTGTTGAACAGAGCCACGTTCATCAGAATTGATCATCTTGTAGTATTGTTGTTGAAGTATATAATGATCTTCTGGTTTTTCTCATTTCACTCAGCATCAGTTCATGTAAATCTCTCCAGGCCTCTCTGAAATCTTCCTACTGGTCATTTCTTACAGAACAGTGATATTCCATAACATTCATATACCACAGTTTATTCAGCCATTCTCCAACTGATTGGAGTTTCCAGTTTCTAGCCACTACAGAAAGGGCTGTCACAAGCATTTTGGTACATACGATCCTTTTCTCTTCTTTATGATTTCTTTGGGATATAATCCCAGTAGTAACACCGCTGGATCAAAGAGTGTGCACAGTTTGAACTTTTTGAGCATAGTTCCAAATTGCTCTCCAGAATGGCTGGATGTATTCACAACTCCACCAACAATGTATCAGTGTCCCAGTTTTCCCACATCTCCTCCAACATTCAGCATTATCTTTTCCTGTCATCCTAGCCAATCTGAGAGGTGTGTAGTGATATCTCAGAGTTGTCTTAATTTGCATTTCTCTGATTAATAATGACGTGTAACATCTTTTCATATGGCTAGAAATAGTTTCAATTTCTTCATCTGAAAAATGTTCATATCCTTTGACCATTTATTATTTGGAGAATGGCTTGATAGTAAAGAGTTAGTGAAGTAGGTTTATGGATCGCATGGAATAATACTTATTTATATGATTCTCAATAAATGGTACAGTCCTTAGAGCACCAGTCCTGGAGACAGGAAGAGCTTAGTTCAAATTTGGCCTCAAATTTTAATCTCTTTTTGCCTCAATTTCCTCATCTGTAAAAGGAAGATAATAATAGCACCTACTTTGAAAAGTTGTGGAAATGTATGTGATAGTAATTATAAAGTACTTAGCACAGTGCCTGGCACATAGTAAGTGCTACATAAATATTAGCTATTACTGTTACAATCACTGATTTTTATATTTTATTTTCTTTCAGTGGAAAAAGATAATAGGAACTCCTAATTACATTGAGAGAGTAAATTTACCCAAAAAGATTTTTTTCCCATATATTTATATATTTCTTAGTTTCTTGATTTTACCACATTGCAGTATGTTTTTTTTTTGTTGTTGTTTTTTGTTGTTGTTGTTGTTGTTGTCATTTGTTTAGTTTTTTTTAAGTAAAGAACTTAGGGGAGAAAGTATGATAGATACTTCCTTAGAAATTTTATTAGTAGTCTTTCTTTGTTTTAAGTCTTTTAGTCTACAGTTGATGTTTTAGCACTGAATTATGCCATGGATGTGATTGTAACCCTTGATAATTTTCAGGTTACAATTTTTAAAAATTACATATACCCTCTGGGTAGATGATTTTGGTTCTTCTTTTATGCTGAGTTATAGGTAATTTGTGTAATAGAAATGGTCTAGAACTTGAAGTCAGGATCCAAATCTTGGCTTTATCCATTGGCTTATCCATCCTGCCCAAGTTTGTTAATTCATCTGTAAAATAATAGGAGTTGAACTAAAAAACCTTTAAGATACATTCTAGCTTCAAAATTCCGTAATTCTTGTTAAGTAAGTAGTCACTGCCAATTCTGTTAAGTTTTATACTTCTTGACTTTTCTTCAAAATTACTTATCTCTTGTCCAATTTCTTGCAACTTCTTGCAAAGTCCTATTTTAGGCTATAAGTTTTTTTTTTCCTTTTTCCTAGTTATTTTCCTTGCCATTGCTGATGCCACCTTATCTTAGTCATTTTGGTATATGCTAGAAAGTTGTTATACAGTTTACCAAATATTTGCTTGCATTTTGCATTCTTGTGCTTCTTGAGCTTCATCAAGATTTGTTTCTAATATATATGAGAAATTGCATGATTATCTTTGCTAGCAGCTCCATGTGGGATCTCCCCAAAGAAAAAGTTTTTTTATTCTTATCATAAGTTTTCATAAGCCAGCACCCCTTTTTAATTACCTTCCCCAAGAAGGTTGCCCTGTTCCTGGAAAATGGTGACTCAGTTGTCTTAATGATTTTGGTTGGTAGATGATGCTCTAAATGTTTGTTGGATCAGTGGGGAAAAAAAGTAAAGCCGTGTTGTGGGTTCTGTGTGTGTATATGTATGAGCATATGTGTATGTGTAAAAATAAGACATCTGTATGCTGTTCATATGTGACTGGTTAAGATGGGTACTAATGAGCATGGCACTAAAGAGGCTCAGGTCATGGATTTGATCATTCTGTGGAGTTATGTGTGTGTATTCTTGAGCCAAAGGGATTTTGTAACACTGAGCATATTAGTAGAAATTCATTAATGCTAGAAAAATATCCCGAAGAGCATGTTCTGTTAGTGAGTTAGTAATGATGTTTGCTAAGCAAACCATTTTTATTAATAAATGCAATTTGGTAACAAGTACGTTGACCTTTATAATGTTGCTTGTTCAATAATCAATATTACCTTGTTTTTATTTTGTTTATTATATATGTACATTTATGTATAGGTATATTATATCTACTATATGCTTGTATTGTTTCCCTTGATAGAATGAAGCTCTTTCACAATGTGTGTGGACTGTTTTATTTTTGTCTTTGATTTCTAGTGCCAGTTATAATATCTTCCACACAATAGGTGATTAATATACTTGTTGATTGACAAAATTTGCAAAAGAAGGGGTGAATTAATTGTAGCTGAAAAGCCATTGTTTGGGGGGTTTTTGTGTATAATGGTATGGGGAAATTTTTCTTGAAATTTGGAGAATTTGTGTAAGCATATGTAAATTATGAAAGCTGAAGAACAAAGTAAAATTGAGGTCTTATGATAATTAATATGAAGTTTTATAAAAGCTTAATAGAATCAAATATAGTGAAAAAAGGGGAGTCGTGTTTTTCTAGGCATTATATTAACACACATACACTCTATCCCATTTCCTTCCTGGGAGGCTTACATTACAGACAGACAAATATGCAACATAAGTTAAAATATGTAAAGATATTTTATAATCATAATATGTATACATAAGATAAAGAATCTTGAGCTATTTTTAAACTGTCATTCCCTGATCTCCACATACATTGTAATAGGATATATTCCATATCAGTGTTTCTGAGTAAACTAATTTAATATATTAGACTAGTTTCTTTGTCTTTGGAAGCTTAAAGTTGCATTGTGGAAAGCAAAGGAAGATAACTATATTACTATATATTTTTTCCCATTCCTTGCAGTTGCAAGTTTTTTGTTTAGGTAGATGTCATTTGCACCAAACATGATTTTATGTATATTATTTAAATTAGATATTAAAAAGTGGAGATGAACACATGTGCTGGAAAAGCCCTGTTATAAGATTATCCTTAAGATTCATGTTATAAGATCCTTTTGTAATTTAATATGCTTGAGATCTTTGGAAATTAGAGTGGTTGGACCAGGGTTGTGTTGATCCAGTATCTTATTTGTTGTTCCACAATTTATGTGCTCATTCACTATACCAGGCACTTCAGAATTGCTGTAGTTTAGGAATAAAAAGGAGATTCAATAGCATTTTTGTAGAAATAAATGAAAAATAATACTAGGCCCCAACCAGATCCTACCTTGCTGGGTAGAGTAGGTATTTGTTTTAGTAACTTCCTAACTAAGATCTCTATAGCTTAATTAGAAGTGTTCTGGGCCTAATGAATCATGTTAGGGGTCAGAGATCTCAGAATTTAAAAGTCCTATTTTAAGAATTGTCAATATATGTTGAATATGCAGTATTCCAAGTTTACACACACACTCACACTCTCTCTCTCCCTCCCTCCCTCCCTCCCTCTCTCTCTCTCTCTCTCTCTCTCTTTTTCTGTCTCTCTTTCCCTCCCCTGCTCCTTCTTTCTCTCTCTTCCCCTCTCCCTCTCCATATCTCCTTCCTTCCCTCCATCCCTCTTCTTCCCCCCCCCCCCCTCCCCGGGGCAGATTTCTGAGTTGAAATAGATTTCAGTATTATCAGTGGTCTTTAAGCAGTCTTTTAGTAAGTGTTGTACCAAATTCTCCAAAAATGTGAGTTTAACAGACAATGGTCTATTTTAAATATGAGACCTAAATATTTAAAATTAAGTTAACACTACTATGCCAGGTACTTTTCAGGAATTGTTGGGATATAAATCAGAATTTGATTTTTTTTTTTTTTTTTAAGAGGCAGAAGAAACCTTAGAGGTGATTTGTCATTAGGACTTTGAGATTCAGAAATGTTAGATGACTACACTTATTTACATTACCAAAGCTATGCCTTTCTTCTCACCATTCTCCCCTCCTTACTAATACTTCCTTCCAGCACTTTTTTTTTAAACAACACCACCCACTAAGTATATTTATTTAGTACTACCTCTAAAAGTAGCAAAAGTAGGTATTATTGATTTAAAGTTCCAGGTAAAGGTAAATCCTAGATAATAACTTGAAGATCAAATGTGATGAGCCTGCTTATAAAGTCATCAATTGCATTTTAAATTCCAAGGAGCAAGATTGTTTTCAGAGAGAGCGTTTCACATTTTAATGCAGGGATCTACAGTGTGTAAGGTGAGGTAAATCATATTTGAAAAACCAGTCTTTGAATTGAGGTACTGAGGGGGGTAGTACTTAAAAGACCTGTGAAGAACTTATGTCAGACCAATTTGATTTTTGTCTTTGTAAGAGTTCTCCAGGTCTTTTAAGTGATAAAAAGTGGAACAAGTACAGCAAGACAGTAAAAATCAAGATGATTTTTTTTTCTATCTTATCTTTTTGGGGAAATTGGGTGAGGAAGAGTGTTCACTTTTCCCAGGCCCAATACTACTGCTGATTATAATATAGCTTTGACTTCCTCAATTTCCTCACCTAGCTGATTTACCCCTGTAACAGAGTGTATCTTTAGGAGTATGCAGTTTTGTTAAGGTCAAGGAAGAGAGATTTTTGTAGTTCTGTTTCATGGAAGTTGATTTTAGATTTAATAGTTCAGTCAATAATTTGGATGAAAAGAGAACATAAATTTTCAGGTTATATTTATTTAGGTGAGGTTAAGAAATATTTAGAAATAAGAGGACTTTTGAAAAATTCATGTTAGTCTTTAGAAATAGTAGATCCTTATTTGTAGGACAGTATTTAGAGAGATCTTATGCAACTGGGTTTTTGGATCTTGAGTCACCCCATCAGGTTGAAAGTTCACCAGCCATTCAGATCTGGCCCATTGCTGATTTTCTGACTATTGCCCTGACACAAGTGAATACATGCCTCCTTTGGAAGGTTGGTAATGTGTTGGGATGTCACCACATTGATGCTGTGTGGGACAGTATTGACCACAAAAATGGTCAGAGACTCTCAGGATATGAGAAAGGCCATCTCCTATCTGACAAGGTGTTTGTTTGTAAGAGGAGTGCAAAGTAAAAACTGCAAAACACAAGATTAAATGCCTTGACCTTAGAAGATCCCCCCCTTTTCTCCCATTGTTTGGGGGAGTTGGAGCTTATAGTCTAACCTAGAAGAAATAATAATATTAAGCTTTTAATTTAAATTTCCCTAGAACTACAGTAGGAACAGATAATCTCACATAAGAGAATTCAAAGAAGTACTTAAATGATAATTAAGAGGTGGTGGGAAACAGGAGGGGACAAACACTTGCAACTTTTAGCTATAGCTCTATATCTATTATTTTAAAGTTTCAAATCACAATCAAATCACAATTATATAGGCTATATTCTTTTTTAAATATTTTTTATTATAACTTTTTATTTACAAGTTATATGCATGGGTAATTTTACAGCATTGACAATTGCCAAACATTTTGTTCCAATTTTTCCCCTCCTTGCCCTCCCCCCCCCTCCCCAGATGGCAGGTTGACCAATACATGTTAAATATGTTAAAGTAGAAATTAAATACAATATTAGTATACATGTCCAAACAGTTATTATTTTGCTGTTCAAAAAGAATTGTACTTTGAAATAGTGTACCATTAGCCTGTGAAGGAAATAAAAAATGCAGGCAGACAAAGGTAGAGGGATTGGGAATTTTATGTAGTGGTTCATAGTCATTTCCCAGAGTTCTTCTGCTGGGTGTAGCTGGTTCAATTCATTACTGCTCTATTGGAGCTGATTTGGTTCATCTCATTGATGAAGAGGGCCACATCCATCAGAATTGAACATAATATAGTATTGTTGTTGAAGTATATAATCATCTCCTGGTCCTGCTCCTTTCACTCAGCATTAATTCATGTTAGTCTCTCCAGGCCTTTCTGAAATCCTCCTGCTAGTCATTTCTTACCAAACAATAATATTCCATAATATTCATAAACCACAATTTATTCAGTCATTTTCCAATTGATGGGCATCCACTCAGTTTCCAGTTTCTGGCCACTACAAAGAGTGCAGCCACAAACATTCTTGCACATACAGGTCCCTTTCCCTTCTTTAAAATTTCTTTGGGATATAAGCCCAGTAGTAACACTGCTGGATCAAAGAGTGTGCACAGTTTGATAACTTTTTGAGCATAGTTTAAGGGTATATTCTTATGAGCGTGTCTTCATTCAATTAATTCCACACAATGCTGTGGACATCCAATCCACTATTCCTGGCTTAAAATTAAAAAAAAAAAAAAATACTGCCCCCAAATTTTTTCTCCTGCTCAGAGAACAGATAGAAAAAAATGGGCTTAATTGTATCTAAGTGGTTTGAGTTAGCTATAAAGAATTGCTTGGATGGAAAGATGAAAAAAAACAGAGTAATAGATGAGTGAGAGGTTATATGGCCTTGTTCCATGAGGTTAGCTATTTCTTTTAGATGTTCTTAATCCTCTCTGGAGAGAGGGGTCTAGATTAGATGTTGATATTTCATCTTTAGAATTTTATGGTCATGTTGTTTCTTTCCAGAGTTCTTTATAACTTGTCAATCTTCTTTAACTAATAATTCTTTGTATAGCTTCCCAGTAGCACTAAAAAAAAAAAAAATAAAATAAAATCTGGTGTTATTGCCTTATATTTCCACATTATATAATGACAAAGAAGAAAATTTTGGTAAATAAATCAGTGTTATCCATGTAGATACTTCTTCCAGTGCTTCATCTATCACTTAACTCAATCCTTTTCCTCTGTTCTAAAACTGTTTTATAAGTATTCCATAAGAGATCTTTCTAATGTGCTTTTAGGTGTTTTAATGTTTTTCATACTGTAGTTAACAATACTATACACTGTTCTTCTGTTATCCTTCCTTTTTGCTATACAAGTTGTCCTTTTACATTTCTGTTCATACATTTCTTTGATATGTTTATGCCAGTTGTTGCATGGGAGTCACCTTAGTATTATATTGTAGTCTACTTACTTTCATCCATTTTGTGCATTTCTATTGCCCACTGCATTAAAATGCAGTTTAATTTCTTAGAGATCAGGCAGTAGCTTGCAGTAGTTTAAAGGGCTCTGTAATAGATCAAATTCAATATAATCATTCACTGTTTCTTAGTTCTGGCACAACTTGATATCTCTGCTTCTGTGGGCTTTCAAGATACATGTATGTATAGACTAACTGCATATCATTCTTAATGTATTATTAGGCCTTTCCCTTTTGAATATCTGATTGAGGATATCAGCTGCAAAAAGTATTTGAAGGACCTAACATTTAATAATGAAGATTATTCCTTTTTATTTATTTATTCATAATAATGAAGAAGAAGATTACTCTTCTTAGTAGAGACATTTCACCGTAATAGTAGTGAACAACCTTGATGAATTTATGTCTCCCTACTTTGTTTCATTTGATTAATTAAGAATAGACTTTTATGGTTATATCTGTTAAGAAGTCTTAAGTGATCTAACTATATGCACTGCAGATACTTAAAGGAGACTTTCTTTTGCTACCAAATCATATATACATTTTTAAAAGTCGACATAATTTATACTTTTCTTTATCATTTATGTGGTTATTAAAATGTCTGCTGTTGAAAATCACCTGTGAAAAAACTATCTGTTCTTCCTCATTTTCAACAAGGATAACGTAAAATGGTACATTGAATATTTTCATGTAGGTTTTCCAGAAATGAAAAAGTAGATATTAAGGCACCACGTAGCGCAGTAGATAGAGCACTGGTCTTGGAATCAAGAGCAACTGAATTCAGATTCAGCCTCAGAAACTTCTTAGGTGTGTGACTTCGGGCAGGTTACTTAACTGTTGTTTTATCAGTTTCTATAAAAAGTAGGAAGTAACACTTCCAGGGTTGTTGTGAGGATCAAATGGGATAATATTTGTAAAGTGTTTAGCACACTGCCTATCACATAATAGGTACTATATAAATGCCAGCTATCATCATCATCATCATCATCATCATTATTGTTGTGTTATCATTCATGTTTTGGGGTAATAGTACTATTTGTGCTTTCTTTCCCCTATTCTTTTCAATTTTCACCTTCTTTAAAATGAATCGAAAAATTTGTGCCTCTAGCATGAATTCCTTCTGTGTGTACTTGGTCTGCTGCAGTTACTTTTTCTGACGTTACTTAAGATCTGAGTTCAAATACTGCCACTGCCACCTAATTGTGAGACTTTGGATAAGTTACTTTAACTTCATTGGACCCCAGTTTCCTCATCCATAAAATGAGGAACAAGTATGTCTGTCTAAAGTTCCTCCTTTCAGCTCTAAATCTATAGTCCTGCAAGTGCTATTTCCTCAAATAGCACATTGATGAGGTTTCAGTGTCATTGATTGAACTATATTGTAATTGAAAAGCTAGTAAATCTGTGCTCTTTTGTTTTTGTTTCTGTTTCTTTTTGCTTTCCAGTTTCAACTATAGATATTTTTGTGTTTCATGACAGTTTTCTACAAGTTCATTTCCCCTTCTGCCATTTTTCATTGTTTTGTGAGGGGATTCTCTTCCTCTCTCCTTGACTTTTCACTTCTACTGCTATTCTCTTCTTCCTCCTTTTTTTTTCCTTTTTCCTCCTCCTTTTCTTCCTCCTCTTCCTTTTTCTTTTCCATCTCCTTTTCCTCCTCCTCTTTCTCCCCCTCCTTCTACATAATTCCTTCTTTGTAATGTGTCTTTATAATGTGATTGACATCTAGGATACCAGGTCAAATGATAGCCCTTGCCCTCTAAGCATTTGCTTACTTTTGATGAAAAAGTATGCTTATAAGTAAATACAAAATAATTGCAAAGCAATTTGGTCGGGAGTCTGTCTACTATGAAGAGCAGCTTGCCAATAGAATAGGAATTACATAAGGCACAAGGAATAATCAGCATTTATATAGTGTTTTAAGGTTTGCAAAGTACACATATCATCTCATTTGATTTTTACAGCAGCACTGAGTTAGGTGCTATCAGTGTATCATTATCTTCATTTTATAGATGCACATTGGAAAGGGAGGGAATAATATATAGCATTTATTTAGAGTTTTAAGGTTTACAAAGTGTTTTATATACATTTCATTTGATTTTTTTTTTCCAACAACTGAGTGAAGCAAGGTACTATTATCAGTATCATTACTCTCATTTTCAGGTAAAGAAGTTGAGGTTAGGAAAGATTATTTGACTTGCCCAAGGACACATAGCTAATAAGTGTCTGATGCAAGATTTGAGTTCAGGTCTTCCTGCTTCCAAGTTCAGGATTCTTATCTAACATGCTGCTTACTGAGAGTGGAAAGGGTCCCAGGAAGGATAGGCTGAGCCATGGATTAGTTAGGAACTGAGGTTGGGTCATGAGATAGGAAAAGAGAATTTCTAGCTTAGGAATTCTATAAGCTCAGTGTCTTAAGGTTCTAGTGTTCTAGTAGGTTGTCATGTTCTTTTTTTTTTTCCTGAGGCAATTGCGGTTAAGTGACTTGCCCAGGGTCACACAGATAGGAATTAAGTGTCTAAAGTCATATTTGAACTCAGGTTGTCCTTACTTTAGGGCTAGTGCTCTATCCACTGCGCCACCTAGCTACCCCAAGGTTGTCATGTTCTTTATAATAGCAGTTGCAGAAGTCTTAAGAATGTTGTGGAAAGTTGGGGATTGGGTGAACGTAAAAGGGAGAACAGAAATGTCAAGGAAGGCTAGTGATGGAGTATTGGAGTTAGGCTGATAAAGGAAGAAAAGGAAGTATGTTTAAGGTATTCATGATCCAGGTAGGTCAGCTTTGCTCTAGGACTAATTCTGGTGCTGAGTAGGTGATCCTTCTCTTGGTAGCTAGGCTCTAAAACTAAAGTTCTTTTTTTGTTTGGCTGGTGGCCAGGAAGAGTATTAATAATAATAATAAATAATGCATCTGTATATTGAGACCTTTGAATATTCTTCCAGCTAAGTTACATGAGCAAATTTAACATTCAGTCTTTCTGTTTGTTATATCCTTGATTTATCATGCTATATACAAGTAGTTAAAACTGTTTTTGGGATGAATTATTTGAAGAATAAAAAGTTGTATTATTTTGAAGTTTCTGACGCTGATAATTCCATATTGATAATTCCTTAAGTTAAATCGCTTAAACTGATTTGAGAGATCTTATTAAAAGAGAAAAATATAAAAGTTTCTTGCATGACAAATACAGATTTTTTCATAAAAAATTCTCTGAAAATTTTTTATAGTTTATGAACAAGTTCCAAATTCATCATTTGTAAATTAAATTTGTGAACTAAACTAAAGGTTGCAAATTAAATTCTTATAACATTTTCATATCATCTCTTTGTGTTTTCAGAAATGTACTCTTTCACTAGTTAAGTCTCTGGTTATTTTTGCTATTTATATTTTCCTTTCCTTTTAATTCAGATCATTCTTGTAATTTTCTTAAATCTAGCAATTTTCACTAAGTGATAAAGGGATCTAAGATCTAGTCAACAAATACTTGACATCTTACTGCATGAAAGCCATATATTTAATTCTTTGGAACATATACAATTTTTAATAACTTTAATGATTTCTTCCTAATCTCCTTTTAAACTAATATTTGATACCACACCTGCTTGAACTTCCTAACATACTATTTTATTCAGGCCATTCTTTCAGAGATTTTCAGTGGTGCTCTATTGCCTATAATAAAAGTAGCTTTAAATTTGAAAAATTCTTAACGTGTTACTTTATCTTGTTCTTCTACCAGTCCTTTGGAGTAAGTACTATAGATAATATTATTCCTGTTTTACAAAGGAAGAAATTTTAAAAAATTGAAATTGGAGAAATTGTATCTTGCTTATTCTCATACAATTAATAAGTATCAGAAGTAGAATCATCCTGGTATTCAAACTGTCTTCAACCTATCTTTCTAGTGGCATGTTACATAATGCTTTCTTTCATGTATTCAGTTCTAGTCGTACTGTTGTAGAACTTCCTATTTTCTTGCCTCTTGTTTATGGTTTCCAACGTGGAGCCCACTTTGCACTCCAGTTTTCAATTTATTAAAATCCTTTTATTCAAGAATGAACTCAGATGCCATCTTCTTTCTCAAGCCTTCCTTTATCTTTCCAACCCTCTTGTTCCCTAAAGCAGAAGGGCATTTTTGTCTCCCTCAGATTTTTCTAGCACTTTTATTTCTTTCTTTCCCTTTTGTATTTCGTCTTTCTGCTCTGTAAATAGAAAGTAAGGCCCCAGGACGTGAGTCTAGGCAAATTGCTTAACCTGTCATAGCCTCAAGTTCTTTATCTGTGAAATGAAGCTAGTGATATCTATTAGTACCTCAATAGTGGTATGCAAGTGATTTGCAACCCTTAAAACATTTTTTGCTGTTACTGTTATTAGAAAGGTTTAAAATGTACATATCTAATGCTACACATTTGATTTCTAGCTGAAGGCAGAGACTTGGAATATTTATTTTAGATGCTCTTATTTTTAATTAATATATTATTTGGGAAAGCCCCACTCTAGTGTAAGTCTTTTTTTTTTTTTTTCAATTTTTTTCAGACTTTTTATTTTGAAAAAAATTTCTTTACAACATTATCCCTTGCACTCACTTCTGTTCCGACTTTTTCCCTCCCTCCCTCCACCCCCTCCCCCAGATGACAAGCAGTCTTATACATGTTAAATATGTCACAGTATATCCTAGATACAATATATGTGTGCAGAACCGAACCCGGGAAGAAAAACAAAAATGCAAAGTTTACATTCATTTCCCAGTGTTCTTTCTTTGGGTGTAGCTGCTTCTGTCCATCATTGATCAATTGAAACTGAGTTACATCTTCTCTTTGTCGAAGAAATCCACTTCTGTCAGAATACATCCTCATACAGTATCGTTGTTGAAGTATATAATGATCTCCTGGTTCTGCTCATTTTACTTAGTTCATGTAAGTCTCTCCAAGCCCCTCTGTATTCATCCTGCTGGTCATTTCTTTTCTTTTTTTTTTTTTTTAAATAGCTTTTTATTTACGAGTTATAGCATGGGTAATTTTACAGCATTGACAATTGCCAAACCTTTTGTTCCAATTTTTCCCCTCCTTCCTCCTCCCCCCTCCCCTAGATGGCAGGATGATTAATACATGTTAAATATATTAAAGTATAAATTAAATACAAAATAAGCATACATGTCTAAACCATTATTTTGCTGTACAAAAAGAATTGGACTCTGAAATATTGTACAATTAGCCTGTGAAGGAAATTAAAAAAAAAAAAATGCAGGCAGGCAAAAATATAGGGATTGGGGATTCAATGTAATAATTCTTAGTCATCTCCCAGAGTTCTTTCGCTGGGTGTAGCTGGTTCAGTTCATTACTGCTCCATTGGAACTGATTTGGTTCATCTCATTGCTGAAAATGGCCAGATCCATCAGAATTGATCATCATATAGTATTGTTGTTGAAGTATATAATGATCTGCTGGTCCTGCTCATTTCACTCCTGCTGGTCATTTCTTACAGAACAATAATATTCCATAACATTCATATACCACAATTTACCCAACCATTCTCCAATTCATTCCATGAATTGGAATTCCACTCCATTCATTTATGGGCATCCATTCATTTTCCAGTTTCTAGCCACTACAAACAGGGTTGCCACAAACATTTTGGCACATACAGGTCCCTTTCCCTTCTTTAGTATCTCTTTGGGATATAAGCCCAGTAGTAACACTGCTAGATCAAAGGGTATGCAGTTTGATAACTTTTGGGGCATAATTCCAGATTGTTCTCCAGAATGGTTGGGTTCGTTCACAACTCCACCAACAACGCACAGTGTCCCAGTTTTCCCGCATCCCCTCCAACATTCATCATGATTTTTTTCTGACATCTTAGCCAATCTGACAGGTGTGTAGTGGTATCTCATAGTTGTCTTAATTTGCATTTCTCTGATCAATGGTGATTTGGAACACTTTCATATCAGTGAAAATAGTTTCAATTTTATCATCTGAAAATTGTCTGTTCCTATCCTTTGATCATTTATCAGTTGTAGAATAAGCCTTTTTTTTTTGTTACAAAGTATTAAAAGGAATAAGGAAGAAAAAAAGCAGGATATCAAAATTAATCAATAAATTTCCTGTGTCTGAATATGCAATATTCTCTATCCAAAGTCTCTCTCCTTCCCCTTTACTATCCCACTCTGCACTGTATAGAAGAAGCTGCATTTTCTCAGTTCTTCTCCATGGTCAAGTTTGGTCATTATAATTACTTAGAGTTAGTTCTATTATTAATTCTTCTCTGCATGTGTCTGGTTTTGGTTCATTCTCTGTTGTGAGATTCTCTGAATTCTTCAGATTTACCATGTTTCAGGTAATGATTTTCTATTCACTTGACACAAGCATTTCCCAGTTGATGGGTACCTATTTGGATTCTTATCCCAATTACCAGAAGTGCTTCCATGAATATCAGAGCATTCTTTTGGTGTTTTAACAATTTGGAGTGTATCTATCAGTGAGATCTCTGAGAAGGGAGTGGACATTCTAGTCACTTAAACATAATTCCAGATTTGCTTTCCAGAGTAATCGGACTAGCTCACCAATACCGTTACCTTTTTTCTTACAGCCTCTTCAACATTGACTTCTGTATATAGTCATCTTTGTCAGTTTATTGAGTGTAAGGTTAAACCTTAATTATCTTTTTTAATATTTTGTTGTCTTCTTTATCTTTAGTTAATAATTGTCTCCCTAGCAATACTTGTGAAAGGTATTTGATCTGTTTCTGATACCCTTTTGAGTTTCTTTGAATATGTAGTTCAAGATGTTAATGTAAACCTGCATTTTTCAAATCTCTTGCCAGTTTTCTTAGCAATTCTTATATACTTGTCCTGATAGCATTTTTCCAATTAATTTTCTTTCTGGTGATAAAACCAGATGTTGAGTTTTTCTTTTTTTAACTTAAAATAGTGTATGTGTGTGTGTACGTGTGTACGTGTGTGTATGTATATGTCTGTGTGTGTGTACACATTCATTTATTAAAAAAAAAAAAAGTCAGGTTGAGAGAGAAAAATCAGAACAAAAGGAGAAAAAAAAAGACCCAGAAGAAATAAGAAAGGTACAAATAGTATGCTTTGATCTGCATTCAGTCTTTCTCAGGATGCAGAAGGTATTTTCCATCCAAAGTTTATTGAAATTGTTTTGGATCATTGAATTGCTGAGAAGAGCTAAATCTATCATAGTTGATTATCATCCAATCTTGCTGTTAATATATACAGTATTTTCCTGATTCTGCTTGATTGACTCAGCATCAGTTCATGTAATTCCTTCCACCTTTTTTGAAAACAGCCTGTCTGTCATTTCTTATAGAACAATAATATTTCATTTCTTTTATATACTGTGAACTTAGTTATTCCCCAACTGATGGGCATCCACTCGATTTCCAGTTCTTTGCCACCACAAAAAGGGCTGCTACAGACATTTTTGTACATTTGGCTACTTTTCCCTCTTTTATGATCAATTTGGGATATAGACCCAGTACTAGCACTGCTGGATCAAAGAGTATGCACAGTATGTTCTTTGGGCATAGCTCCAAATTGTTCTCCAAAAGGTTGGATCAGTTCATACACAGTGCATTAGTGTCCCAGTTTTCCCACATCCCCTCCAAAATCTGTCATCTTTTTCTGTCATAGAAGCCAATCTGATAGGTGTGAGGTAGTACCTCAGAGCTGTTTTAATTTGTATTTCTCTAATCAATAGTAATTTAGGACATTTTTCTAAGACTATATATAGATGGCTTAAATCTCTTCATCTGGAAATTATCTATTCATATTCTTTGACCATTTCATATATTGTTTCTATAGATTTAGAAAGAATTCTGTTCATATCATATTTTGGTGTTCCAAATATGCCTCTGTAATTTTAAGACCACTTTTATCCAGATAAAAGGGCTTGTTGCAGAAATTCTGTGATAGGATTCTTTATGATAATAAACATGACTGATAAAATCCTAGACATTGTGCTATATCTAATTAACTTTTTAGTCATAGATAGAGACATAGGTACAGTTTTGAAATCCTGGGAGATCTATAGGATTTTTAGATAGATAAATTTGGAAGCTTGGGAGCTATTATTTAGTGTAACTCAAAACTTTATATTATTTAGGTTAAAGATATATGTATAGATGTGTACATTCTATTTTGACAGAGCTAAAACCCTAGAGAGGTTGTGGTTTTCCCAGATTCATGGAAGTAGATACTAAATTATTAGCAGAGGTTGGAATAGAACTTATCTCCAGAGTGTCTTATAGGATAGCACCATTTTCAAGGAGGAAGACAAGAATTCTGAAGCTGTTATTTTTTTTTTTTAAATTAAGTTATTTTGTGACTTTTTGTTCTTGTCAGGAAAATTTATTTGGGGGCAATGTTGTCAACCCTATTCGCATGGAATTTCAAAATGACTTCACGTGTGATTTTTATTTTGTGGGCTCATATATAAGAATATATGGAGGACGTGTCAGGCTCTTTATACGGTATTTAATAACTTCCTTTAAAGGCTTTCATACTCTTTTATCAGGATTGAATTCTAGCAGATCTCTGTTTGGGCAATCTTTGATTGCCCAAAGTTAAACTTGTGAGCTTTTCCCCAAGACCTGACTTCACTATTTTTTGAGTGTTATCATTATTCCTTGTAGTCTTCCATGTTCAAAACCTTTCTGTTTCTTTTGACTTCTCCGTTTCTGATTTAATTGAAGTCCTACAGAATCTTCTACTGCTGTAGCCATCCCTTCTTTTTTATTCTTTCCCACCAATAAAGGTGGCCCTCATTTCCTGGTCAATTGCAATGACTTTTTAATAGGTATAGTGGTCTTCAAAACTTAATCTGTACCTTCCCCTTTTTCCATTATTCTTCCTATTCAAGCAAGTTATCTTACACACACACACAGCTGATAATGCCCTTCCTTGGATCAAAACACTACTTACTACTTAAGACTCCTTATTGGACATTTAAGGCCTTCCTTAATTTATCTCTGCTCTATTTCTTCAACTTTATATAATACTATTTTATGTTTTTTATATGCTAGTCAACTCTACTATCATAGTTCTCTGTACTAATTCCATTGGCACAACATTGCCTTGCTACCTTTGCTATTCCTTACTCCTAGAATGCTTGGTTCTTTCCTGTATTCATTCCCTCCTCTACCTCACCCATGACTCATTCCTATTATATTCTTATCCAGTCTTTTAAGCTCAATTCATATGCTGCTTTCTCTTGGATGCTTTCCCTGATCTTGTTCCAATCCCCCAAACAATAATGATCCCACTTCACATGGCACTTTGTTCATACTTCTTCTCTTAGACACTTGTAACATGTTATTTTAATGTTATAATTGCTTTATTCATATTATCATAACCCTTTTGTAGCTTGTAAGGACCATAAGTACACAGTAGATATTTAGCAAATATTTATTTGTCCAGAGAAAGTTACTAATGGCTTGTACAGATGTGAAAAGAATTGGTTAGTCTATTTCATTATAACAGAAAACAATGTAAATACCTATAAATAATTGTTAGTTGTGAACATCAAAGAACCAAAAGACATAATGAAAGACCAACCACATTAGATGAAGACATCCATTATACAGCATCAGACTTTTCAAAGCTGGTCCAAGAAAGAGGTCAGTAACCTATCCCAGTTTGTTCTTCATGGTCAGGGATATAAAGTTAGTAATAATGCCCTGAATCCTTGGGAGACTTTGCCAAGTAGCCTTTGCATTTTCCTAGTTTTGCAGATTACAATAGAAAAGCACATTAGAAATGGAAGAAGCACTTATTTTCCAAGCATTCTTCCTCACAACTACTTCATTCTATTCCCCTGCTATTTTTGCTTGGCCAGGCTTCATTTTCTTATGTTCCAGAGAGCAAAAATCATAGTGACATGAATGGGAACCCAGTCTTAGGTCCCAGCTTACCCTACCCTCCCACCTTGCCCTCTTTGATCTTAAATGTCTTCAGATAGATCCCTGGGGAATTCAACAATGAATGTCTTTACTGAATCCATCTCAAGTGAGTTTCAGACTCTACCTTGGAGGTTCTTTAAAAGATGGCTAAGGGGGAAAAAATTAATTAGATTTTGTCAGAAAAAATGGCTTCAAATTGACTGTAATTTGAAGTAGCACTGCAATTTACTTAGTTTATGTTATGTGATCTTGCTCAGAAAAGTCATTTCACCTCTCTAAGCCTCAGCACATCTCTAATACTAGATATCCTCCAAGGCTCCTTCCAACTCTTAAATCTATGATACTATTGTTATTCAGCAGATATTTATTTATTCTGTGTATTGCTTTCACACATATGTACAATAATGGATGAGACATCATTCCAGTAAAGTGAAGAAAAAATATATAAGGCATAGTTTAATTCTACTTGTTTAATATAGCCATGATTGAAGCATTCGGTAGCTGTTAAGACTTCTGATCTTCTGGATAGCTTGTCCAGATTTACAAGTTTTGTGAGCATTATTAAAATTGCTTAGTTACTAGATACTAATAATTAACTGTCAAGCACATAAAAATATATATATGACAAATTCATAAGACATCATAGACCATTTTATAGTCAGTATGCCTTTATGAACTTAGAATTTGAAGGCAAACTATGTATAGTCTTCTCCAGAGAATCCTTTGTTACTTAAGATTTCTTGCTAATCAGAAAAACTTCTCTAATCAACTTTAACTAAATATTGTTACTTTAAAAGTATGGTATCAATTATTTGTGATTTATCATTATATTGCCTGGGTGCTGGATTTGAAATTTAGAGAATTCTGGATTCCTATTTCTCCCCCTATATATATTCTCTATGTCCCCAAGCAAGTTACCCAATTTATTTTTCAGCTTTAGTTTTCTGTTTTGTAAAATAGGCATAATATGTGGTGAATAGTTGTTTCAGATGGAATTTCCATGTGTAGTATAATGAGTGGATTACTTAGAGCTTGAGGGTTCAGAGAAATAATTACTAATAAATATATAGACCTTCATGTAAAAGGAATAGGCAAGGAGATAAGAGTATTCCTCTGTTCTTATGAACTCCTTTTCCAAAGGGCCATAGTCGTACTTGGGGTCATCTACCTAGAAGTAGAGTTAATGCAGATCAGCAAGGCCTATTCTACAGTGTTGTGGCTTACAACAGTTTTGTTTGGAGGTGTGGCTTTTTATTGGGTTTGACTCAAGCAGCACAAAGTCTGCTGAGGTCCTGCTGGGCAGCAGGTGACTTCCTGAACCCTGACTGTTCATAGTGACTAAGGTAATAGATATTAGCTTCACAGCATTCACAGGTTAACTATCACCAGGTTTAAGATACTTCTGTAGGTCCTATTTATAAATGTATAGCTCATGAGCCTCCAGTGATATGCTTACTTTTAGTAGCTAAAGTTTAGGCATAGCCCAAAGCAAATATATTTACTGAGACATTGTTATTATACCAACAGTAGTAACAACTATCCTCTCCACAGCTCAACTTAAAGACTTACCAGAGCTTTCTCTCTTGAGAGGTTACTCTCTGTAGAGTCTCCTGCCTTAACTGTTGTGTAAGATGCTTTCTATTGGACAAGTTTCTCCATTACAGGACACAAGTTACTTGGCTGGAGATTAGGATGGGTAGTGAGGGAAGAGAGATTAATCCTTTTCCTCAGAGACAGCTCTTTTCTCCTTCTACTTGTCACAATTTTTAGAACCATTGCCCTGTCCTTACTTTTCATTTGGAGAATGTTTTTTTAAAAGACCATGTATGGCACGACCAACAATTTCTACCTGCCTTCTGATCCCATCAGTTTTGATCAGAAAACTTATTATCATTTGTGATATTATTAACTGATCTGGGGGAAACCAGTTGATCAGAAGTCTCATAATTTGTTCTTTCTCCCCCCAATTCAAGTTATGCAAGGTAATTTTTTTGAGGCTCTAGTAACTGAAGAATCAGGGAACATCTCATTTAAGAGATATTGTTTTTGTGTAACTATAAAGCAGAGGTGAGGAGAAATACTTTGAACAATGAGGAATAAATAGGCTGTGCAAAGAACAGATGCTGGAGATACAACATCATAGAGGAATAATAGCAAAGAAGCCAGTTGGGCTTGATCATAGAGTTTTTTGGAAGGGGAACCTTGTTAAATCACAACAGGTTAAACCATGAACAGGTCAAAAGGGTAAATTGGAGCTTGGTTGTGAAAGACTTTAAATAACAGAAGGTTTTATATTTGATTCTTAAAGTGATAAGGGCCACTGGAATTTATTGAGCAGAGGAGTGATGTGATCAGATCTATGTTTTGAGAATATCATTTTGTCAGCTATGTGTAAGATGGATTGCATAAGGAAGAGATTTTAGGTAGAGAAACCAATTAGAAGGCTATTGTAATAGTCCAGGTGAAAGTTGATACAGGTCTAAACTAAGGAATCATGAAATCCTGAAGTTTTAATCAACTGTTTAAAATTCAATAAAGCAAGATTGTGACATTTTCTTTTTTTTTTTTTTAATTTAATAGCCTTTTATTTACAGGATATATACATGGGTAACTTTACAGCATTAACAATTGCCAAACCTCTTGTTCCAATTTTTCACCTCTTACCCCCACCCCCACCCCCTCCCCTAGATGGCAGGATGACCAGTAGATGTTAAATATATTAAAATATAAATTAGATACACAATAAGTATACCTGACCAAAACGTTATTTTGCTGTAGAAAAAGAATCAGACTCTGAAATATTGTACAATTAGCTTGTGAAGGAAATCAAAAATGCAGGTGTGTATAAATATAGGGATTGGGAATTCAATGTAATGGTTTTTAGTCATCTCCCAGAGTTCTTTTTCTGGGCATAGCTAGTTCAGTTCATTACTGCTCCATTAGAAATGATATGGTTGATCTCGTTGCTGAGGATGGCCTGATCCATCAGAACTGGTCATCATATAGTATTGTTGTTGAAGTATATAATGATCTCCTGGTCCTGCTCATTTCACTCAGCATCAGTTCATGTAAGTCTCTCCAGGCCTTTCTGAAATTATCCTGTTGGTCATTTCTTACAGAACAGTAATATTCCATAATGTTCATATACCACAATTTATTCAACCATTCTCCAACTGATGGACATCCATTCAGTTTCCAGTTTTTAGCCACTACAAAAAGGGCTGCCGATTGTGACATTTTCTTAATGGGAACATTAAAATATGTATATATGATTTCTCAGTAGCAGCACATGGCACAATATGCGGTACTAGGGCACAAAGATGACACATTTAAGAAAGCAGAAATACTATGCATGATTTACACACCATAAAATCCAAGTAAAAACAGTAATCAATACAAAAAGCACAAGCAAGACAACCCTAAATGGAGAGATATTAAAATCATAAACAATAAAAGATTAAAGTTAATGTTAATATTAAATAGTTTACCAACATTTCTGAGACATAAGAAATCCATACAGGAAAAGGTAGTCCTTACAGGAAAATTGTATAATTAAAACATTTTTTTAAAATAGAAAAAAGAAAATCAGTGAATTAAATATGCAATTAAAATAAGAAATCAGCAAATAAACCCAAAACAAGTGAAAAAAAGATCTCAAATTGCAGAAGAAATACATTGAAAACCAAAATAAGACTTATGGAAATGATTAGCAAAATTAAAGTCTGATTCTTTGAACAAGATTAATATATACAATGTTTTAGTCAATCTGATAAAATGTAAGAGAAAGGAAATTCAAATTAATAAAATGTGAAGTCTAAACAGAAGAAATGAAAATTATCAACATCTTCTACACATATTTGTATGGTGGCAAAAAATTTAAAAATCTTGCCAAATTCCTTTCTTGAAACAAATAGTGTTGGTGCCTATGTTTGAGGAAGTATATATTAAGCAAAGAGTACTCAAATCTCGTGTCTTTTGTGAATATTAGTTTAAAAAATTCAAAAAATCCTTTATAAAAGAGATTGTAACAATTTATCCATACAATCAAGTTATAGTTTACACAAGAGATGGAATGATAAATCAGTACTAAAAAAAGAGTGAACAGAGGGCAGCTAGTCCTGAGTTGAAGTTTGGCCTCAGACACTTAACACTTCCTAGCTGTGTGAGACTTGGGCAAGTCACTTATCCCTCCCCGCCCCCCCCCCAAAAAAAAATACAATGAACATAATTAGACATGTTAAAAAACCGATAGCCAAAACCCTATAAGAAAAAGTCTGACAATATTCATTTGTTTAAAAAAAACAAACTTCTTGAACCAAAGAAATCAAACATCTTTTATTTTTTAAAAAATTATTTAAATGATTTTAAAATATACCAAATCAAAAGCTAGCATTATATACAATAGGAAAATACTAACAATAGCAGTAAGACAAGAAAAAAAAGTGTAAAGCCTAAAGGTAGGCAAAGAAGTGTGTGTGGGGAAAAAAAAATTTAAGGACAATATGATTTATGTAGAATATTTTAAGATATCAGTAACAAACTGAAGAAATTAACAGACTTAATAAAGAAACAGGTTACAAAATAAATTCACAAAAATCAGTAGCATAATAATAAAATCCAAGAGAATAATAGAATGAGAGGTCCTAATAGAAATAATTGCAAAATGCCTAATTTATCTGGGAAGCAGTATATTAAAACACACTCAGTACCAGTAGTAATGGTTGTGAGTGGTAATAGTACACTATTAGTAGTAATATTCAACATTTATATAATACTTTGTAGTTTTTAAAGTTGTATGTTTTACATGTAATTTCATTTGATCCTCATGATCCTAGGTTTTTGCTGTTATTTTTCCAGTTTCATAGATGTGGAAGCTAAGGCTAAGAGAGGGTAAGTGCTTGTTCTGGGTTTCTGAGCTAGTAACTCAAGGGTAGAAGTTGAATTTAGGTTTTCACGACTCCAAGGCCTGTGCTCTATTCATTGTACCATTTACTTGCCTAAATGAATAGATGGAATTCCTTAAAATAGTTAAGGGCTTAAATAATTGAAGGAGTATTCTGTGCTTATAACTAGGCTGTACCTTTATACTTGTATTTATATAATTTTTACTTTGTTATTTTGAACTTGACATTAAAAAACAAACATTTCTACTTATATAGAAAAAAAAAAGGATTGTCTGTGAAACAGTATCTATTATGTACAGCTAGCAAATTTAACAGTTTCAAAGCTGTCTTTTTTGTGTCTTCCTTTGAACTTGTTTTGTGCATTAAAGAAAAATGATATACTTTTATTTTTTGCTCAATCATCAATAGTTACATTATATGTGCATGACCTTTTTTCTAAGTCCTATTTGGAGCTTATTACAGTACAATGCAAGATGTTGATCTAAATTTTTGTTGCTTTCCAGTTTTCCTGGCAGTTTTGGTTGAATAGTGGATCTTTATTCCAGTAGTTGGAGTAGGGTTTTTTCCACTTACTACATGTTCCTTTTATATGTTTGTTTTGGGATCTTGTGCTATGTAATCTATTCTAATGATCAGTTTTTAAGACAGGACCAAATAGTTTTGATTAGTCATATACACAAGTGTTTATTATGCACTTAGTATGTGTAAGATACTGTGGAGATCCAGTAGGGATACAAAGAAAGGTAAAAACCTCTCTTCTCTTAAGGAGCTCACAGTCTCATGGGATGAGAAAATATGAAAACAACCCTGTACAAACTCTTAATTACTATATATAATATATAGTAATTAAGAGATAATAATAGATATAAGGTACCAGCACTAAGAAGTGTCAGAATGGCTTTTCTTGAGAAGATGGGATTTTAGCTGGGATTTGAAAGATTATAGAATGCTAAGAGGCAGAAATGAGGAGTGAAAGTTGCAAGCTTGAAGAATAGTTGAGTGAAAGTGCCTATAGTTTGAAGAGGAGAAAGGTCTTGATCCAGGAAAAATAAGACCATTGCTATTGGATCACTTTGAGGGGGGTGGAGTAATGTATAAGAAACCGAGAAAGGATTAGGAGGGGATCAGGTTTTGAAATTGTTTGAATTCCAGGCAGAGCATTTTACGTTTGATCTTGGGTGGTGATAAGTAGACACTGTAATTTGTTGAATAGAAGATCCTCTTCCAGATCATACCCTCTACCTAGAGGTGTTCCTCAGGGCTCTGTCTTGGACCCTCATCTTTCTTCCCTCCATATTACTTCACTTGATTTCATTAGCTCCCATGGATTTAATTACCATCTCTATTGAGATAATTCTCAACTCTACCTTTCCTGCCCCAATTTTTCTGCTGACCTCCAATCTTGTATCTCAGCTGCCTTTTCAAACATCTTAAACTGAATGCTCAGTAGACATCTTAAACTCAATGTGTTCAAAACAGAACTCATTATCTTTTCTTTCTCTCACATAACCTTCCCCAGTCCCCACCTTTCTTACTAGCTTCCTTATTACTATTAAGGGTGACACCCTTCTTCAAGTATCTTAGATTTGCAAGGGAGTCATCCTGGATTCCTCATTCTCTCATCTTTTCCAGTCTGTGTTGTAGGCAGGATATGTCAATTTCACCTCTTTAACATCTTTACAATATGTCTCCTCTCCTCTAATCCTTGCCTCCTCTCTAGTGCAGGCCCTTATCACCTAACACATGGACTGTTGCAGGAGGCTGTTGGTGAATCTCCATTATCTCAAGTCTTCCCCTACTCCAATCCTCCAGTTCAGCTATTAAAGTGATTTTCCTAACGTGCAGTACTAACAATCCTCCCCTTATCCCTGTGCCCATAAGTTCCACTCATTCCCAGGTGCCTTCAGAATAAAATAGAAAATGCTTTGTTTGACATTCAAAGCCTTTCATAATCTAACCCCCATCCTACCTTTGCAGTTTTGCATCTTACTCTCTGACATGTACTTTTCCATCCTGTGATACTGGTCTTTTAACTATTCTACAAACAAACACTACATCTCTTCATCTCATGGCATTTTCCCTGGCTGTATCCCATGTCTGGAATGGGATTCCTTCTGCCCCACTGCTGACATCTTAATAAATATTGATTATTTAATCAATATTGATCAGATTTGTGCTTTAGGAAGATTAATTTGACAACTAAGTGAAGGATGGACTGAAGTGAGGAGAATATTGGTGTAGAGAGATCAACCAGCAGAAGTAATAAGAAAAAGCACTTATCCTGAACTTTCTTTGCAAAAGTGTGATACTTTGGATCTGGGACACCATACAATGTCACATCAACCATGAGGTGATGAGAACCTACACTGGGGCAGTTAAACAGTATCAGGAGAAGTATAAGATAGATATTTTGAGAATGAGATCTACAGGACTTGGTGACAGATTAGATATGGGAGGTGAGAGTGAAGAGTGAAGAATGACATATTTGAGCTTGAGTAACAGCAAGGATAATAGTATCCTTGACAGTAATGGGAAAATTAAGAAGAAAGTAAATTTTGGAGGAAAGATAATGAATTCAGTTTTGGACAATGCCTGTGGTTCATGCAATTTGAGATATCAAATGTCGAAGATGCTAGTTTGGAGGTTAGATTTGGAGATAAGGGTTCATTAAGATAATTGAAATCATGGTAGAAAAGAAAAGGATGTGTTTTGTAGAAAAGTTTGACTTCTAATAATACTCGGGCACTTTATTCCCATTTTTTCCCCTCAATTGTTTTCCTTGAGATTTTTAATCTTTTGTTTCTCGTGATGAATCTTATTATTATTTTCCTAGTCTTTTGGTAGTTTGACATGTCACTTAGTAAGTAAATTAATGGCTTAGACTGTGCCAATATAATAAAAATGATATTACTAAAATTAATTTATATGTTTAGTCCTCTTTTACCAAGGGGATACTTTGCAGAGTTAAACCAAATAACAAACTCATTTGAAGGAACAGAATTAGCATATTAATTTAACTAATAAAAAAAAGTGAGACAAAGGGATAATAGTACTCCAGAATTCTTACATAATTACCAGAACTGTTTGGTTTTGGTTTACAAAAAAAAATTAGAAATGGAGTACATTGATATACACTAAATAAGAGAGAATCAGTAGCAATTAAACTTAGTAATGCAATGTTCAGTAAATTCTCAAACATTACCTTTTTGACAAGAACTTTTTAGAAAATTGGAATATAGTGCCAGAAATTAGACTGACATCTCAAACTTATGTATCACAATAAATTCAAAATGGAAACATGAGCTTAATTAATAAAGATCAAATACCAGGGGGGGGGGGGGGGGGGGGAATCCAATGAAACAGATTAAGTAGTTTTCAACCCAGTTAAGGAGTGATTTCTTGACCAAAAGATAGATAGAGTTACAAAGAATAAAATAGAGGATTTTTAGAACAAGAAAATTAAAAACTTTTGCATGAAGTTACTGTAACTAAGACAAGAAAGAAAGCATTCTGCTAGGGAATAAATCTCTAACAAGGGTCTTATATCTAAAAAATATAGACTAGTGCTAGAAGTATATGACCAGAAGTCATTCTCCAATAGTCAAAGGATTTAAACAAATAGTTGTCAACAAACTGTAAAAATGCTCCAGATCATTAATGAGAGATGCAAATGAAAAATAACCCAGATTTTTCCTTACACCCCCAAAACCGGCAAAGATGAGAACAGTCCATGTAGGAGAGAACAGGAAACATTAATGCAGTTGAAAAGCAATTTGAAGGTATGATATGAAAAGGTTACTAAAAAGTCACTTTGACCCAGATATTTCCCAGCTAGATCTGGAAGCCAAGATAAATGACAAAAAAACCCATATGTGCCAAAATATTAATAACAATACTTGTAATAAAGAACTAGAAATAAAGTATATGTCCATTATTGGGAAATTGATAAATAAATTGTGGTAAGTAAATGCAATGGAATATTTTTGTTATAAGCATATTTTGCTAAAAGCATGTAATGAATATAGAGAAGTATAAGATTTAAATGAACTGTTTCAAAGTAGAACAAATGACAAAACACAAAAACCAAATATGATAACATAAAGTTAAAAGAGAACAAACTGAAACTAAATGCTTCAAATTAATGACCAAGCTTATCCCCAAAGAAGAGATAGGAAAAGGCACCACTCATGAACTTTCTTTGCAAAAATGGAGTACTTTGGGTTAACAGCTCATATAATTTAGGATGTTTTGAGAAGTTAATTGGTTTTTGCCCCAAGCTTTTCTCCCCATCCCTTCATTAAAATATCTGATTCTTTGGGAAGAGGGAAAGGATATATTGGGAAATGTAGGTGATGTATAATAAAAAGTAATAAGAATTTATCTTAAAACAATTAAATAATGATTTGTTGTTCTGTTTTTGATGAAAGGCTCACCACCCTGTCAGTCATTGACACGAAAAGATCATCCTAAACTTTTCATTCTCTCACATTATCTCCAATATCTAATTGAATGGCCTAAGTTTGTCAATGCTCCCTTTACAATATTTTACCCCTTCTCTTCAGTGCCTTTGCCCCTTATCTACTGTCATAGGTCAGAACCATATCATGTAAATGTGGAAATATGTTTAAAAGAATTGCATATTTTTAATCTCTATTGGATTACTTGCCATCTATGGGAGGGGGAAGATGTGAAGGGAAGGAGAAAAATTTGGATCACAAGGTTTAGCAAGAGAGAATAAATTTTGAAAACTATGTTTTTGCATGTATTTTGAAAAATAAAAAGCTATTATTATTTTTAAAAACCCACCATATCATAAGGTACTGGAATATTGCAAGGAATTTCTGTGACTCGTTATTGCTTCTGATTACCTTTAGAACAAAATTCAAAATTCACCAGCATTTCAAACCAGTCCTCTAACATGTCTTTCCAAATTCATTACACATTGGTTCCTCTTAACTCCATTTGTTCTAACTAAATTAAGATATTTATTGCCCTACTCTAACCCTTCTCCGACACAACATATTTTGTACTTTTGTACCTCATATACAGACTGTGTGCCCTGAGTCTAGAATGTTCTCCCTCAACTCTGTCTCTTGGAATCCATAGCTTGCTTTTCATATCTCCTACAAAAGCCTTTTAAAAAATGATTTCCTCAACTACTTGTTCTGCCTCTAGCTACATTCCTCTCTCCCATTACTTTATACATCTTTTCTCCTAGACTGTAGCACAGTGTCTGGCACCTTCTAGATATATGAAGGATTGATTGTTATTTAGCTGAGTAAATATATCATCAATATATCATAATATCATCATGATTATGCTATAAAGTATGTACTTTATACTTCCAAGTACTTCCAAAATTAAAAACCCTAAAAATCCTTTTGACACATAACCTTCATTCCATCTCTCCCTGCTTTACCACTTTCTACACCTATTTTTCATACTTACCAGGACTTCCAAACATTCCTTCTCTCAGCATTTTCTCACACCATTACCTTTGCCCTGATTTTACAATTTCTCTTTCTATTCTAGATGTTATAGTTAACTAGTTCTACCATCTGTTTCTCTCTGATCCATCTCATACATATTCAGCAGAACAAGAGAGGGGAAAATTAAGTTGAGTAGGTTTACAACAAATTTGTTACCATTTCCGTCTTGGGCCTCACTATAACAAGACAATGCTCTCAATTGATTTCTCTGTCCCATTCATCTCAAAGACTCTTTCCCTTATAGTCTTTTGATAAAGTACAAGATCACTCTAACTATGAACTCTCAGTTCTCTTCTACATCTCTGAGGCTTTTGACATCATTCCTCATTTTCTCTTCCTTTACTGTAGTTGATGATTGAGAGATGGCTCTTCTCCATATAAGGACCAGTCTTTCATTCCATCCTTGTACTCATGATCCATTTTTTTTCCTTCTACAAATTACTCCCACTATCATTCATTCTTTCTCTAATCTTCACACTCGCCCATCTTCTTTTTCTACCAATATGCCCAAATCATACTCATTCTTTAAAACAAACAGAAAAGCCCTCACATCTTTATTATCCCACCAAAATAATATCATACATTTCTACTTCCCCTTTCAGCCCTTATTGTCCCAAAATAACATCGTACATATCTCTACTTTCTTTTTCAGCCTAACTCCTATACTCCTGGCCCTCACTCCTCAACTCTTTGTAATCTGGCTTTCTACTTTGTCACAAATGCAACTTTTCTTAATCCTTATCTTTTATGCTACATTTGACCATTATTTTCTGGACAAGCTCTTGGGGTTTCTCTCTCTCTCTCTCTCTCTCTCTCTCTCTCTCTCTCTCTCTCTCTCTCTCTCTCTCTCTCGGTTCTCCTGTTGGTTTGACTGTATCTATTGTTTCCTTTCCTTATTCATAATTCATATCATACTCTCTATCTGAGGGTATGCCCCAAGACATTGCCCATGGTCCTCTTCTTTTCTCTCTCTCTGTACTCTTGGTGATCTCATCAGATTTTCATAAGTTTGCCATCTCTAGATGACTCCCAGGTCTGTATTTTCAGCCTTAGTCTCTGTCTCTCAAACTTTTCAGTCTCATATCTCTGATTACATTTTGGTCACTGTATAGTTATCCTATAAGGCAATTTAAATTGAATATGACCAAAGAAACTAATTTTTTATTCCCACCCAAATGCATTTTTTTTTCTGTTAAGGTTATTCTTCTCCTTCCAGTCAGCTAGACTCTCAGCTGCATTATCTTCAACTTTTTGCTATCTTTCATCTAGCTTAGCCACACACGCGCCAAATCAATGAATTTCCAGTCTTTCTTGCTTTCATCCAATTATTTCAGTACTTTCAAGTCACCAGTTAGACTTAATCACTAAATGGGTATGGTTTCAATCAAATAAAGTCTCCCATTGCATTCAGGGTCATCTTCAGTGTATTTATGGTCATCTCCAGTTGTCCTGATCTATATCTGGCCACTGGATCCAGATGGCTGTGGACAAGAAAGTGAGGCTGGTGACTTTGCATAGCCCACCTTCACTTAATCCAACTTACTTGTTTGCCAGGTCATCAACGCCCTAATTCATGGTCCTCTTGGAGAATGAATGGCCACCACAGTAATAACAGCCATTACATTAGTTGAGGGCATCAGTACCTTTAACAGAGTCATAACTGGTCTTTTCTATTTCACATCTTTCCTTGCTATAATCCATCCTTCATATATCTGCTAAAATGATTTTCCTAAAATGCAGATCTAACAGTATCACTACTGGGGAGGGAGGGGGGGACAGAGCCAAGATGATGGAGAGTAGATAGGATTTTGCCTGAGCTCTTCCTGGCTTCCCTCAGAATCAACACCAGATCAAGCCTCTGAATGGATTTTGGAGTGACAGAACCCACAAATATTTGGAGTGTAACAAATATCCAGCAGAAGATATCTTGGAAGGACTTCAGGAAAGGTCTGTCTCAATTGGGCAGGGGGAGGGACATGGCCCAGCCCAATGCAGCCACAGCACGGGGAGGACCAGGGCGGAGTGCCCCTTCCCCAAAGGGAATCTAGTGGGAGGCTCTTAGCCAAATTATAGCCGCTTTGGCTACTCTGTCCTGATTCAGAAGCTAGTGGATCAGCAGATTAGCTGTGAGACCTCCAACTACACAAGGTGAATAGTGAGCCCCTTGAGCCCCAGCATAACAAGGACATTTGGCCACATTTACCCAGTGGGGAAGGAAGCCATCACCACTGATCCCAAGGCAGCTTAAAATCCCTGTTGCTCTATAGAGGAAGCTTGAGACAACCTTCCCTTTGCCCTAGGAATAGACCTCAACCTTTAAAAAGCAAGTGAAAAGAGCTCTGACCATAGATAGCTATCATGGAGACAGGAAAGAACAGACTTAAACCCAGAGGACACCAAAGGCAAAATGCCTCCAGATGAAGCCTCAAAGGGTTATATGAGTTGATATCCAGCTCAGAAAGCTCTCTTGGAAGAATTCAAAATATCTTAAAAGATAGTTAGAAAAAAATGGGGAAAGGAAAGGAGAGCTTTGCAGGAGAGTTTGGAAAAGGAAACAGAAATTGTCTGAAGAAGACAACTCCTTTAAAAATAGATTTGGCAAAATGGAAAAAGAAAACAACTCCTTGAAAAACAGAATTTATGAAATGAGAAAAAAGAACAACTCCCTAAAAAATAGAATTGGTGAAATGGGAAAAAAAAATCCAATAAAAAAAAAAAAACAGCTCGTTTAAAAGTTCAATTGGCCAAATGCAAAAGGAGGTTAAAAAAAAAGCATAACTGAAGAAAATAATTTTTCTTGAACAAATTGGGAGTAAATGACTCAATGAGGTGTCAAGAATCAATTATGTGATAAATTTGTCTCCTCCTTTGCTTAGGTGATACCTGGCACCTTTGCACTGACTGTCCCTCATACCTGGATTATATGTTGTCTCCATCTCTGTGTCTAGAATCTTTTGTCTTTTAAACTTCAGCTTGTATTTGAAGCTTTTCATGATTGCATTCTACTCTACGTACTAGTACTTCCCTCCAAATTTTTCTTGTGTATTTTTTTTTTTAATATACTTAGGGTATATGTTGTCTCCTTTGATAGAATGCAAGCTAAGCTCCTTGAGGGCAGGAACTATTTCATTTCTGTCTTTGTATTCCTAGTACTACCTAGCAGAGTGCCTGGGCATTTAGTAAATGTTTTTTAACTTCTTGTTGATTGATGTAAAGAAGTAAAATTACACTGTGAGGTTTTTTCCCCCCATCATTTTATATTCATCTCCTTTGAGATGTGTTTTCTTCCCAAATCTATTTCCATGAAAAGTTTGGGTGTTGAACTTTGTGAACTGTAAGGCACTGATTAATTTACCCCCTTCAGTGTTTTTATTGTCCTCTTCATCAGATAATCTTCCTATTAAGGTATTAATAAAACGATTTATTTATAAAAAGTTTGTTTGATATTTGGAGAGAGAGAGAGAGAGTGAGTGTGTGTGTGACTACCTTGAATTGTAATTTTCTAGAAGTAGGGACTATCCTTCTTCAGTTAATTTTATAATGGGTACCTAAATATATTTAAGCAGTAATAAATTAATCTATTAACAAGTTTCATTAATTTTAGAAAAGATTATTTTACCTATTAAGCTATGTTAAATGTTTCTGTAAGCTGCAGGTTTTACTCACTGTTTTTGTCATTTTGCCTTGCATAACCTGAATTATATATTTAGAGTTGGGAGGGACTTTAGATACCATTTAGTACAACTTCTTCTTTATACAGAGGAGGTTAGATGATGTGTTCACAATCACATAGGAATAGTAAATAAGTGGTAAAGGTATTTGTTTGCAAATGAATACTCTTTCTGATTGTTTCTTAAGATGAAATATAGTTTTGCTTTATGATAAACTAAATCACATGTTAGATTCCTTATAATACCACATTTAATTAAAATCAATCAAATTTCCTTGGGAGTTTTTATGGATCAAATAGAAAATACTTAGGTATAGAACTTAGAGTTGGAAGATGAGAAACTGTCAGCTGTGGGGAGAAACCATCAAATATGTTAAAGGTCAAGATAAAAATACAACTAATACAATATGTTACCAAAAATCCCAGTAGATATGAACAAGCAGTATTCAAAAGAAGTAAACACTGTTGACCATGTAAAAACTTTATCTCCAAATCACTAATAATAAGAGAAATTTAATTTGAAACAACTATGAGTTTTGTCTTACACCTAATAAATTGGCATAACAGTCATTCTGGAAAGTAATTTTGAATTACACTGTGAAAGGTAATAAAATGTCCATACCTTTTGACCTATAGGTATCCACTGCTAAGTTTGGTACCCTCAAGAAGGTAAGAAATAGAAATGTCCTATATGCACTAGCATATTTATAGCAGTACTCTTTGGAGTATCAAAACAGAACTGAACAGTATTTATTCTTAAACCCACTCTGTTTTTAAAACTTCCCCTTTTCTATTAAGGCCATCACCACCATCCTCATAGTCATTCACAATCAAAGCTTCAGAGTGATCCTGGGCTCTTTCCTTTTCCTCATACCTGTTCCTATCTTCCTTACCTCCCAACATGTGTCAAGGCTTGTGGATTTTTCGACTGCAACATTTCTCAAATTCATCCCCTTCTTCACTCACAACCACAACCTCTTAAGCAAAATAAAATCACTTCTTGCCTAGTCTATTTCATTAACTTCCTAACTGATTTTCTTGTTCCAAGCTTTCTTCTATCCATCCTCTGCACAGTTGACAAAGTGATATTCCTATGGCACACTTCTGATTATTTTAACCCTCAAAATTTTTCAGTGGCTCTGTATTGCAGAATATAGAAACGCCTCTGTTTAGCATTCATATTACTCTCATATAATTTCTGTTCTAATCAAACTGACTTGTGGTCTCTTTCCTATTATGTGTCGCACATTTCTGTGACTTTGCACAAGTGTTCCAATGTATGGAAGGCTCTTTCTCTTCTCTGCCTGGTAAAATCTCTAATCCTAACGAACACATTTCCTACATGAGTCATTTCTGGAACCACTACTCTTCCTTTGTCAAAATTACTTTGTTATGTACTCATGTATATGTAGTATCTATCCCTTCCCCAGTAAAGTATAAACACTTTAAAGGCAAAGAGTCAGCTATTTTTAGTGTGTGTGTCTATGGCTAGCATGGTGGTAGGTAGAATTTAATTGCTATAGGACTGAATAAAATACTACTTTATTAAAATAAATGCCTTTTTTGCAGTCTTCCTGGTTTTCATGTTCATCTCCAAAAAGAAGGCATCAGACTAGATTAACACTGAATACTCTTCGATCTTGTTAATTTAATTGATTCCTATGATAATATATTCTTGGTAAATGTTATTTGAAACTGGTTTATTATCAAATGCAAAATATGAAATTCAAAAAATATTTGAGGAAACCAGCACCCATTTTCTTTAGTAGACTAAAAGTAATTATAATATTTAAATCTAGCAAGTTGTAAACCCTGACAAAATGTGTGCTGCATATGCATTTTGATTGATTTGCCTATGTGTCCCTATATGAAAGCCTATATATTAAGCTTTCAGCCTGATATTTCTGTGCAAATTGATCAAACTTGAACTTCCTAGTTGACTGATTTAGGAATGGTGTCTAAATGCTATAAATAAGTATACATATTAAAAAACAAATTGTGTAGGAAAGTGTTTTATTCTTTTGAGATTAGATACAAGCTTTATGCCATAAAAGTTTAAATAACATTAAACTGGTTATTTTGTATAAGTGTGTTTGCTAACTATTGTGGAATTCTATAGAGAAGCGCTGAATGTGGTACCACTTAATGTAGTGGTGAATAGCATCATATAGAGCTACAGAAAGAGACTGGAAAAGGTCAAAAATACTATTTTTAAAAAAGGGGGGGATGGGGTGTGGGAATAATGAGTTTTACTTTTCTAACAAAATTCCAGAATATATTATTAAAGAAATAGTTTGTGAACTTCTAGAAAAGGAAGCAGTAATCACAGAGTCAGCATGACTTCAGCAAGAACAAGTCATGAAACATTTATATTTCCTTTTTTTAAAATGAAGGTTTTTTTAGATTTTTAACAAAGCATTGAATAAGTAAATACCATGTCACTTTTGTGTCTTAGACTAAATATGGGCAAGATGATTTTATATTTAGATGGGTTTGAAACTGGTCAAAAAAGCAGGACTTAAAGAACAGTATTGATGGTTTGGTGTCTGCTACCTGGTAACCTGAACTCAGTCAAAGGAAGTAGGAATTCCAGGAGTTGGAAGAGATTTGAAAGGGAAAACATTTCAGGCGTGAAAGAAAAGTTCCCCAAAGTTACAAAGGTAGGATATAGAATATCATGTACAGACAACAGCAGCAAATTAGATAGTTTGGTTGGCATATAGAGTTTGTGAGGGAGAAATAATTTGAAATTAGCCTGGAAAGATAAATTTTTACCAATCTGTAAAGCCTTTAAGTATAACAGAAAGCAGCTTGAAATAGTGGGAAAGTATGAGATTTAGAATCAGGTGCTATCTTACCCACTTTCTACCTGTTTGATGTTAGTAGGGTAAGGAATTTTGCTTCTCTGAGTCTCAATTACCTCATATTTAAAATTATGGGATGTTTGGGACAAGATGATTTATAAACTATTTTTTAGTTGACAGTTACATAGAAGAGATAGATAAAGTAGTAAAGTGAATAGAATATTGGATCTGGAGTTAGGAAAACCCTAGTTAAACTCCTACCTTAAACATTTCTGATTACATTGTCATGGACAGTAGTGTCTTAACCACTCTAAGCTTCAGTTTTCTGTTGTCATGAAGATAGTAGGATAGTTAGGATGGATATTTTTCCAGTTTATGTGTGTGTGTGTTGTTGTTGTTGTTGTTCTCTCCTTTACCAAACTGTTGACTCTTTTTTCATGGTTTTCTTGCATCATTTTTATTTCTCTTCTCAATGTTCCTTCTCTTTCTATTTGATATTCAGAATCCTTTTTGAATTCTTCCATGGCCTAAGACCAATTCATCTTTTTTCTTGGAGGCATTGACTTTGTTGTCTTCTTGTCACCATAGTAATTTTCTATGGTCATAATTTTTTTTTTTGCTCATTTTTCAGTCTATATTTTACTTTTGATTCTTTTTTAAAGTGATGGAGGGTGCATTGTCCCAAGTTCCAAGGGTTTTATGCAGGTGTTTTCAGAGATACTTCTAGGGACCTGTAAGTTTTCAGTCCTTCGAATGTGGTATGCTCTTAAGAGAGAAGTGTGTTTACTAATCTCCTGGACTGTGCTCTGGTCTTGTGAGTGACCATCAGCACTCTGTTTTGCCCTGCTACTTGTGATAAGGATCTCTTTTCCAGCTGCAAACTGGTGGACTCCTCCTCACTTTGAGATTACTACTCAGGTGATTCCCTTAATAGATATAGGGAAGATTGGGGAATGAATGTGTTTGAGGAAATGGGGGAGGTGAAATATAACTTCTATTTTGGACATATTGAATTTGAGATGCTTATAGGACAACCAAGTATAAATATATGCTATATCCACATATTGTTAGCAGTATGATACTAGTATACTAGTATAAAAGAAAGATTAGGGTTAGCTGTGTAAAGTTGGGTTCCCATGAAGAGATCAAGGGAAAGAATAGAGAGAAAGAAGAGAATTGAGGACAGAGCCTTAAGGATGCTCATACTCAGTGGACAGGAGAAAAAATCAATGGAGAATGAGACACTGTAGTTAAAACAAGTTATAGGAGAACCACAGGAACATTATCATGAAGTTTAGAGAAGAAAACATCCAAGAGATGAGAATGGACCGATTTAATAATAACAGGAGCTAACATTTATGTAATTCTTACTGTGTGGTGGGCAGACCCACTTTAGGTAAACTTTAGGTCAGTATCTTTATTTTTTCACTGATTTTTTTTTTTTTTATTTTGTCACTAGATTTTAGTCCTTGTAAATTTCTGAAAATTATGCTAGCAGTATTTTTTTTAGCCATTACTTCCAAGCCTTGAAAATTCTTTGTTCATGGAAGTGATTGTTTAATATTATGTTTTGATTTAACTTACTGACCATTCATCAGTAAATAAGCTAATGTGATAAAATATCTGTCAGTGTAGCCCTAAGCTTCCATATAGTGATAGGACTTGAAAAATTATATATTGTCAGATAGATTTGTTAGAAATCTAATAATTTCCCAATTGATTCTACTCATATATAGGACCTTCATTTAAGTATTACTTTTTATGTTTGATTTATATTTCTAGATTATTTATATTCCTAAATTAAATAAGTTCTAGCTGAAACCGAAATAATAAAAAAAAATTCTTAAGCCAAAATATGTTAAAAATACTTCTTACATTTTAAATTATACCATAAATTTGAACAATTATCAGATCCTATAAATTGTGTTTATTTGTGATCTTATTGGTGAGAGTAAATTGCAATTCATCTACACATATCTTATATATGTTGACTCATAGATGATCTATTAGGATCTGTATATAAGATCTATCTACCACGTGGAAAGTCTTTTTTTAGGCCCGCAAGTACTTGGACTATACTTGCCTGTTACCTTGTGTTTTCCACATACAGCATGGCCACATGATTTCTCTTATCATATATTCCATGAAACATTTGTGTCATTTCTTGAAAATGTCATTTAGAACCATGTTTATACTTAAAACTTGCCATGAGTGTTTCAATTACCTTTTTGGTTTATCTGAGCTTGGATTCTTTAGAATTTATCTTTTAAGATTGACCGCTAAACTGTTTAACCGAAATAACACTATTAAAAAATGTTTGTGAGGGGCAGCTAGGTGGCCCAGTAGATAGAGCACCAGCCCTGAAGTCAGGAGGACCTGAGTTCAAATGTGATCTCAGACATTTAACACTTCCCAGCTGTGTGACCCTGATCACTTAATCCCCAAATGCCTCAGCCCCCCCCAAAAAAAAAAAATGTATTGAAGAGCTTCATAAGATCATTTAGTCAATTAACAAATATTTATTAAATACCCACTATGTGTAGTATAAAGAATGAAACAGTTCTCTACCCTCAATCCTAAATTCTAATCAGGAGATTAATATATAGTAGAAATATATAGATAATAAATTCAAACTTTGTTAAATAAAAGGTGTTTAGGGAACGGAAGGGACTAGCATCTTAGTGAAGGGATCAGAAAAGGCATCATATAGTACTTAAAAGTAGTACTTGAGCTGTTTCTTAAAGAAAGAGGAATTCCAGGAGTTTGACATGAAGAAAGAATGCATTCCAGGGTTGCAAAATGGCCAATACAAGAACACAGAAAGAATGGAGATTGTGGTGTTGTATGTGTGAGTAGGAAAAAGGCTATTTATTTGGATTGTAGAATGTGAGAGGGGGAGTAATGTTCACTGAGGCTGAAAAGATTAGGATCAGGATATATTTGGTTGTAAAAGCTTAACTGGGTTTATATTTTGTCCTAGAAGCATAGGAAGCCACTCATTGCTTGGGGAAGTTCCTTGGACATATCTACGCCAAAGAAAAACCATTATGGTAGCTGTATGGAAACTGGATTGGTAGGAAGAGACTTGAGGTAGGGAAGTGAATTAAGAGACCATTGATTGCATTAGTCTGAATGAGATGATGAGATTTTAAATTTAAGGTGGTGATTTTGTGAGTAGAAAGACATCTGATGTGAGAGATGTGAGGTAGAAATAGCAAGATTTGAAAACTGATTGGTTGAAAATCTATTAAATTTCATTTTTAGGGCATACTAAGTTTGAGATTTTTGGGGGGGAAAAGTTATCAAATTGTGCCTACTTGTTGATCTAGCTGTGTTTCTATTGGGCCTATATCCCAAAGAAGGAAAGGGATCCACATGTGCAAAAATGTTTGTGGCAGCCCTTTTCATAGGGACAAGAAAATGGAAACTGAATGGATGCCCATCATTTGGAGAATGGCTGAATAAGTTATGGTATATGAATGTTATGGAATATTATTGTTCTATAAGAAATGATCAGAAGCATGATTTTAGAGAGGCCTGGAGAGACTTACATGGACTGATGCTAAGTGAAATGAGTAGAACTAGATCATTTTATATGGCAATATCAATATTATAAAACGATCAGTTCTGATGAATGTGCCTCTTTCTAACACTGAGATGATTCAGGCCAGTTCCAATGATCTTGTGATGAAGAGAGCCATCTATACCCAGAGAGAAGACTATGGGAATTGTGAATCACAACATAACATTCTCATTCTTTTTGTTGTTGCTTGCTTGCATTTTTTTCTTACTCATTTACTTTCCTTTTTGATCTGATTTTTATTGTGCAGCAAGAGAATTGTGTAAATATGTTTATATATATTAGATTTAATATATATTTTAACATTTATAACATATATTGGATTGTTTGCCATTTAGGGGAGGGGGTGGAGGGAAAGAGGAAAATCTAAACTACAAGGTTATGCAAGGGTCAATGTTGAAAAATTATCCATGCATATGTTTTAAAAATAAAAAGCTTTAAAAAAAAATTTCTTTGGGAATCCCATTTGCAGTGTTCACTCTATAGATATGTTCTCCCAAATCCTACCCTTTTTCCAATCTTATTTCAGTCAAGATAATATTCTTTCAGACTCTCAGGTTCATAACTTCAGCATATACACCCAAAGAAACAACACTGGGAAATGAATGTAAACTGTTTGCATTTTTGTTTTTCTTCCTGGGTTATTTTTACCTTCTGAATCCAATTCTTCCTGTGCAACAAGAGAACTGTTAGGTTCTGCCCACATATATTGTATCTAGGATATACTGTGCCATATTTAATGTGTATAGGATTGCTTGCCATCTGGGGGAGGGGGTGGAGGGAGGGAGGGGAAAAGTCGGAACAGAAGTTGAGTGCAAAGGATAATGTTGTAAAAAATTACCTGGGCATGGGTTCTGTCAATAAAAAGTTATAATTGTGAAAAAAATAAAATAAAATGAAGATAATGATATTAAAAAAAAATAACTTCAGCATAATTCTCAGTTTTTCCCTTTCAAACTTCTATTATTTTCCAGTTAAGACTAATTTTTAACATTCTTTTAAAAATACTTGAATTACAAATTCTCTCTCCTGAGCACATTAAACAATTTAATATCGTTACATATGTACAGTCATGCAAAACATATTTTCCAAATTAGTAATGTTGTAAAAGAAAATAAAGATTTTTAAAACCCCACAAAAAATAAAGTAAAAAAATATATACTTCAATCTATATTTGCATTCCATGATTCTTTCTCCAGAGGTAGGGATAGCATTTATCATCATAACAGTTCTTTAGAATTGTTTTAAATCTTTGTATTGCTGAGAATTGCTAAGTTATTAATAATCTATCATTGTCAATATTGCTGTTACTAAAAGTGTGTGATATTCTCCTGATTCTGCTCACTTCAGTTTTGGTTAGTTCATGTAAGTCTTTCCAGATTTTTCTGAAAGCACCCTGCTCATCATTTTTTGTACCACAGTAGCTTTCTATCATAATGATATACCCCAACTTGTTCAACCATTCTACAGGAGTTAGGCATCACTTCAATTTCCAATTCTTTGCGACCACAAAAAAAAGTCTGCTATTAATATTAATAATACATATAGATCTTTCTCACCTTAGCTCACCGGACCCTCTTTTAGAAATCTCTTTGATATATAGACTAAATAGTGGTCTTGCTGAATTCACACAATTTTATAGCTCTTTGGGCATAGTTCCAAATTGTTCTCCAGAATAGTTGGATCAGTTCACAATTCCACCAACAAAACAATGTCCCAATTTTCCCACATTCTCTCCAGCATTTTTCATTTTCCTTTTCTGTCATATTAGCCAATTTTATATGAGGTGGTTCCATTTGTTGATTTGTATTTTTCTAATCAATAATAATTGGAATGTAGAGGGCTGAAACTCTGAAAAGGTGTATTTGAATCTAAGACAGCAGTGCACTTAAGGCTAATTACCTACTCAAGGTGTGATAATGGTTCTACAAACATATGGTCATGTGATGGCTCTCCTCATGATTGGCACTTGCTGAATGTGTTGTGATGAGGTAATCAGAAGCAAGGATTAGAGAGCTGAGGGAAAGGGTCAGAGCCTCTCTGACATAGCATGCTGAGGAGAGAGGACTTCAGGCTTCAGACTCCAGAGTCCAGAATTCATTTTTGGCAAGCCACATGGCAGCTTACCTGCCTCCTTCACTTCTCCTCCTAAAGACTAAGAACTTTGACAAAATCCTGAGGCCTTCCAGAGAGCTAGCCTGGGCATTATATTGGAGAATTTTTTTCATATGATTATAGATAAGCTTTGTTGTTTTGTTTTTTTTTTTCATCCAAAAATTGTTTGTTCATATCCTTTGACCATTTATCAATTGGGGAATAACTTACATTATTATGAATTTGACGAATTCTCTATATTTGAGAAGTGAGATCTTTAACAGAGAAACTTACTGTAAAAAAAAATTTTTCCCCTCGGTTTTCTGCTTGTCTTTTAATCATGGCTGCATTGGTTTTGTTTGTGCAAAACCTTTTTTAATTTAATGTAATAAAAATTATACACTTTATATGCTGTAATGTTTTCTATCCCTTGTTTGCTAATAAATTCTTCCCACATTCAAAGATTTGACAGGTAAACTGTTCCATGCTCCCCAATTTGCTTGTGATATCATACTTTATGTCTAAATCATGTACCCATTTTGATTTTATCTTGATAGTTGATATTGGTCTGTATCTAGTTTCTGTCAAACTGCTTTCCATTTTTCCCAAATAGTGCCAAAAAGTGAATTTTGGTCTCGAGAGTCTGAATCTTTGTATGTATCAAACATAAAATTGTTGTGGTTGTATCTTACCTGCTTGAAGGTAAGGACTAAGTTTATCTCTTCCTTTCCAATGATAAGTTCTATAAAAATAAAGTAAATATCTAGGTAAGAGTCATATAATATATATTTTTGTTTTTAGTCAAGTTTTTCTTCAGGATATTTACTGCAATATTTCTTTGGAAATACACAATCAATTTTAATCCTCATCCATACCTCAAAGTGTGGTCAAGTTAATCTGTTAGAAAAAAAATCCTCATAATTCCTATTTCCTGCCCCAACTAAATTTTTCCTTTTCTAGGCAAAAATGTTTATGGCTAAAAGAATCATATCTCTACTACTGGAAAAACAGTTCAAAACATGTTTTCCATTTTTATATAATCTTTATGGACTTTAAATCATATAATCTCAGAGTTGGCAAGAACCTCTGAGACCATCTAGTACAGCCCATACTTGAACAAGAGTCAGTTCTATAGGATACCAAGAAGTGTCTACTTTTGTTTGAAGATATGTCATAAAGAGAAAAACTTTTAATCTCAAAGACAATTCATTTCACTTTTCAATAGTTTCTGTATTTCTGTAGTTTAGACAGTTTTTCATTACAGTGAGCTGAAATAACCCAGTTTACAACAACTCATTATTTATTCCTAGTTCTTCCCTAGCAAACAAGGAATTTAAGTTTGAACATAGCTTGAATATTTAAACAGTATCTTGTTTCTATAATTGAAAACTAATCTATCATCACTTTTCCAAGGTTAAAAATTCCCAATTCCTTTAACAAATCTTCATATGGCATGATCTCAAGGCTTTTCACCATCCTGCTTGCCTTTGATGTTAATCATTGTCCTTCATAAATAAAGTATTGGATTCAGAACTGAACTCAGTTCCCTGGATGTCGTCTGTCTAGGACAATGTATGGTAGTTATCATCTCTCTTGTACTGAACTATACTGCCCCTTACTATGGCCTCACATTGCATTGGGTTATATTGTGACTGTTGTGATACACTTTTGATTCATTGTAGGCTTATAGTCTGCTAAAATACTTCAATCTTTTCCCAACAAACTACAAACTAGCTAATACTCCCCTTAACTTGTATTGATGATGGTGAGTTAAAAAAAAAAAAATAACCAATTGACATATGTAACTTTATATTTAGCCCTATTTTGTAGCCGTAAGATCTTTTTGGATTCTGTGCCATCTGTGTTAAAATCTTTCTTGCCTAGGCTTTATGTCACCTGTACTTTGGTAAGTATATCATACCACAAAAATTACAGATTTAGACGTGGAAGAGACTTTAAAAGTCATGGAGTCCATGCCCATTTTCTAAGTGACCTATCCAAGATTACACAGCCATGGGAAATCACAAAGCCATGATTGAAATCGATGTCCTTTGACTCGCAGCTGCCACAATCTTTCCACAGGACCACAATGCCTTCATGCATGGGTTTAGCCATTGTTGAAATAAAAAAAATGTTGAGTAGTACAGACTCTTTGAGGGACTTCATTGGGAGACATATTTCAATATTATGAGCTATTTGTGATTATTCTTAGGTCTTGGTCAGCTCTGAATCCATATAATTGTAGTAACATCTAACCAAATTTCTCTATTTTTTCTACAGAGCACTCTATAGAGGAAATTATGACATAAATATGTTTTTAGAAAGGTCATTGTATGTTCATAGTGTACAATAAAATTTTATTCTCTAGTTCTTAACTGAATAAACATTGATCATCCATATCTTTGATTTCAGGGTAAATAAGTGAGTTTACTGTATACAGCCTCATGTGGATGTACATTTTACAAAACCTCTTTCAGATTTTTTTGGGGGGGAGGGAAATTGTAGTTATATGCACTTATAGTACTTTTTTTTCCCCCTGAGGCAATTGAGGTTAAGTGACTTGCCCAGGGTCATATAGCCAGGAAGTGTTAAGTGTCTGAGGGCAGATTTGAATTCAGGTCCTCCTGACTTCAGAGCTGGTGCTGTATCCACTGTGCCACCTAGCTGCCTCTACTTATAGTTCATTTAAACCTCATGTGTTAGGTTATTTTAAACCAAAAGTACTTATGGCATCAGTTCAGATGTATCAACATTTGAAGCCACTCTCCCACCACTCCCAGCATTTTTTATATTTACTGATAACTTGAAATGTTTGTGTGGTAAATTAGGTTCTTGTTACCATTTTGGGATATACTAGATGACAACTTTAGGACATACTATGTTTTTGTTAATTTGCATTGTTAGAATATCAGTTTCATCTGAGGACGGGTTTTTTTTTTTTGTTGTTGTTTTGTTTGTTTGAAGTTCTTCATTTCTTATTACAGGTGGCAGTAATCATCAAATAATTTTTTTTGCACCATCTGCTGTTAATGTATCTTAACTAAATTTTTTTCTGACAGTGAAAGTTTTTAAATAGGTCCTAAATCAAATTTGTCCCTTGAAAATAGATGCTTTGTAAACTAAAAGTAACAACAAGGTTCTGATTCTCTCTACCGGAAGCTTATATTGTAGGCTAGTTTATTTAACTGACTTTCTGAGGGACATGGGATAACAGTTATATTGTTAAATATTATTTAGTGATCCCTAATGGTTAGATACTAATTTTTCATTTTATATATTCTCAGATTAATAGAGGGAAAATTTTTCTACTCCTGCATTCAACCTCTTTCATCAAAGAGCAATATCTATTCCTTACATCTCTCTATTTTTATAATTCTAGAGTTAAGAAATATGCTTTCCTGGGGCAGCTATGTGATGCAATGGATAGAGCAACAGCCCTGAAGTCAGGAGGACCTGAGTTCAAATGTGGCCTCAGACACATAACACTTCCTAGCTGTGTGACCCTGGGCAAGTCACTTATCCAAAGTCCAAATATCTCAGGGAAAAAAAATTGCTTTCTCAATAAATTCTTGCTGTACTATTAGCCTTACCCTAATTCTAAGAACTCCCTTGAGTCCTTTCATAGTGCCTTTCTTGGAAAAAGTGGATAGTTAAGTGCTAGACTTGGAGTTAATCAGGCCTGAGTTTGAATACTACTTCTGGAACTTACTGTGTATCCGTAGGTAAATCCTTTCTAAGGATCAAGTGACAAATAAGGTGCATTGAAAAATGTAAACAACAACAACAACAATCTGAATGAATGCCAGTCATAATTGTTATTGTTGCTGATGTTATCATTAATTTGAACACAGTTTATGTTTGTGTTTTACATCTTAATTATTTGTTAACAAAATAATGTCTTCTAATGCTTCCTTTTTAAAAATACTTTATATTATGTATTTTTCTATAGGATACATAAACAGTAAATACCTTTTTGAGTATTGTTTAGACTTGGGAGTGAGTATGAGGAGGAAAAAAGTATTGTAAACTTATAAAAGTAGCTTCCTATTCCTTTTCTCTAGATTTTGTGATATATTCCACCATCCCCATATTGGTGATAGGCATAGAAAAGAGTCTTAACAGTGGTATTAGGAGTAATGATTCCTTGGTTATGGAATTGGAAACTGAAGCTAATCTGAACCCACACTTGAAAGTTGTTAGTAATTTTGATTTGTTCTTTATAGATCCTATCATTAGTATACTGTAGTTCATTTTTAAAAAGGAAGAGGGTGTCCTGAATAAATATCCAACAGGTAATTAGTGATTCAGTTTTGCAGATTATGAGAGAGACTAGAACAAGATAAAATAGGCCTGAAATCATCCATACAAATATGATCATTGAACTCTGGGAAACTAATGACATTTCCAAAAGAGAGGATATAGAGTGAGAAAGAAAAAGAGTTCAGGAACAAAACTTTGATGTACACTCAGGTTGGGAGGAGAAGATCAAGGAGGCGTATTCATATAGATTAGGAGAGAACTATGAAAAGGGGGGGGGGGAGTAGGCAGAGTAGAAAAGTATACAGGAAATTAAAATGGACAACGCTTTAGATTCTAAAGTTGGCAGAATGCTTTAAAAAAAGGTATAAAAAAATGAAAGAAAGCCTTTACATTTAGCAAATAAAAGATCGTTTGGGAACTTTGGAGAAGGCAGTTTCAGTTGAGTGAAATCACTTAGGTTCTCTCCCTCCACTCACCTCCCCCCCCCACCCCACCCCCGAATTGGGTTCTAAAAGGAAAAAGAAAAATAGGTTGATAGATAATTAGAAGAGATAGTAGGGAACAAATGAAGATCTTTTAAAAGGACAAGAAAATCTAGTTGTATTTGTAAGAAGTAAAGAAGGATGCAATAGAAATAAATGATTGTAGAGCAAAGAGAGGGTGAATATAATTGATGACATCCATTTAAGGTTTCTGAATCTGATAATGGCATATATACACATTTTAGGAACTGAATTTCCCAATGGGAGGAGAGGCTTCATATTGTAGCAGATAGAGAGCTGTCCCTGAAAACAGGAAAATCAAGACTGAAATTCCTGTCTGATGCACCAGTCATGTGACTTTAGTCAAATAACTTAATTTTTTAGTGCTGAAAGCCTCTTTCTAAAACTGTGTTAGAGAGAAATTGTCCACCAGGCTTAGTCGGATTCTTTCTACCCAAGAGTTTTATATACAGTTGAGACCATAGTTCCAATTCCTAACTTTATCTTTAACTTAGCCATAGTATGTGGGTGGTATGAAAGAGGAATCAGAAGAAAGACTATTTTAAGCATATGAGTAACTGATTTTTTTTTTTATGTCACTTTTTGCATTCAAATGAGTATTTCCCTGAAGCAGTAGATACTCATTCTTAAACTGCATACCCTGGATGAAAAAGCTGAAAAGAAATGGTTGGACAAGTAGGAGAACAGAGTGGAACATTAAAACCTAGAGAAGAGAGGGTAATCATCAGTGTCAGAGTGTTTAAGGAAAGAAGAGGATTATGAAAAAGCCACTTAGATTTGACAGTAAATAAGTGCTTAACCTTTTTGGAAAAAGCATTTAAAGTTGAACAGTTAGGTTGAGGTCCACATTGTGGAGTATTAGAATAGTAAGAGGAGGAGGTATAGGCACCTAGTGTAGACAGCTTTCTCAGGAGAGTTTGACTAAAAAGGGAATGTGTCAGAAACAAGAACATCAAGTATAGAAGTAATTCCAGTCATTATAAATCAAGAGAGTGGCCTGGCCACTCAGAAAAGATAAAATGGATGGAGAATGCATATTGCCTGGATTACAGGCATACAATTGATTAATAACATATTAAGCCCTTAATCATATATATTGGGGTCATGGCTAGTATGGATAATTAGCTGGATCCAGAATCCAATAGGAAGGGAAGTTCAAGTTTGTCCCAAATTCGAAAAGTTACATAGTTCTTTCAGCAGTCCCAAGCTGGTCTCTATTGTTAAAACCCAATTTTTTTTTTTAAACCAATATCTCTGTGATACTGAGTGACTAAGCCACAAGAAGTAGAATAATCAAAGACAAATATAACTGAGAAAAGAAGTAGGCCTATCATATAGTGAAAGTAAGAGATAATAGCCACTCAGCCTAAATTTTGCAGTGATATGTAGGATATTTAAAGAACCAGAGAAAAACCTACAATGTATTTATTAATAGATCCTTTAGAGAGAATTTATAGGAAAAAGTTGGACAAAAGCATTGCACAAGAATTGAAGGCATGATTGTGGTTTGCAGTGATACATATGCTGATGAAATCAGTTGCATTTAGATATTAAGCAGAATGAAAGAAATTTGTTGAGATGATTAAGATATTTTGAATTCAGAGAGTATGAAACAATAAAAAGCAATATTTGATGGCAATAAAACTACAAAATTTTTACAGTAGGGAGATACAATGCAAAGAACATTCACAACTCTAGTACTAATATTTTCATGCATAGTTTAAATGTAATGCCAGAGAAACTGAGATAGGATAGAGATTAGAGAACAATTTAATAATTTATTAAATGGAGAGATTTACTGGGACCAAATGGATCCAAGAATCCAGCAAACAATAAGAGGTCAGGGGTAGACTGAGATGGGGGTAGACTGAGGTAGGGGCGGAATCAGGGTGCTGGGAGCCAGAACGGGACTCTGACAATCCAGGTCTGACAGGGTGAGGGGAGGTATGGGGGGAGGAACCCTGGAAATGGGGAGAGGCATCTTGATAAGATGGTATCTGACATTCCCGTAGCTTGGGGTGGGGAGAGGCATTCTGATATTCTAAAACATAAGATCTTTTATCCTTATCAAATATTCTGATAAAGAGGGAGGGGAGGTTTTGCAGGACTGAGCTTTTGAGAAGCAGGGAAACTGAGTCAGGATAATTGGAGAAACTGAGTCAGGACAATAAAAGAGAACTGTGGCATAACATAGATTTCCTGTTATTTTTGTCTATTATTTTAAACAAACAAAATACCCTTTTTCCATTTTATCTTCCTTGATTATCATCATTTGTACATCAAGTATGTTACAAGTATTCATTGGACTTATTTTCTAAATAAAAAGGGAAATTTCTACCCAAGGGAAAAATTTTCTGGCTTGTTCATTCTAAAAGTTCTTAGTTTTGCAATCTAACCTTGAAAAGGAAAATGAAAACAAAAATAAACTCTGACAGATTTAACAAGCAGTGAATTACATAGGACTATCATTGATTTTCACCAAAGCTTAGGAAGAGAATATTGAATATGCGTGTGTCTACATATGATTTTAGATCATTTTGTACTCTGGTGGCAGTATCAGTTTATTACTAGTATTCTTTGTTAACTATGTAAAGATTTTGCCTCAAGTACTTTGGACAGGATCCCAGTTTTTCTTTTTTGTTTTATAACAGTTTTTGTTTATTGTTTATATGTGCTAAATTATCTCTCACTTTTATTTAGCTTTCCCTATTTTCATTGGGTTGTGATCTTTTTGAGCATTTCTATATTCTTTAAGATTACTTTATGTGAAAATCTGCAGTGTTTTTGATATGTTCTTTTTCATTGATCATAAAATTAATTGCATCTATATATATAAATATTTAAAGAAGGTATATTGCTATCTCTTTGTTTTTCAATATTTTGTGTAAAAGGAAGTGAAAAATAAACAGTCTATCATTTTCAGTGATAACTCTTAGTTACGAAGTACACCTGTAATCTCTTGAATAGAGATGTATTTCCATCTTTAAGGCACTATGTTTAATTTAAGCTAATTAGAAAATTTGAGACATAGCTTCATTGTCTTTGGACAGAAATCACAGAAATCACACCTGATGTTTCTACTTTGTGAAATAAAGATGATGGTAACATAATGACTTCTGATTCTTTATAGTATTGTATTCATTTAAAATCCACTTAAAATATTCACTTCAGCTTTAAAGCTGAAGGGAAGGGGTTTCTATCTCCAAAAAGAATTGAGATGACTTTTTGTAGGGAAGTAAAATTATGATATACATGCTCTTACCATGGAATTATTAGAATTTAATTTTACAGCTATGTAACCCCTCCTATTCCTCCTCGGAATTTTTGCCTTAAAAACCATGTGTTTAACAGGACCTTAAAAGCAGATTATTTTTCTCCATTTGATTGTATTAGAGATTTTTGTTATAAGCCTTGTAGTTATCTTTTTTGGCCACTAGATGGTCCTCCCTGCGTGGTCAGTCAATGACTAATAATTAGTCATTTGTTTTTTGAGTTTTGTCAGATATGAACAAAATAATAATGAATATCTGAAAAGGTAAAATAAGGCTTTTTAAAAGCAGTATCAAACACAAAGCATAAAATAGTGTTCTCACTGCTTCGTGTACTTTGTGGGAATGATGACAGGGATCCTGAATTCTTCAACCTTTTGGTTTCCAAATCTATAACTTCCAGTTTATAACTAGCATCTGTTGAGTTCCTTGAGAGTATTCTCGCTCCTAGACTTTCTCTACAGTTGTTCTCCAAATAGCAACAAAGAAATGGAAAGGGGCAGTAGATGTGAGATAATCAAGTACAGCCAGTAGGAATCTTAAAGATATTAGCTTCCAACTCTCTTCTCTCACCCTCACTCCCATTTTTGCTGGTGAGGAAACTGAGAAGTATAAACATTTACTTAGCACCTATTATGTACCAGGTCCATGCTAAGCATTGGAAAGTTGAGGTCACATAATTATTAATTTTTTGAGGTGGAATTCAAACCCATGTCAGGTAAAATATTGGGAAGGATGTAATGTAAGTCCATCTGTCTAATTTATGTATAGAAATATTTTTCTTCATTTGTAATAACTTTTAGTGGAAGTTTTAATCTTTAGTGTTCTTCTAGATTCTGTGCTTCTCATGTTATTGTTAATATAGAGCAGCCTACTTGGGCACACCACGTGTTTTTCCATTATTTTTAATAGTCACCTACAGTTTTGATTCTTTTGTAGATTGTGATGTGCCATGATTAAACACCCTCCAGCTTCACCAGAAGAATACAGCTATCAGAAAACAATGGATTTTTGTGTCAGAGTGTTTGGAATCTTTGAAAGTACTATGCTATTTCCCAAAGGCAATAAGCTCTTTTTCTTCCTCTCACTTCATTGTAGGTTTACATATACCAATAGTTTCAGTGGTATATTTGAATGTCATAGTCTGGTTGATAATTTTTTAAAAATCCATTTAGTTTTTAAAATTCCACTCCCAGGATTTTGACAAACTAAGCTGTACGAAATGATGAGGAGGGTAGGTTCAGGAAAACCTGGGAAGACTCATGTGAACTGATGAGAAGTGAAGTGAACAGAACCAGGAGAACCTTGTACATAGTAACAGCAATTTTTAAATGATTATCAACTGTGAAAAATTGAGCTAGTTTCATCAGTACAATGATCTGTGACATTACCATAGGACTTATGATGAAAAATTCTGTCCACCTCCAGAGAAAGAACTGATAAACTGAATACAGGTTGAAGCATATTTTTCTTTTTTTTTTTTTTTTTTTTTTGGCAACATGTTTAGTGTGGATATAGGCTTTTCATGATTCAGTTAATAATGAATAGCTTATATTTGCCTTCTCAATTGGTAGGAGAAGGGCAAGAATTTTAAAATAAGTGAATTTTTTGAAAAAGATTCACAATCTGAAAAAAAAAATTTTCCTTTTCCCCCATCGAACATTTCATCTAACAAAAACATTTAAATGAAACTGATTGATACAAATAGCCATGTATGTCAGCACATGAAACACATTCTACCCATATTCTTTCATCTTCTGCTCTAGATTTGAGTTTGGTCATTATAAGTAATTAGAGTTCAGATCTCTTTTAGTGTTTTCATTTACATGATTGTAATCCTACAGGCTTTGTTTTCTTGGTTCTACTTTCTTCACTTTGGAGTTGTTTTGTTCATTCCAACTCTTTGTGACTTCCTTTGGGATTTATTTTGGTTGATTTTATAGATGAGGAAACTGAGGCATCAGGGTTAAACATCTTCCTCAGGCTTATATAATGGTTAGTGTCTGAAGCTGGATTCCAGGCTTGGAGCTCTATATATCTAGTCTACCAACTAGTGGCTCATGCATTACTTCATACAGATTTCCAAATTCCTCTCATTTCTTATGTTTCAAGAATACACTTCTATCATTTATATACCATAATATAGTCAACCTTTTTCTGATTGTTGGCCACCTACTTTGTTTCTAGAGTTTTTATTTTGTTTTTGGTATAAGAAAAAAGTTCTGTTGTGAACATTTTGTTATATATATATTGGACCCTTTCGGCTTTAAACTTTTTGGGAGAGGAAGAGTTTATTCCCAGGAGGGCTATTTCTTGGTTGAAAGGAATAAGTAATTTATTAAGTTTGCTCAAGTAAATTCAAATTGTTTTCTAGAATGATTGAATTATTTTACAGATATACTGGAAATGCATGTGCCTATATTTCCATAGACTTTCTGATACTGACTTTACATTTTTAAAGAAATCACTTTTGGAGAACTCTTATGTTGCAAGGTGACATTTGAATTCATTTAATTTGAACTTCACTTTACTATTAGTGATTTTTAGTTTGTCTTCACGTAGTTGTTAATCATTATTGGAATGACTTTTGGCCTTACATCTGTGTCATTTTTGTTTTATTTTAATATCAAACTTTTTTCAAAGATTTGACCCAGAGATTTTTTTCTCAGTTTATACTTTCTTGTAGCTGCCTTAATTTTTCTTGCACAAAAGATTTTTAATTTTATTTAAATAATCTAGTTTTTCATTTATGATCATCTTCTGCCCTTTGATTAAGAACCATTGAGTTCTTCCTATGTGGATTATTTAGGTTGATCACTTGAATAGTCATGAATGGTAGAAAATTTATATGGGCAAACTTAGGTTCAATATCAGGAAGAACTTAATGATTAGAGTTATTCCGAATTGGAATGGTCTGCCTTGGGAGGCATTTGAGATATTTCAAGTTGAGACTGAGTAACTATTTTATTGATAGGCATTCTCTTAGAATTTGGTTGAGCTAAATAACCGTTGAGAATATCTCATGATTCTTAAATTTTATAATTCTGAATGTCTTGTTGAGGTATTCTAGCTCTTGATATAATTTATCACATCCTTTATGAACAGCAATTTCTGGAAGATCTCATCTTGCATAGTAGGGATTTCTTTTAGAGTATCATAGACTCCTTTGCTAATCTGGTAAAATTTATGAACCCTTTTTAAAAAGAATATTTTTAAAAACATAAAATGGGCACATTATTCCATAAGAAGCTAATTAATTATATTAAAAACAAATATCAGAATATTTTTTAAAATAACAAATTCTTTATATCCCAGGTTAGAGCCAGTAATGATAAAGAAAATCCCTTTACATTTTCCATGTAGGAATGAAAACCTTTGAAAACTTTTTTTTTATCTTAATCTGACATATTGCATTGAGTCTTGTACCACCCTAACATTTGCAGGAGAGGTCTTTGTTGGAGGAGAACTTTAAAGAGTTAATTCATTTTGCTCTGCAATCAAAGCTTTAAAAACATAGCTAAACATAGCTATGTGATTTTGCTCACACTATGCCTCAACCATACGTTATTTCTAAACCTTTTAGTCAGTTGTTTGTGAAAGCATGTGATTTCTGGTAGTTTGTTCACTTAACATATTTTCATTATAAGGACACAATTTATGTTTCATTTTCATAAAACTTTTATAGAGATGAAATAGCAGGCATATGTCTTAATCCATGAAATTTTTTTCTACTCATTTAGTATCTTACTGTCCTTTCAAATATCTTGGAAATTGATGCTGCAGTGTTTTGAAAATTGTTATTTCAGATATGACTGCTTTCTTTCACTTACACCTTGTTTGATCTAGCTATTCTTCTTGTACTAAATAATAATATTTAGTACATCAGGGATTGAGTAATTTTATTACCATAGGTGATAAAAATAGGTTCTTGTTAAAATTTTGGTAGATTATTAATTAACATTTAATGTACATTAATTTTTCCAGTTTTGCCTGTGTGATTTGGCCCAATTAGATCTCATACTAAAGTTTTCTTTTAACTAGTTTTAGGTTTCATCACTCCGATATGATATTCTTTTTTAGTATAACACGTACCATTATGTTGACATGAGTCAACAAGTATTACTTAAGCATCTCCTCTGTTCCCGGCACAGAGGATATATATTCACACAAATACATATATACACATTGTGCATTGTGTGTATGTTCTCTTGAGTGGAGATTTTAAGTACATATTAAAACAAGTACACTATAAATGTATAAAAAGTGATCAAAGGCATGGTAGTTTGGGAGGGAGGACACTAGCATTTGAAAGGTCAGTAGTAGGACTGATGTAAAAAATGATGCTGAAGCTGCATCTTAAAGGGGAAAAAAGGAACTCTGAGGCAGGGATAGGGAAAGGAGTGCATTCCAAGCATGTGAGACTGTTATTATAAAAGATGTAGAGGAGAGATGTGAATTACAGAGAGGAAATCAGTTTGGCTAGATCCCAGAGTGCGAGAGTACCAGTATAGAACATGGTTAAGGTCAGGATGAATGGGGCTTTAAAATCTAAACAAAAGTGTTTATATTTGATCCTAGAGACAATAGTAAGCCACTAGACTGGCTTAAGTACAGAAAAGACACAGGGTCAGATCTTTAAGCAGCTCGGGATAGGGATTTACTTATTGTGAGACCCAAAGCACAGAATCCAGTTAAATTATTGCAATAACTAGGTGAGCGCTGACAAAAGTTTGAACTGAAATAGCAGAGAAGAAAAAGGACTCTATTGTCAGTATTGTCAATGGCAATATTTGGCAACTTAGTGAATAAATGGAATGAAAGAAAATGACAAATAAAGAATACTTCAGTGTTAGGAACCAGGGAGATCGGAAGGATAGCAGCTGCTTCTGACAAAAATACACAAGTTTGGAAGATGAAGTAGGTTTAAGTTAAAGGAAAGATAATGAATTCAATTTTGGTCAAGGAAAATTTGATGATATATTTATATGATATACACACAGGCATGCGCACACAAACACACACACACACATGCCATCTACTTACAGCTAATGGAAAGCAAATGTGTTTACCAAGAGAGAGAATGTACAAGTGAAGAAATCTCAAGACAACCTTTGGAAAACACTCACAGTTAGTGGGCAAGATATGGATGATGAATCAGCAGATTAAAAAGAAGCTAACAGGTAGGAAGTGAAACAGAAGAGAGTAGTGTCATGAAAATATTCCAAACTCTTGATTGCCATGTCTTTTTGCTTGGAAGGAAATTGTGTTTGCTATTTTCATTATTGTAATTGCCTCAAATCAATTAAAAATTATGTAGAAAATGGTTATAGTTTGTATTGCTATATTTTCCTTTGTTCATTTTGTGTGTGTGTGTGCGTGCTCGCGCGTGCACACGCTGCATCAATACCTTGTTTGAGCAAGACAGGAGGTTTGAATGACTTATCTTTTCTGGATTTGAATGTTGATTTGGATTTTTGTTCTAATGATTCATTGGTCTTAGTGCACACGGAGAATTCAGCAATTATTCTTTATGTTGGTAACCAGTGATTTCCTTAAGAGACAACAAATTTTATTTTTAAACACTTAAAGCTATGTGACCCTAAGTGAATTATTTAAACTCTTTCAGCCTCTCTTTTCTCATTGTAAAGTGGGAATAGTAATACTTCCAGGGCTGTAAGGATCGAATGAGATTTTACATATATATTTACAAAGCACACTTCTTTTTTCTTTTTCTTAATTTTCTTTTCTTTGCTTTTCCTTTTTTGTTGTTGTTGTTGTTGTTGTTGTTGTTGAGGCTATTGGGGTTAAGTGACTTGCCCAGGGTCACACAGCTAGGAAGTGTTAAGTGTCTGAGGTCAGATTTGAACTCGGGTCCTCCTGACTAAAGGATTGGTGCTAACCATTATACCACCTAGCTGCCTCCAAAGCACACTTTTCAAATCACTTTATAAAAATTATTTTTATGTGGTTCTACATGTGACCCTGTGCTCTAATTTGTTAACAACTTGTGCTTTGTTGAAATTGTTTTATAAATTATGTAAAAGTTAGACTTTTAACTCTTCTGTGACAGCATAAAAATTAATCAGTTAAGGGCAGTGAGATATACTTGAGTTTTGATTATTTTAATAAATTTATTTTTAAAAAATCTATGTATTTAAATGACAGATATCAACTAGATAGTCTAATGGAAATAAATGTACAACATAGCCAAAAGGCTTATGATAATAACTCTCTAACTTCTAAGTCACAATGGCTTAAATTGCTTCTTTATAAAATTATGTATAATATTGACAATCTTTAAATATTTTTTCACCTTGACTCTGTATTGCTCTGGGTTTCCCTCCAATTTCTCTAATTCCTTCTTAGTTCTTCTTTTTCCTTCTGACCCCAGATTATGAGCATTCCTTATAACTCATTTCTGAGCTAGCTGTTTTTTTTTTTTTTAAGATTTTTTTTTTCTTCTACTTATATGTTAATGGTTAAATGTTATACTAGAGACTTCTTAGGTGTTCCATTTTTATCTCAAACCACAATTACATTACTTCTCCTCGCACATTAGTGTTTGCTTTCAATTTCCCCATTCTCCTAATCACTGAAGTAATTAATTCACATATAAGGTCACAGACTTTATACCTGAAAGGGATCCTATTAGAAGTCATATAGTTTAATCCTTTCATTTTATATAAGGAAATTGAGGAAGAAAGGTTAAGTAACTTGTCCAAAGTTTTAGGGTAGTAAAAACAAGTGGATTTTGATCTTGGGTGTTTTGATTCCATCTCCCACAGGGTAGAAAAGCCCAGACACTCTGAGGGAGAGACTGAAAGTAGCATGTGCTAGTGTCAAATCACTATCCCCTTGTCACCATCTCCCTTCATACTCTGATGGGATCAACCCTGAACCCAAGAATCATGGGAATAGCACTGCCCCAAACCAGCAAATTTACTCCTGTCCTGGTCTCAACAGTCATCATTGAGGAAAGAAATCATTGTAGAGAGGAAACCCACCTTTCTCATCACCATTGGCAACAGCTGCTGATCTTGAAAATAGTGACATGAAAGAGGAAGCATTAGCATTGGCTTTGATTCTGACTTTTAAAGACCATGGGGCTTTTTTTTTTTTTTTTTTGACTTATAGCTGAAACCTTCCATGTGTATGTGACTCTTTGAGAGCATGGATTGTCTTACATTTCTATTTGTATCTTCATGACTGAACAGTGCTTTGCACATAATAATGCTCAATAGATGATTCATTCATTCATTTATTCAAATTCAGAAGCCTTTGCATTTCATTTAGTCAGCTACCAAGCTCTGTCAGTTGCTCTTTTACAGCATTTTTTAGATTTATGTTTCTTTTCCTTGTTAATTGGCAGCATGCTATTCCAAGCTCTTATTATTTCATGCAGCATGGAAGGGGAAATAGAGTGCTGGCCTTTAAATCAGGAAAATAGGATTCATTTCCTATCTTTGACACAGAGCCATGTGTCTTGCCATATTTATCTTGACATACTCTAGTTTCATCTTAACTAGATAAGCTTAATTCTAAGTTAGTCTAGTAACTGTCCCCAAAAATAGTTTATATTTTTAACTTGCTAGTATTCTCACTCTATACCTAAAATCCCCTTCCTTTCTTTCTGCCACATTGTACTGGCTGATTCTTACTTTATTATACCTCTCACAATGATCTCTGGTCATGTTACTCTTGTTCTTTTCTGAACAGTTGCTATTGTAGCATCTGATAAACTGTTTTATTCTCAGTAAATCTTTCTTCCACAAGACAGTTAACTCCTTAAGAGCAAGGAACATAATCTTATACACAATTTACTACTCTTCTCCATAGTGCCTTTAAGACTGGATCAGGCACATAGTAAATCTTCAGATACCTCTTGGGAATTGACTTAGTAAAGAAATTACATACACAGTACATTTAGCTTACCACTCTCATTAGAAACAAAGGGACTAATGAAATTCAAGAGAGATTTTATCTGCTACTATATCTATCTTATGGGGTCATCTAGATGGTATGGTAGATAGTGTTGGGCCTGGAGTCAGGAAGACTCCATGATTTCTAATCTGGCTTCAAACACTTAATTAGCCATGTGACTCTAGGCAAGTCACTTAAACCTGTCTGCATCAATTTTTCATCTGTAAAATGAGCTGAAGAAAGAAATGCCAAACCACTCCAGTATCTTTGCCAAGAAAACTCCAAAAGAGGTCCTGAAGAGTCGAACATGACTAAAAAAACGACTAAACTACCACAACAAATATCTCTCGTGGTAGATTGCATATTTATTAAGCACTGTTGGAATTACAAATGAGCAAGACAGCCCCTGCTATTAAGGAGCTTATATCCTAATGGGGCAAGACAGCTCATAAAGGGGGTTGGGAGAGAGTTGGTAAAGACTGCATGGTGTAGAGATGACTGGGAATACATAGACTTGATTTCTGACAATTTAAGGGGTGATGACCAGAATGGAGGCAGCATGGTGTGAAGATATCTGGGAAAATTACTAACAGATTTGTAAAGAAGAGGAATCTATTTAGACAAGTGGCTTTAAAAATGGTAGTTCAAAGAGCTATTAGATTTAACACTGAAAGGGATTTTAGAGATTAAGGAGACTTAAGTTTCCTATATTTTACAGAAGTCATACCTGAATTTCATTGAAGGAAATGGCCTGCTCAAAATCTTGCAGATAAGATGTAACAGCTGAAAATTCAAACTCAAATTTTCAGAACCTTAATCCAGTGTTTTTTTCCACTATACTATTCAATTTATCATGACATGGAAGACATCAGAAAAGACCATCTTTTACTTTTGATAACATCCTAAATTAGAGAGTCACTTATTCTCTTTAGTGCCTTATTTTCCTCATGTATATTGATGATACTATTTTATAAAGATATATATGAATGTGCTTTCAGAATATTCATTAACTTTGTAAGGTTTCCTGAAGGATTTCTCCAGGATATTAGTTTATTATCTCAGGGGAAGCACATTCTAAAATTAGCTTGCAAATTTGTAGTTGTATTCCTAACCACAGAAATGTAATAATAAATGAAATCTCCTGTACATTATGTTATAGAACTTGTCAAAGGAAAGTTACTTTAAGAACAATCCAAGAATTCTGAGGAAGCAGACCATTGTGGAAATGAAATTAGTGATATATGAACTTAGAAAATTTTTTAAATGTCATGTGATGTTTATATGTAATTGAAATTTAGGATGATTTTACATAATTTGAATTTATTTCACAGGTGTAAATTAAGCCTAGTGTATTGAATTTTTTCTTTATTTTGAATTCTAAATTATTTTCTGATAAACATTTAGTAGGTGCCTACTGTTGATAAGGCCTTATTAATAGGTGCTAGATAAACAAAAACAAAATAGTCTCTGCCTTCAGGAATTTATATTTTATTGGTTTTTAGTTATGGCCACGATGACAACTTCATTCCATTTTATAAAGATCTCCAGATTACTTTGTTTACCCATATTTTTGTATTCATTTGTAGATATTTTAGGCCTTAAGTTTTATTGGATGTTCTCTTAGATATTGTTTCCCATGCATTCCTCTTTTCATTTGTTCTTTCTCTTTGTTTTATTTACTCTTATGTGGGTACCAACCTTACCAAGTCTCTGGGCAGTATTCTCTCCTGTTCCCTCTTCCCCTTCACAATTTTCAAGTCATTCAACCCATAATAATTTAGAGAAATTACTATTAATAAGGTAGATGGTAAATTAGGTAATACTTAAAAAAAAAAAAAAAAAAAAAAAAAACTCCAAACCAGTGGAACTTGAATGTAATGAAATTTGCTTGTGGGATTGATTCTAGTGGCAGTTCCAAAAAGGAGAGTTTAAGTTATGACAGTATTGCTGGAACAAGTGTCTTGCTTTCTGGAGTCATTATCCTGAAGGAAAATAATACTTTATCTTCTTGATATATTTCTCATTTTTCTTTTGTTTTAAACCATTCATAATTTTATAGCCACTAATTTCTTTGCTCCATTTCATAGTTCAGCTTTCAAATTGTGGCTAGGCTGAAATTCTCAAAATATTGCTTTATGCAAATCATTCTTCTGTTTTAAAGCCTTTAGCAGTACTCACTGCTTGCAAAGTAAATATACTGTAAATTCCTTCAAATTCAAGGCCTACCATTTGGGTTCCAAATCTGTATATCTTAATGTATCTTTAATTTTATCTTAGACTCATAGAATTTCAGGATTGGAAGAGATGTCAGAGTTCACCTAGTCCAGAGGTAGAGAAACTTTTTTCCTGCCAAAGGCCCAGCAATGGGAGGTTGTTTTACTTAGCTTTTAGCTCATCACCTGTGGTGGCCTTAGCAAATGGTTTCATTGGTCTTACCCTGTCCATGGACCAGATACTCCCCACTCCTTATCTAGTCTAATCCACTAGAAAAAAAGAAGCCTCTTTACTAGACATCTGATCATTGGTCATCTAGTATATGCTTAAAAATCTCCAATTATTTTTTGATAGATCTAATTGTTAGAAAGTTTTCTTAGTCCAAATATGCCTCTTAAAATATCTGTCCATCTTTCTCAATCCTGATTCAGAATGTCATGATGTCAGCTATCACTCTCAGCTTTGTGTCATCTGTAAGTCTGATAAATATGTCATCTCTGTCCTTATCAAAACAATTCATAACTATTCTTAGAGATGAGCTATTTTCAACCAGTTTGAAGTTTATCTCATTTGAATTATCTTTTAGCTTATATTTTTCTATCTTTCCCCTAAGAATTGTGTGATAAATTGCCAAATGGTTTGCTAAAATCTAGTCAAACCTTTTATCTCCAGCAGACCTCTAATTAAGCATTTCATTCTAGTAACTCTCCCCGTGCTGGAGGACCTCCCCTTCCCCAAAATGTTTTTAATGGAGCCAAGTTTTTTCTTTGTTACCCAGACTGCTTACCCCTTTAAGAATTCTTATATTATGAAAACTGAGATATTTGCCTTTATTTAATCCTACTGATTTGATTACCTCTTCCATTCTACACAGTCTTACAAAGATCTTTGACATTGGTAATGTATAGTCTAGCCAAATTGACTTTTCTGCTATTCTTTCACAAAACATTCCATCTTTCATCTCTGTGCCTCTAAGGTATTCCTTCTTCACTTCTGCCTCTTTGGATGCCTTGAGTCTTTTCAGAGTTCAACTTAAAAGCCACCTTTTAAGACCTTGATTCTTCTCTCACCTTTTCATCCCGTCTCCAAATTTCCTTGTTCCTAAAATTACTGTTATATTTTTATACATTTTGTACATGCTATATAAAATTGTTCTTGCCTTCTAGTTTCACATACAGTGTTTGTATATTAAGAGCAGAAACTGTTTTTGTTTGTGAATACCCATGTCCTAGCAATGAAGTACATACTGCTACACATGACAACTTTATGCAAGAGAAACAGTAATAAAGAAATTTATTTGTATGTATGTATATATATGCACATGTATACACATGTGTAAATATGTATAACTTTTTTTTTTTTAATGGGTTAGCCATGTAGCAGGAACAAAAGAAAAAGGATGGGTTTTTTTGTATTCTCATTGTGTCAAAGAAATACAAAAAGCCCCTCATGTATTGAGTGGACCTCTTGGACATAATTATGAAAGATCATGGATGAAAGCATAGGTTGGATAGGAAAGTTTGTATTCCTAAGGAGAAGCAACTTCTATGTCAGTGAGATCAAGGATCTATTGGAGTTTTAACATTAAAAACAAAACAAAACAAAAACTCTCGCCCTTTTTGTTGTTTTTAGCCTTTCCTCTTCCATTCAGCTCATTCTGACTTTTTAACACATTTAATCTAATTCTTAAATGTTATTGCTTCCAAGCTCTAGGTCAGTGTTTTATCTTTGCATTTACAGTAGTCTTTTTATCAGTCTGCCTTTTTGTCTTTATCAAAATTATTTCTCCTTGTATTCACAATTATTCTTAAAATGCTTTCAGTTCTTCCAAGTAGTTTCCTTTAGAATTTTAGTCCATAAGGTGCTTTCTTTCCAACCTTTTACAGTTGGATTTTTTTTTATTTTGATCCAGAAATGTGTGTTAGGTATGAACCTGACTTTAACTTTCTTCTATGATAGCTCATAAGATGGAGATGTTTCTTCTTTCATTGATTCCCATTACTGCTATCCCAGCAGCCATTTAGTTCCACTTTATGGTGAAACTCAGATCTGGAATATAAATCTACCAGAATCTCCCACTACACTCTCTTAACCCTCTATGGTAAATATTTTTCTAACTAACAAGTCACATACATTTTTGGTTTGATATGTCCACGGAACAGCTATGCAGAAATGTCTAGGCAGTTGAAAATGTGAGTCTGAAATTCATTGGAGAAGTCTTGTGTTTGAGTTTGCGGAGAGGTGATAATTTAAAATGAAGGAGTTTGTATGAAGAAGAGGACAGAACACAGAATTCTGAGAAGTTTCTATGTTAAGGAGACCCTGAAGTAGATAGAACTCCAAGAGGTAAAAGGAAAACCAGTTGTGTACTGAAGCCAACGAAATAAACTTCAAGGAAAGGTTAATTAAAGAGTGCCCTCTTCTCCCCCTCAACTCCACAAAAGGGAAAGCATAAAGAATTAATCAAATACATTGCAATTGGTAGTTAGGATGTTATTTGTGACCTTTGTGCAAATAATTTAGGGTTCACTGGGGCAGAATTCTGTAATTCAGTGAATAGTGGAAAAATTAAAAACTAGTAGAGATGAATTAAAAGTTTAGTAGTAAAATGAAGGAGAGTTTTGATTTAAGAATGGAAGAAGCATATTTCTTGGCAGGGAGAAAAGAGAATGGTGAGAGAAATATAGTTATATATACATTAATAGTATAAGTTAAACTTTATTACAAAAAAAATTTAACATTTTTTTTAAAGTTAAATCTTACAGTTTATACACAGGATTTAAAAAAAAATTTTTTTAAGATTTTTCCCCCCAACAAAACTAGTTTATATGTGAATTAATCTTTGGATTTACTATTTTTGAGATTAATTAAAACTGTTTTGCTGTCTATTGTTTTATAAAACTTTTCCATAATTAGAGAAAAGCAAAGGTAGTCACAGCTGTGTTAGAAACAGTTGTCAGGCATGTATCTCTGCCATGAGACTAGGAACTGTTTTCAAACACAGTTGTTACTAGCACAGATTTTTTTTGTCGGACCGATGTAGCAGGTTGGTAAGTGGCACGAGATGTTTGTACTTTGTGTAGAAAAATTAATCTAACACGTGCATACTCATTAATAGCATGAGTATTGTTGATTTTGTTTTAGGCAAGTTTCAAAATATCCTAAATTGTATTACAAATTTAAGAGAATATGGTAATTATATGTTTTTTATCTGTGGTGCTTTTTAATGCCAAACAGGATGTCCATAATCCTTTCCTTGGTGTCATGATATAGATCTGCAAATAGTTCAGTTTTCAACTGATAAATGAAATATGAAAAGTTGAAAACATGTGCATAATGTTTTCTTTAAAGATATTTAAAAAGAAAATGAAATTTTCTATGATTTCAGAGTACTAAAGAAAACTTTAATGGAAATATCTACAACTAGAAGTCCAATATGGGTTTTAGTTCTTTCTGATAAATAGTGATCATTTTTTGTGAGTAGGCAGGTACTGATTGGTTTTTATTCTGCTGTGATTCTCCCTGCAAGTCTTTTAGATTATGTTATGATAGATATTGGTCTCTTAAAAATCAAATTTGAAAATAAAAAACTATAAATGTGAAAAACTACTTTAAATAATCCAGATTGTTTCATTGGAGTTTACTTTTAGACTGTTTTTATTGGAAGCTTAAATCCTCTGTGGAATCCAAGTTCTTAGAAAAATGCTGGTTTTGAACTGCTATTTATTACTATCCACCTTTAGTTATTAGTGGATACTGTTAGTATATAGGGAAACTTTCTTGAAGTGACCAATAAATACGAATAAGATTAATTTATATAGTGTTTTGGGTATACTAGATGCCCCCTTTGCTTACCATTTTCCTTATTCTCTCTGTAAGCTTCTGAAATATACATTATCATTTTCTTTATTCTCTCCTTAAGCTCCTGAAATATTCATCCACTTGTTAACTTTCAAAATTGCTCTCTGTATTTCTACCTTTCATCTATTTGCATCTGTTGAGATAGAATTTCTAAATACTCCAGACACCTCTGATATGAACTAAGTGTTTTTGTTTTATTTTTTTAGTGGTAGGGCCAGGCACAAAGGAAAAGATTTGAGAACTTGACTTTTGTGAAAGTAGGTGTTTATAGGATGAAAGAATTGATGACTTTTCCTCTGGTTCTTACTCCTGTAAGAAAAGCATTTCCAAAAGTTATGTTGCTACATTACATGGATGATATCTTGAGGTGTGCACATGAGGAGCAAATGTTAGAAGCATGTCTACAAAAGACCATAGAAATACTAAGGAACTACAAATTGCATATAACTCCTGAAAGAATTCAAAGGGACATTTATGGAATGTAACATTTAGATAGAAGTAAAAATCCCTTAAAATTATTTTAAGATGCAAATCATAACTACATGTACCCTTCAGTTGAGCATTGTCACATTTTAAAAGACCTTCAATGTTTAGTCTATTTTTCACATTTGCCATTCTTTTCCTTTATAATCAACAAATATTTATTGAATATTTAACAAAAAGATGCTCTAGCTATGTGCAAAATATTCCTGCCTTTAAGGAGTTCACAGTAAAAGATAACAAAATTCTGAAACCTTTATTCCCCTCAACACATATCCACAATCCACATGCAAGGAATAGTTAGGAATATTTAAAACAAGCTATTCTCTCATTTGCTATTTCAAAACTCCCTCTCCTCCTTCTCTTGCACTTTATAATTTGTTAGAAAAGCCTAGGATTATAAACATTGATTTAGAGATAGAAGTGACTTTCTGAGGCCATCAAATTCAGTCCCCTTACTTTAAGGAGGAAACTGAGGCAAAAGAAAGTTAAGCGACTTGCCTAATACTTTGCCTAATGGGTAAAATAATTTGCTCATTGTATATAGGGCTAGTAAGAATAAGAGCAGAGAATTCCTAACTCCTGTTCTAACATTCATTTCTTGCACCTTTACTAGTATGTGCAGTTCAATATACCATCTTCATATCCTAAAGTATAAGACCCACTCTTCTAACCCTGATGAGGGTATTACATGATTTTGTTCCACTTCAGGGAGTGATTCTTTTCTAATCTTTAAAAAAAAAAAAAATGTTGAAATTTTTTTTTTTTTATCTTTTTAGTACAACTAATAATCAACCATGTTAGAGAAATACTGAACTGGTAAATCTTTCAGATGTACATTTGATAGTTTTGCTGCTGCTTTTCCATTCTCACTTGCTTGTACATTTTGGACCAGATTTTTCTGTACAAAAAGGCAACACTGCTCATAACCACTCCCTTTCCTCAGTATTGCCCACCAGGGGATGAAAAGGGGATGATCACTTGATGTTCAATTTGTTTTTTTCCCCAGCCCTCATGGTATTTTTTTTTCTTGTATGCATATTAATCACCTAATTTTTTCCCCTTAATACACTTCTAATTTGTGTTCATTTCATTGGGAAAACCACTTTCAAATCAACAAATAATTTAATTATTGTTGATATGTCAGTATTAGTTATTATAGCTTTTTCAAAAGGGCCTAAGAATTGAAGTGAAACTCAGTGTAATAAAGAAGCTGCCATAAATAATCAGAAATGCCTAGCAATCTTCTTTTTAACTTGAATCAACAATATTTCTGTATTTTTTTAATTTCAGATACGGAATATTTGGATTAAGTAGAATTTATTAAACTACAGGGAACCTAACTACTACTTATAATAATGTTTCAATGGAGAAGAAAATTATTATATTATAACTTCCAAATGGTCTTTTATAATGAACAAATGTATAATACGCAGGTGGTCATTTATACATGATCATAGATTTTGAGCTTAAAGATTAGTCCAAATAAGGAAATGGAGGCTCTTAAAAGTAGTGATTCTCCCAAAATCACATAGATTAATCAGTAAACATTTATTTAGTGCCTATTACCTGACCTGCTAGATACCTAGCTACTATGCTAAGTTCTGGGAATAAAAAGAAAAGCAAAAAACAATCCCTGCTCTCAGGGAGCTCACAAACCTAAGGAGGAAAGACAACCTACAGTTGTTTATGTACAAACTAATGTACTATGTACAAACAAGATACAGATAGATAAATTAGAGTTGATATCAGAAGGAGGAAACTAAGTGTGATGACTGAGAAAGGCAGATAAGTACTTTCTTTGATACTTAAAGGAAGCCATAAGGTAGAAATCAGAAGGGGGATCAAATTCTAGGGATGGGGCAATAATATAGAGAATTTTAAAATGCCCAGAGTTTGAAGATGGAGTGTCCTGTGCAATAAACAACAAAAAGGCCGGTATCACTAGATTGTAGATTACATGAAAAGAGTGGGTGAATAAGATATAAGAACATTGGAAAGTAGAAATGATCCAGATTATGAAGGGCTTTAAAATCTAAACACAGAATTTTATATTTGATCTTAGAGATGATGACAATTCACTAGAGTCGAGTAAAGGAAGTTGACATTGTCAGACCTGTACTTAAGGACATGGAATAGAGAGGGGAGAAATTAGAATCAGAGAAAACTAATGGGAAGGCTGTTGAAGTAATAAAAGCTTGAGAATAGGAAGGTATGCATCAGGATGGTGGCAATATCTGAGGAAAGGGACATATATGAGAGATGTTAAGAAGATAATGAGATTGAGATTGATTAGGGAAGTAAAGAAGGATTATCTTGCAATAGAGAGTGTTTGGTTGAGAGTATGCAACATAAATTTATAGTAGACTCAGCAGTTTTGTGATTTTTCTATCAGCAGTTTGGGAATAAGATGTAAGACAATAATTCAGGACTGGGATTTAGCAGGATATTTTACACAGGTTATAAGTGGTAGATCCTGGACTCAAAACCCAAGTAGTCTCACTCATAATTCAAAATCATTTATACTGTAATTAACCAGGTATCTATAATGGAAAGGCTGCTTTGTCTATCGGCAAGTTTTCAAATTAAAATCAAAGTTCAAGTGAATCTGTCTCTCAGACGTTTGCAAATCACTGCTCATGACCTCCTATCTGGATTCCCAAATTCCATAGCCACCACCATTCTAAAGTTCATAACTGATAGATCCCTTCTTTCATTTTCCCCTCGCTGAGATGGTAGACCATTTGATATAGAATATATGTATTCAGTCATGCAAAACATATTACCATATTAGTTGTGTTATGAAAGAAGATAAAAATCCAAAAGGAGAGTAAACACACACACACACACACGGAAAAAAGTGTGCTTCAATCTGCATTCAGACCCTATCAGTTCTTTCTCTAGAAGCGAATAGCATTTTTCATCTTGAGTCTTTTGGAATTGTGTATGAACTATTCTTTAAGCATGATTTTGATTGTATCATTTCAGATTACAGAAGATTATAAATAAAGAGTCGAATTGACAATAAGAAATACTTGAGTTCAAATCCTGCCCCTCACAGATGCTGACTTTAACCTCTCAATGCATCAGACAACTCTCTAAAACTATAAATTGCAGAGAAAGTGCCAGACTGCTTTGGTAGTAAGAGTTCATTCATGAGAGAATCTCTCTATTAATGAAATTACAGTTCAGTTTTTTAAAAGAAGACTTTTAATCGTCTTGTTTTCTTATGTATCTAATGAAGTAGTATACAGTAGCGTCTAGTATTGTCAAAGAGTGAAGTATTTTACATACATGGGTTTTTGAGATAACTGATTCTCAACCACAGGTTTAAAAAAAAACAAAAGAAAACATTAAACACCCCTACTATGAGCAAAATGTTTTTTTCTCCCATGGGAAGAAGCAATCCTTGCTCTTAAGGAGCAAAGGGGAGATAACAACGTCTTCATAGATAAATGTTTTACTTAAGTTGGAATGCCACATGCAACAGTTAAATGTTGATCATTTAATGAGAAAGGGGGCAGTAAAAGGTAGTGTGTAAAGGAAGTAGAATGGCAAAGCCTTTGTATCTGAGGGGCCATTTGAACTTGAATGAAGATAAAAAGGTTAAAGAATGGAGGCAAGAAAAAAAGCACATTTGTGACATGGTGAAAACTTATGTGAAGGAATAATGGTGGGAGATCAAGTCCCAGTTTCAGGAAACTTCTGTAGCTGTGCAGTTTTATCAGAATGTAGAGTATGAAGTAGGGTAATGTGAAATAAGTCTAGAGAGAGAGAAATGTTGTCTACACATGTGGACTAGGTTAGATACCAGTCTGAGGAATTTCTTTAGACAATAGGAAAATCCCTGATGACTTCTGATTTAGGGGTGTGGACTAATCCCAATCTATGCCTTAGAAATTTTATTTTGACAGATAAAAGCTAGATGGGAAAGGGGAAAGACCACTTACTTAGTAAATTAGGTAACAGCAGTACAGGCTAAAAGTAATGGGAGCTTAGCCTCATAAATAACAGGAACAGAGGTAGACTTTAATTAAAAGCAACTACTCATTGTTGGAAAAGGAGATGGAACAATAAAGGATATTTTTGAGGTTATAAGCATACATGACTGAAAAGATAGGGCTTCAGAAAAGTCTTGACAAAGGTTGGGTTTGGGGACAGGGGAGAAGGATAAAGTATTCTATTCTGAACATGTTGAATGTAGGACATGCATGTGGAGTTGTCATGTAAACTTAAATTTCCTCATTTGTAAAAAGGAAATAATACCTATCTCTTAGAGAATCAATCTGAAAAAAAAATACAAGAATTGTTATGAATTAGTGGTGGCCCAGGGAGATTAGAAAATGTGAATTTGTATCCCAAAAAGAAAAGAAAATATGACTGTGTAGTGAAGCTTGTTGGCAGGATTTTATGACTTTATCTTTAGCAGCAGGGAATAGAAATGTTGACTAGGAGAGTGAGAATCTAGCAAGACTTGAATATCGATGTAAGAATTTTAGGATAGTATTTTTTTTTTTATTTCAAATCTTTTAATGCTTAGGATATTGATTTTTATCACACATTTTGAATGCTGAGTATTGTAGCCTAATGAACAGTGTTCAAGCCCTATTAACACAGTGGTTGTGTGACCCTAGGCAATTAACTGAAGTACTGTAGGTAACTTTCTAAAGACTCCACAAAGAGAAGTTTCTGGCCTTCACTGTAGCTTCTTTTGAGGAAATTTCCTCATCCAAGGATTCCCTATATCAATGATATCATAAGTGAAATATTAATTCTTAAACTTCAAATGCTAATATTCTTCTAAATTCAATATTTGTTACCAAATTTATTTGATATTTGTCTATTAATTATCACTTTTGCTACTAGGCATTCCTTCTGTGTCTGCCTTATCAATTCACTATCAACACTCTTCATCAGTTCTTTCAAAACTTCTTCAAATCTCCTGTGCAACCGCTCCTCATCCTCTTAGTTGAAAAAAGCCCTATAATAAATGCCTCTACTTTTCTTTCCTCTCACCTTCTTCTTAACCTCTAACAATCTGGCTAACAAATTTAACCATTTCATTGAAATGGCTTTTTCCAATATTAGCAATGTAATTAGGCCAAATTTAATAGTCTTTTCTCAATCCTAATTATTCTTGACGACTCTGCAGCTTTTGACACTGTTGATCATTCTTTCTCGGTTTCTCTTCCCTCTAGGTTTTCAAGATACTTTTATCTCCTGGCCTTTCCTCCTACCTATCTGACCCCTTCTTCTCTATCTCCTTTGCTGGATCTTCATCCAGATCATGTGCTCAAAATTATAGGTGTCTTTCAGGAGGTGTCTGTCCTGGGTTCTCTTCTCTTTTCTCTGGATCCAACTTCATTTGATAATCTCTCATTGGTCCAGCTTTTCTACTGAGCTTTTCTTGGATCTCCGATAATCTCTCAGACATCTCACATTGGATATCCCTTTAGTAAACCTATTAAACTAAATATATCCAACACAGAATTCGTCTTTTCTCCCCAAACTCTCTACCTCTCTTAACTTCCTCATTTCTGAAGAGAGCAATACCATTCTCCCAGTCTCCCAGGCTCACAATGTAAAAGTTATCCTGGATTCCTCACAATCTCTCACCATCACTTGCCATGTCTAATCTGTGGCCAAGGCCTGTCATTTCACCTTTGTAGTAACCTCTCAAATATGCACTGCTTTCTCTTCTGACATCACCACTACTCCAGTGCCAGGCCCTTTATTTCACAACTAGATTATTGCAGTAGCCTGCTGATGGGTCTGCCTGTCTCAGGGATTTCCCCATGCCAGTTTATCCTGCCATTCATCCACCAAAGTGATTTTCCTAAAGTGAAGATATAACATGTCACTCTCCTATCCAGTAAATTCTGGTGGTTCCCTATTGCCTTCAGAATCAAATAAGTAATCTTCTAACATTCAAAGCACTAAATAATCTAGCCCCTCCTCCCTTTCTGGTTTTCATATGCCTGACTCCTTGCCACATACTCCTTGATTTAGTAACTACTAGTCTTCTGGATGTTCCAGGAAAAAGACAATCCATCTCCCATCTCTAAGTAAAAGGGACTTAACCTCCAGTCATCCTTCTTTTCCTATTTTTTTTTTAATCTTTTCTAGTAGAAATTTTTTGGTGCAGAAAACAGAAGCAAAATAAGAACAGTCTTGTCTTCTCTCTTTTATCCTCATCTCATCTCCAATAGAGTTAGCAGTACTATCTTATCTTTGATTATATTTTCCCCTGAATAGTCAACAACCCCTTTTTTGTTGTTGTTAACATTACTTGACAACTTGACATTCTTGACCCTATTCTATAGGACCCTATTATGCTTCTTAGTAATAAAAACTCTGTAGATAACTTACCCTTCTCAGTGAGAAGTTTTTTATTCTTTAAAAGATTACCCATTACCTCTGGCTTGGTTTCACTTGTAGAATTTTACTTGTTACTCAAGAAATTCTAGTAGTGGTTCCAAATTGACAAATTGACAAATTACCATAATAGATATTCTTAAAGGAATTGACAAAATGAACTCTCTTCCCTTCTTTGCAGAAGTGAAAAGCTGTGTATTTGGGAAATACTGAATATATTATCAAATGTGATTATTTTGCTAAACTACTTTTTCTTCCCTTTTTAAAAATTCTGTTACATGGAGTGATTCACTGAATAAGAAAGAAAAGAGAAATATAGCCAATGATATAAACAAGTTATGTTAATACAGCATATTTATAATAGCCTGCCTTGCCAGGTTTACATACAGGCATTACATCTTCTCTCTGTACCTTTGCACAGCTATCCCCTATACCTAGAGTGCAGTCCCTCCTTGCTCATTGCTCCCAAAAAAGTGCCCTTTTCCCCAGTTTTCTTCCATTTGTTTTATGTATATTGTTTACATTTATTTATGTAGGTCTCCCTTAATAGAATGTGAATTCCTGAAGGGCAGGAATCTTGTCTCTTCTCTGCCAGTATAGTACCTGGCACATAGAAGTTAGTTAATAAGCACTTATTAACTGATTGCCCCATCCCAAGTCTCAGAGATACTTCTTATGTTTTCTTCCTTGTGTTATGCTTTCTAGTTCACATTGCATTTTATCTATATTATGTATATTGTGACTAAACATCTGTGGTCATGGGTTTTGTAAAACCCATGTAAAAATTATTCACTTCTGGCTCTAAAAAAAATAAATTCTTATTAACCCTTGTTACATACATTCTGTTCCCCACTGTGACTTTGGTGTTTTAAGCTATAATCTAGAATTTGGACTACATTCTAATGGAATCTGATTCTAGACATTATCTTTTTAGTAAGATATTTATTTGTGAATTCTCTCTTTCTTTACTGAGGCCTTTTACTCTGGTGATTAGCAGTAGTTAAAACACTACTTGTACTCCTGAAGTTTTCAGTTTCTTGTCTAAAACTTTGTCATCTTGAGAATTATTTTTCAAATTCCTTTTGACAGTATGATCTATGCTTGTGTGTATCACTATAAGTGAAGTAAGTAGACATCTACACACACCACCCCCTAAATCTGTTTGAAAAGTTTTCTATCATAATCATAATTTTCTATCATAAATCTCAAGTTAGAAAACCTTCTGTGATAAGACCAGCAAATAGCTATCTATTCACTTAGAATCACAAACTCTTAGTAGTCATTTTTCTCTTCCACTGATCCTTGCTTACATAATGCTAATGGCAGTTACTTTCTCCTTACAAGATCCAGCTCTATTCTCTTGAGGAAGAGCCTCAAATCTATTACTAGTATCCAGGTGTTTATAGTCTTCCCCATAATTAGTGTCTCCTTCATCTACCCTTATGATATAGGGAAGAATTCCAACATTCACCTTTTTGGTTTTCACACTAATCCTTCCTGTTATGTTTTGTTTTTAAAAAAAAATACTTCATTCTAAATTCCTAGAGAGGTTAGCTGCTTAAACTATAGTTTGCAGTTTAAATAAAGATCCCATGTGGGGTCTTGTAACTGAATGTGGGGATCAAGAAATTATATTTTATCATCAGTAAATGTTTGGTTTGCATACTATTATATATCTGTATACCTGGAGACATAAAATTTTTTCAGACAAAAAGGGGTTACAAGTAGAAAAAGTTTAAGAAGCCTTGACTAAAAAAACGAACCATTCTTTGAGTCTCTTTACCCATTCTGCTAGGACCGTTCTTTGTGTCTCTTTACCCCTTATGCTAGAAGGAAGATTAATCTGCACTTGGAACAAAATAACAGTACATATTCTGCACATCTTGTTTGTGGCATAAAAATGAGCAGTAAAATTCTCACTGCTTTTCATATTTTTTGAAGTAATATAATGGCCTTATTTTTTCTTGGTTCTTACCAGAAAATTTCAGTTAAAATTTTGTTTCTGTCACTTCCTATCTGACTTGACCTGGTACAGTTATCTTTCTGGATCCTGGTTTTCTGTAAGATAATGATTCACTTCTGGCTCTAAATCTCATCCTTCATTTTATGAATGAGGCAACTAAGGCCCAAAGAGTTTGGGCTAAACTGGGACTAAAATAATTAGTCCAGTGTAAGAAATGAAAAAAAAATTTTTTTTTTCTTGCCTCATATGAGTTTACTTCTTTCTGTTAGATTCTATTAAAAAACAATGTGGATCCCTCATTGACTCTTCTAACTTTCTAAATACATTTACAAATATATATTAATGTATGTTAGGAACATCTTAATGTATATATGATCTTCATATAATAAAATGGATGTGTACTTGAATAGTTTTTGTATAGGATAAGTGTCTACATTAAAATTAAAGGACTTTTTTTTAAAAATTATAATAGATGATGATGTACCGGCAGATATGGTTGCAGAAGAATCAGGTCCTGGTGCACAAAATAGTCCATACCAACTTCGTAGAAAAACTCTTCTACCTAAAAGAACAGCTTGTCCTACAAAGAGCAATATGGAGGTAAGTGTTTTTTTTTTGTTTTTTTTGTTTTTTTTTGTATATTAGAATATGTGTAGGAGAGGAGTTTCTCTTAGAAAAAAAAATCTTTTCACATTATTTAGAAACAGAGGAATTTATTTGTTCTTAAAAACTACAATTTTCTAAAGTAGTGTTTTTGTTGTTGAAAGGGTGCTTCTACTTCCACCACCGAAAATTTTGGTCATAGAGCAAAACGTGCAAGAGTCTCTGGAAAATCACAAGACTTATCAGGTATTTTTTATAAGGATTGAAGAATAGAAAAGGGTACATCAACCAAATTCATTCTCAGTTATTTTATGTCAAAACTAAGAATCTGAAATTAGGGGAAAATACTTTTGGGGATTAGAATTGTAATTTTGCTAAATCTGACAATCTCTGCCACCTTATTATTTATATTGATAGTGTGCAAACTTATTTTTGCAGTGTATTTCCAACTTAAGAAAGCCATACCTAAAAGAATATAATCAAGCAATTCTTGTCAAATTCAAGAGAGGGTTTTAGAATTTGAAGAGTATTTTATGTATAGATAAAAAATTCTTTTGAATCAATTGTTTTCTGGTATTTTAAAAAAAATCTAATCATTAATATTGATGATTTACTTAGGATTCAGCTAAATTATTTAAATATATGTTAATATTTTTAATAGCAGCACCTGCCGAACAATATCTTCAGGAGAAATTGCCAGATGAAGTAGTTCTAAAGATTTTTTCATACTTATTGGAACAAGATCTCTGTAGAGCAGCTTGTGTGTGCAAACGCTTCAGTGAGCTTGCAAATGATCCAATTTTGTGGTGAGTGAAAAGCTATATTCGTTATTATATTGACAAATATTATTTGTTTGCATGTAATGCCAAATATAGTAGGAAAGATGAATTGTGAACTTACTGTTATATTTAAATAGCTGAGTAAAACTTGTGTTTTTAAAATACCTAGTTATCTCAAATGTCAATTGTCTGACAAAGCAATGTTTATTAAAAATTAATTAAAATATTTTCTTTATGATCTACTGACTAATAACTCATTCTTTTGGTGATTATGGGAGTTATTTCTCATTGTTTAGTTTAGAAATAAACTAATAGATTTCTCTTTTTCCCTGCTTTAAATAATAGTATCATAAAAAGTGTTATTGTGTTAGTATTAACAAGTCTATTTGTGTTTACTACTAAAAACTTTTATTGTGTAATTAGTAGGAAAAAATCTTGTCTAGAGTGTTAGAGCTATAATTTTTAAATTGCAATTAATAATGTCTTAAGATTTGTAAAATTAGTGATGAATTAAACTGAAGGGAGAGGTTATTTGCAGAATGTTTTTTATTTTAGAAAGTACTAGATTAAAAGATTAAAATTTACAATTAAAAAATTTCAGTTGTGAAAAAATAACATTTTAAGTTGCCATTTGATTTTTTTCACTAACTTTTATACTTTTTGCTATACTTTTTATACACTTTTGCTATGCTTTACCTTTTCCGAGTCTCATTTTCTGTTGATTATTTAAAGGGATTAATTTTGAGGTTTGAATTGTGCATATATGTTGTTTGAAATAGTTGTTGTATCTGATTTTATTTTCAATATTTTTCCTCTTTCAGGAAACGATTGTACATGGAGGTATTTGAGTATACACGTCCTATGATGCATCCTGAACCTGGGAAATTTTACCAGATTAATCCAGAAGAATATGAACATCCAAATCCTTGGAAAGAAAGCTTTCAGCAGTTGGTATGTATTCTTGTGTAATATAGAAAGTACTTGTCTCATTGCATATTTGTAAATAAAATTTCAACTAAAAAAAATTTCTCATTAACATTAAAAATTATTTAGGAGGTTCTTTTTGTCATCCAGCAGATATTTTGTCACTTTGATCATCAAGAATCTTAAGAAAACTACAAATATTATGGCATTTTGAATTTCTTTGAACTTTCTTTTCCTTCCCAGGAATTTAATGCTAGTTAGCATAAGGTAGTCTGTGGTTCCTTATAATTTTTCATCATTGCTTTCATATTAATGGTATGCCATTTGTTGCATAATTAACCTCTTTAAAAGGTACAGTTAATGTGTGAAAATGTATATTCAAAAATCAGTTAAGGCTGACTAATACAAATATACCACAATTCTAATTTTAAATTTAAAAAATATATACATTCAAGTACATTAATTTTTTTTTTAATCTTGCTTTTCTTTGCATTTAGTATAAAGGAGCACATGTAAAGCCAGGATTTGCTGAACATTTCTACAGTAACCCTGCAAGATACAAAGGGAGAGAAAATATGCTAGTATGTATAATACATATTTTTATATAATTTCTTCTAAAAGTAACCTTACAGTTTATTACTAATATTTTTATTTCAAATTTCTTTTAGTATTATGACACCATTGAAGATGCATTAGGTGGAGTACAGGAAGCTCATTTTGATGGACTTATCTTTGTTCATTCTGGTATATATACTGATGAATGGATATACATTGAATCTCCAATTACCATGATTGGTGCAGGTATTTTGAAATACATTTTTATCATAATTTTAATTCAAATTAATAAAAATTTCTAAAATAATGTGACACATTATGCACTTAAAGTAGCAACAATGTATTGTTGAACAAAAGTATTTTTTGAGAAGAAAACTCATTCTACTATAGGAGACAAAGGACCCTTCCTACATACTTAGGGAGAATGATTTAGAGAGAAGGTAATACTCTTACTTAGAAGAATATTGGAAAATATAAAGCTGCATTTCCTTTAAAGTGAGGTCATTACCTACATTTCTTATTGCTTTCATCCTTCCACCTGGAATTACCTACCTTATGCTAAAACATGAACATTTGCATATATTTTTTCTTTCCTAATGCATGTATTAAGAAGCATTGGTTATTCTTTAGTGTATTTTTAATAAATTTGAAATCTAATATCATATTTTGCCTGGAATGATGTTTTATTCTAATGCTGCAATATTTTTTGTTTCTAAAAAGAGTTACAAACGTTAGTATAACAGTCTCTTAAATTTCATGAATATACTCCCTCTGCTGGTTTTTCTGATAGTTAGTGCAAGGAAATTTTTTTTCAAATAAATGCAAATATCTTATGAAGTTCCTCTTCTTTTCTCTGCCCCTTTAAAGTTACATTCACATTCTTCTATCTTTATCTGTCTCACATTCCCCTCCCCCAAATTTGATAGTGATCATTCTCTACCAGTTATTAATTGTTTAATATGCTTTATTAGAATTCCATTATACGTAATCTCGTTATAACACTATAATGCCAAGAACTATGCCCCTTTAATATGAGATATAATAAAGCCTAATGTAATGTGGTACATGTTATGTACAATTTTCAACACTTATTAATCAAGGGCAGCAGAATTTTTTGGAAAAAACTTAGACTTGTGACGTGATTTCAGTTTTCAACTTGGCCATATGCTAGATATTTTATGGCCACAACAAGTCAATCTGTTTCCTCATATATAAAAGAGGAATTAATACTTATACTACCTCAGCCATAAGATAAGTTTCAAATAAAATATTTTATAAAAACTTGAAAAGCAGTACTATAAAGATGTATTATTACTTAGTTTTATAGTATAGTATCTGTCCTTTAGATTTAAACTTTGTTCCTTCACTAGACATTGTTTAATCTGTTCAGTAAAAAGGATGTGATGTTCTAAAAACGTGTCTCTTTACAGCACCTGGAAAAGTGGCAGACAAAGTCATAATCGAAAATACTAGAGATTCAACTTTTGTTTTTATGGAAGGTTCTGAAGATGCTTATGTTGGATATATGACCATCAGGGTAAGAGAGTTGAGATTAAAATGATGCACATTAAAATTTTTAAATCGGTGTTTGTTTATTTGAAAAAAAAAATTTTATATTTTTCAGTTCAACCCTGATGATAAATCTGCTCAGCACCACAATGCCCATCACTGCTTAGAAATTACAGTGAATTGTAGCCCAATAATAGATCACTGTATTATTCGAAGTACCTGTACAGGTTAGTATTACATATGTTGATGTTACTTGAGTATTATAATGTATATAGAAATATACATATACACACATATACACAAATATATCTGTGTATGTATGTATGCGTTCTTGCTCATATCTGAATAAAGAAACTTGTTTAAACTATGTTTTCTCAAACTAAAATAAAGAAATGTATCATGTATTCAATATAGATAAACTTGCCAGCTATGTGGATCATAACTCATTGATAAATTAGTAGATGGCCTTTGAGAGTAACTGTGACCAAAATATTCATCACACCACAACTAAGTTGGCCTCTCAGGATTTATGTGGGTTTTCTTTAAACAATATAGGTATGTAGGTCTTTGTCCCACCTTAACTAATGTAGTTTTACTGGATTATCTCTAGGATAAAAGACAAAATTCACTTTATTTAAAATTCCATGATAATGGCTTCAGTCTACCTGTCATTTTAACTCATCTTTACATGTTCTTCATTTCAATCAAACTGACCTGGCAGCTGTTTTCTGCAAGTGTGTATGTGTACACATTTACATATACACATTTTGATTTTTGTATATATACCTATAAATAGAATCCTATAACTTTAAAAAATGTTTGTTGAATTGAATTGAAACAAGCCTTCAAACTTGGTAGAGTCAGTTTGAGTTTATATTCTGCTGGTATTGGTTTTTAGAGCCCATGATTCAGTGTTGAGTCATTGTGGACTTTATGAGGATATGTATTACAAAGAGTAAAATTAAATAAGTTCTTAGCATAATACTTGTAAAATATGCATAGATTATTTCAGATTTTATTTTCCTTACAGTTGGCTCTGCAGTATGTGTTAGTGGACAGGGAGCGTGTCCCACTATCAAGCACTGCAACATCAGTGATTGTGAGAATGTTGGACTTTATATAACAGATCATGCACAGGTACTTTGTAATTCTAAAATTTTTTTCTTTGATGTTTGGAGAAGTTCTACTCTTGCTGACTTCTGATTGTTTGCTATAGGGGATATATGAAGATAATGAGATTTCCAATAATGCTTTAGCTGGGATTTGGGTTAAAAATCATGGAAACCCCATTATTAGACGGAATCACATTCATCATGGACGTGATGTTGGTGTGTTCACGTTTGACCATGGCATGGTAAGAACATTTCCTTCTTGGTAGAAAACATCTGATTCACGTCTTCAACTAGATAATTATTTACCAATAAATATTTGGACATACTTAATTTTTTTTTTTTTTTTACTGAGTATATTCCAAACTTTATTAGTCAAAAAGCAAGTGGAAAAACAATTACAATACAATTCATTAAGATACACAGCAGTTCATCATTTTCTAAATGAGCAAGTTAGGTACATTTTTAGGCACCACTGAACTGGGCACTTTGCTAAGTACTTAGGAGGTAGTGAAAGGCAAAAATTTCTCTACACTCAAGAAATTCGCAATTTATTGTGGGAGACAACATAACAAGCAACAATATACAAATAAGATATATGCATACACACATACACACAAATATACATATTTGCAAATATGTATATGGGGTGTGTGTATGTGATAAATTAGGATAATTGGAAGGCACTAAAGTTAAAGAAGAAGATTAATAAAGACTTTTTGCAGAAGGTGACCTTTCAGCTGATAATTGAAAGAAACTAGGGATGCTAGGAGGCAGAAATGAGGAAAATCATTATGTTCCAGGTATCAAAGACAGCGAGTAAAAATACCTGAGTGTCTGTAGGATTGTAGAGTACATGGTGAAGTAGGGTGTAAGAATATTGGAAAAGTAGAAAACTTCCAGGTAATGACATACTTTTGAAACCAAATAGGATTCGTATATGTAATCTTGGAAGTAATAGGAATCTGCTGGAATATATGGAATGGAGTCTAAGAGTTCGGTTTGGGCCTGTGGTTTGGGAAGGTTAGTTTGATGGCTCAATGAAGGATGGATTAGATTGGGGAGGGGCTTGAACAGAGAGATCAACCAGCAGAATATTACAGTATTCCAGGCATCAGATTATGAGCCTGCAATCAAGGTGGTAGCAGTGTCAGAGACCAAAAAAAAAAAAAAAAAATTTAAGGGAGACAATAATGTAAAGGTAAAATTGACAGCACCAAATGACCACAAATGAATAGCTTAATTTACAGAATACTTTGTCAAGATAGGAAAAACTTTAAAAATAAATTCTTTATAGCTTCCACTACTAATTTAATGTTGACAAGCACTCTCAAAATTTTAAGCCTTTAGATTCACAACTAAAGCCCCCTTTCAACCTTTTCCTTGGTGAACTTACAAAAAAGTTAAAAAGCAAACTGCCCTTATGCTGCTGCTATTAATTTGTTCTGTCTTAATATTTAGCACTTACTGTGTATAAGTTTTTAATATTTTAAGTGTTTTGGCATTTGAGGAACATGTCAATATAGGTTATTGAATACATCTTAACTTGAATCTTTCTCCTATTCTTAAAATAAGTCTACTAATCAGCATTTAAATGTTCTTAACTTAGGTAACCAAAACAATTTTTTTCAATTATGTTTTATTACAAGGCTTGCAAATTATTATTCATCAAATGTATTTAGCAATTCATATTTTCTAATTGATTTATTATTTTTTATTCTCACAGTCCAATGTAGTAGGGTGTTTTGACTATTTTATAGGTGATGAAACAGGATTTAGAATCAATAACCTAGGCTTTTCATAGTATTCTTTCTACTATGCCACTCCACTTACATACAAAGAACTCAATGTAGCATAGGTATTATCTTCTCAGATAGATTAATAGAATAAAAGATATTTACGCAAATCATTATAAGACCAAGGACAAGGCAGCATTAAACATAGACTTGGTCTGTAACAGTACTCTCAAACTTTTAGTCTCAGTACTCTTTTATTTTAAAAATCATTGAGGATTCCAAAAAGCTTTTGTTCACATGAGTTTTAGCTTTATTTGTAGTATCAGAAATTGACTGAAAACATGTTTTAAAATAATGAACTCATTACATGCTAATCAAAATATCATTTTTATGAAAGTATTTTAAAAAATAAATTTAGTGAGAAGAGTGGCTTTGTTTTATATATTTTGAGAAATCCCCATACTATCTGGCTTAAGAGAATACTATATTCTCATCTATTTTTTCATTCAATCAATAGCAATATGTTCTTTTGGTTGAAGTATAAGAAGAAAATCTGACTTCATACAGCTGTGTGGTTGGAAAATAGAGAGTTATTTTAATAGACAAACAGCTTCTTAGTGTTATGAAAATTGTTTTGACTTTTCCAATCCCCTGAAAGGGATCTCTGTACTCTTTGAGAGGTCTTTGTTATCCCCAACAAGTGACCTTGATGACCTCCAATGGCCATAATCTCACTACTCCTTAAGGTAACCTGCTGTGGTTTTAGACAACTTCTGTTACTTAGAAGCTTTTGCTTATATTAAGCATACTTTCTCTCCAAGAAGAATGAATGAATCTAGTCTTTTTTCCTAATTAACAATCCTTTTAAATATTTGAAAACTGTTATCATACCATCTCTTCTTTTCTCACCTCCACACCAAACAGGGTTTGTCTTTGCTAGGCTAAACATTCTCACTTTTTGCTAATTTATCCTGTGGCTTGGCTTCTAGTCACTTTTATTTCCCTGAGCACTTTTCTGTATTAGTTGCAATTTAAAATATGACACTCAGAATTGTTTGTTTCATTTCAAATGTGTGAAAGAATAATCTTCCTTATCCTGGATATTTATGGCTTCTGTTAATTTAGTGTTAGGTCAGATTAACTTTTTTGTTTACCACATCACATTACTGACTCATGAAGCTTACATTTCATTAGAACCCTCAATCATTTAAACTCACTTTTTTCTCCATTATATCTGTCCTGTACTTATATAGTTGGGTGTTTTCTTTTTCTTTTTAACTTAAATAAGGATTCTTAAATTTCAGTTTATTTACCTGAGCCTACTACATCTTATACAGATTTTCCTTTGGTGGGGGAGGAGGGGATGGGTTGGGTGTATTCCAGGTCTTTTATCTCAAACTCATTCTTTTTCTCCCAACTTTGTATCTCCTGACATATGCCACCTTACATCTAAAGCAGTTGATCTTTTTTTTTTTTTTTTTTTTTTTTTTTTTTTTTTTTTTTAAACAAAATGGACCATAGAGATTTTTTTCTAATTTGATATTGAATTGTTAGCCAATTGTCTTTAGGTCTAGTCAGTCAACACTTTCTGAATTTCCCACCTAAGTGTTTGATCATCCAGTCTGTGATCTTTCATAATATATTTGTATAGAGCCCATGGAAAGAATATTAGACTAGAATTTTTTTTGATCCTGAAATTGCTTCTGGCTATGTGATTGTGAATTAATCACTTAACCATTCTGAATCTCAGTTTCCTAATCTGTAAAATAAGATAACTTACATAATAAAGTAGATCTTATTGTCAGATGCTAAAATTCATATATGTATCCAAGATCCCCCTGATCTGTAACCCTCAAAAAAGGAAAAGAGGTTAATCTGACATGACTTTGTCTTAATCAAGCCAATGTTGGCTCTTAGTATTTCTTTCGTTTCTAAGTGCTCTCAAATAATCTATTTAATAGTCCATTTTAGAATTGTCACAGGGAAAATAGATCTCTCATCAAGGTTACCTATTTCCAGTCCAGTGGAGACATGACATTATATTGGCATTTCTCCCTTGACTAGGATTTCTCAAAGATTACTAACAGTTATTTAGCACAACTTCAAGGTTTTTCAGTACTCTAATAGTTTATTCTGATCAAGAGACATTGAGCTTATGAGGGCAGTTAAGTCCTGCTTATTTCATGGCAGGACCAACAAGGGCCAAAGCTTTTGGATTTTGGCAACATGTAGCCATTGGGAGTTATTTGTGAGGATGATTTATAGCTTTCTAAACTAACCAAAAGATACTTTACAAGTTTAAATATTTTGAGAAGTGCTCAGTGCAAAATGGATTACAAGAAAAAATATGAAATTAAGTCGGCTATTTAGAAGATCATTTTAGTAGTACTGGTAGTGACAAGGGAAAGGAAGTTACAGATTTCAGAGACATTGGAAAGGAAGAGTAGAAACAACAGGAATTGGTGACTGAATGAAGGAAGGAGAGAAGATGAAGAGGGGAACCTTTTCTAGGTCATCAACTCACGAATCTACTTTGGAAGGAATTTAAGAGATCATCTCTTCTGACCCCTAGGTGTGCAGCAATTCCATAGCATCCCTAACATATGGTCACTTAGTCTCTGTGCCTAAGGTCTTCTACTGCTAGGGAATTTGCTACTTTGTAGTGCAGTGAAAAAATGGTGTTTGATTTGGGAGACAGAACTTGAGCTAAATTTCCTTCTCAATTCTAATTCTATGTGTAACCTCAGAGAACTCACTTTAGCCTCTCTGTACTTTAGTTTCCTTATTTGTCAAATAAAGGGATTGAACTAGGTTGCCCATAAGTTACCTTTTCTCTCCTAGGCTATGATACAGTGAGTAATGAATGACTTGAGTTTTTTGTTCTAGGTAACTACTAAAATAGTGATGCAGGCATCAAATATTTACTGAGTGCCAGATATGGATAGGTCAAGTTTTGGAAGGAAAGCAAAACAAAACCATTTACCTTCATTAAGCTTGTATTCTTTTGGATAGAAACAATATGAGCACATATAAAGAAACTTCCATCAGGTAATGAGACTAGGAAAGATCTGTAGATTAGGTGTCATCGAAGGAAATTAGGAATGAGAAAAGAGTGCATTCCAGGACAGGGAAGAGCATGGGGAAAAAAAGGCATGAAGATAGGAGATGTAATGCCCTACTGAAACAGTTAGATCAGTCTGATGTTAAAACATAGAGCCTATAAAGAAAAGAATAAGTCCAGAAAAGTGGACTCGATTGTAAAGCTCTTTACAAGTCTGACAAAGATGTTTATATTGTATCCTAATTGGAACCTTCTTGAGGAAGGAAATTTACATAGTCCTCACTCTGTGGATTAGGAATTTGACAGTTCTATGTAGCATAAATTGGAGAAAGGAGAAAATGACAACTGGGAGACTATTTAGGAAGCTTTTGTGATATTCTAATCTAGATAAGGAACTGATAATGTTCTGAACTAGCTAAAGTGGTGGCTGTCTGGGCAGACAAAAAGTTGTGAGAAATGGTGTTTTTCATATGCACAAGACTTTCTATCTGATTAGCTATGGGAGTTGTAAAAATATGACATAATTTAGAAGCATGAGGCTACCCTCAACAGAAATTGGGTAGTTAGGAATCCAGGAATGCTAAACAAGGGGAAAGGGTGACAATGAACTTAACATTATCTATCCACAGACAATAAATATAAGATTAGAGTTTAGGAGAAAAGCTTTAAGTTCGAGGTAAAGATTTGGAGTATATACTCAGATTTGATAGTTGAAGCTGTGGATTAAAGTGTGAGCTACAAAAGAGAAAAAAAATAGGTGTGTAGTTTGATTGTCATTTATCTCTTCTGAACTATTACTGTCATTTATCTCTTCTGAACTATTACTTATGTTAGCTGTTATAACTGATCATTCCCATCAATCTTTTACTTGGCAGCAAATTAATAGAAGATGATAGTGATTTTAAGGCTTTTTCTGTCCAAACTAGTGTGCTTTCCTACCATTCTCTCACCTAATACTGCTTTTATACAGACTAATTCTTCTTAACCTTCACTTTAAGAACCCTTAGGTTTTTGTTTTGTTTTGTTTTCCTTTTTTTTAAATAATATTTTATTTTTCCAAATACATGTCAAGATAGTTTAACATTGATTTTTGTAAAACTTTTGTTAAGAACCCTTAGTTTTGAGAGAAATCAAGAACAACTTCCCATGGAAGTTGACATTTCTCTTCTTCAAATTGTCACATGTCCACTTATCACTAGGTTCTGATCTACATAGTACTACTCAATAGGATGAAAGTTCTTTAGATACAGCAACTATTTATGGTTTTTTTTTTTCTCTCTAGTATCTATCATGGTGCTTTGTACATTATATGTGCATAATATATTATTGAATTGGCTATTTGCTGTGCATGAACTTTGCTGTAAGATTGCTCTTATATTAATGTTTCAAAGAATTTTTTTTCTTCACCATTCAAATAGATATTCCTCCAAACTTTTTTTTTAAAGACACAGGTATTTGAAATATTTTAATATTGTCCTGTCAGGCAAAGGGCTGCTGAGCAGTAAAGAGTAGTAAGAATATCAAGGAGAAGAAAGTATTAGGGAAGGAAGGATTTTGGCAGCATTAATTACTTCTTGTCCATTCTTCATGGCATTCTTACATTATTCCCCTTTACAGATATCCTCTAAGGATAGTAAAATTGGGGGGATTAAAAGAAAATTGGCCAGGCATGCATATCATAACCACTTAACCTATTAGTTAAGTTAATTTTGAATTGAGCTTGATGATACAAAAGACACGAAGGATTATTGCTTTTTTTCCTTTTTTCCCCCCACCCAAACTTGTGATTTTATTAAAAGAGGGAGCTCCACGTGAGAAACCTCTTAAGAGATGTGCCTTGTACAGTAGACTGCGGGGTTGTGATATATCCAAAGTCACCCATTCTTTGTGTATTAAGGGCAAAACACCTTACTTCAAAATTGGCTTTTCTGTTGCATTGTGTTATCTGGCTTTTAGCCTGCAGTCCCCAGGCACTTTCTCATCTAAATATCAACTAGGCCCAGTTGTGGTTGTTCTTAAGTTGCTGAGTATTCTTTCTAAGCTAGCTGTTTCAGTGCCAACATGGCTCATAAATATACTATGCACTTTTGTTAAAATGATGGAGGAATACTTGAGTTTCACTATAAAAATAGTTCTTTGTTATAAGTTCACATGATGGTGTTTTTCTTTTTTTAATAAGTGTAAAGTTCTGTAGCGTTAAAAAAAGTTTTTAAAAAAGTAACTTTCATTAGGTCAAAATGATTATATCAGTATAATGTAAGTAAAAACAATTTTTAAAGTGTTGATGCAATCTTAAAGTCTTTGAAAGAACAGTTTTCTTATCTCAAGTGTTTTTGTTTTTTGATTGGTTTTCTTTTCATTGTTCTTTTTAATGTTTACAGTTTGTGATTTAGTGAGATGACCTCACTTCAGAAAGGTGTTTATTTTGGGGGAGCAGGGGTGTGTTTTGGTTTGCTTTTGGTTTTTCCTGGCTTTGTTTTATGTAAAGCACATCCGAAAAAAAATTAAGAATAGTTTGACTTACTGCTTTCCTCTCAAAAATATAAATTTCTTGTTCTATACTTTGACATTATCCCTTTTTAAAAAAAGGCTTATTTTTAAAAATCAAACTTTGAACAAAATACAAATTCTTCTTATACTTAACACACATACTAATGTGGTTTGAGGACCAACATGATATAGTTGATGTAGACACCAAAAGTTGGGCTTCAGTCATATGTGAAGAATTTACAGTGGCCATTCTTTTTGGCAAAAAGGTAGATTTACTTAGGGGAATAGGTTACAGACAGTAGACACCAGGAATAGTAAATATGAAATAGAGTAGGAGAGCATATGAAAGACAACTCACAATGACTTAGTAGAAATGGAGCACCCCATGATGTTGGAGCATACCCTTAGCTAGTAAACTAAATCCTGAAAGGGATTAGCATCCTAAGAGTTAACTAGCTGTAAGGAGGAAAAAGTGGGGGGCGGGAGCATAGGGGAGTTAGGCATGGCATGGCAGAAGGTGGAGGGGCTAAGGAGAAAGCCACCGTGGGGCAGAGTACCGGAGTGAACTGACTGACCCAAAGGAAAGCAGCAGCCATAGGATGGTCCATAAGTAGATTTTAAAGGGAAAATTTAACCTCAGGGACATGATTGGGATTTTTGACAGGACATGGCAAGAGAAAACTGCTCAAGACTTCTTGTTGGGTTAGAAGTTTGACAAAACTTGGATTTCTGACAGGATAGATTCCTCAAGAGGGTGGGACCATGAAACTAAACTAATCTCTATTAGTGCCTTCTGCCTGCTTGTCTCAGGGATCAATTCTTTAGCTTCTCTAAGGACCTCAACCTTACTTGTTTTTGTGAGCTTTTTGCTTTGAATTCCTGCAGTTTTCAAATTGGTCAAGATCTGTTTGTCCTTTGTTATTTGAATCTGCTTCAGCTCATCAGACTATAACATATAATAGGCTTCTTTGTATTTCAGCCATTGTTGGTGTTTAACCTTTTTCCCCCAGCTTGGAATTTCCCAGTATTTGAATTAGTAAAGGTGGCTGAGTTTCAGAGCTACTGCTGCTAAGAAGTTTGCAAACTATTATTTTTTAAATGGAGGAAGCTTTTGGCAAAGTAAAATATTCTTTGTCAGAAACTGCTAATAGGGAATGTTTGAATAATAGAAAAATCTTGCAGGATAGATAGATAGATTTGAGAAATATAACTCTTGATGCTTTTAAAGATTTTATGTTGGCAGAGGGAGGTTTTTAAACTGAGGAAAAATATACTTCAGATGAGAAAAACAGCATATGCTATACTGTTCAATCTTTGATTAAAACTGGTCAGCATACCAGAATGTTGTTAGTAAAGGATTGATCACTTTAGGTATAATTTTTAAAAATACTCAATTGAGCCATAATATGGATAATTTGGGTGTAGGTGATAATACAGTGTTCATAGATTGTATAGTTCATGTGAATTCCTTAAAGTGGTATTTCAATACCTAAACTATTTAGGTTTGGACTTCTTTCTTATCCTTTAAGATAGAGAAGTGTTTTCTCTAGGTAAATAGGTATTGTAAAAATATGTAAATAGAAAGTTTCTATTGGATTCGTGAATTGACTGGACTTGAGTTCCTATTCCATATTTCCTACCTACAAAATTTTCTACTTATCTGCTCTTCCATTTTTTACTTTTGCTTTTTTTTTTTTTTTTAGCTTTTTATTTTCAAAATATTTGCATAGTTTTAAACATTTACCCTTGCAAAATCTTGTGTTTGAAATTTTTTCTCTCTCCCTTCTCCTCCCCTCCTTAGATAAAAAGTAATCCAGTATATGTTATATATTCTACCATTTCTTTATAATCCTAGTTTTATAGATTTTGACACAAAAAGGATCTCAGGGATCCCAGCACATCCCCTCCCCATCCTGGTTTTATAGATAAAGAAACAGTGACTACAGTGATCATGACTTACTGAAAGTCACAGAGGGTGTTAAGTGAAAGAGCTATTAAGTTCACTCGTTCTAAATACTATCTTTTCTTTCCTTATATCTGAAACTGAATTTATTCTTTTGCCTTTCAAAAACTAGATACTCTTAGGCTTCACATTTCCTGTCATTGGTTCCCTTATTTTTCCAAATGCCTAGTACACATCTTTTACGCTTGTTTTCTTTTGTCTGCTATCTAATGAGAGACCATTCCTGCTTCAAAATGTTTCTCTCTAGCCTTTCCTTTCAGTTAAGACTATGATCATTTAAGGTCCTTTGTCCAATACTTTAAATTGTTATAATGGTCTCAAAACTTGTGTCTCTGGCTGCTGTCTCTCTCCCCTTTGGTCCCTTTAACTTATCAGTGCCCATTTGTTCTTCCTAAAACAATATCTTCACTTTTCTCAAAGATTTACATGAGGAAGGGACTTCAGACCCCACCTAGTCCAATCTCCTCATCATATATTTGAGGAAACCTGGGGAGATTATAATTTGGCCAGAATCAAATACCTGCCTTGGGCAGGTAATGCTCATCAGAAGGGTCATTTGAACCCAAGTCCTCTGACTTTAGAACTACTATTCTTTCCATGATACCATGTTATATTGTCCTTGGATAATATTGGTCTGGAGTTAGGAAGGATCTCAATTCAAATTCTACCTCAGACACTTAAATAAATAACTGTGTAACTCTGAGCAAATCACTTAACTACTATTTGCTTCTGTTTCCTCAGCTATAAAATGGGAATAATAGCAGCACATTTCTCCCAGGTGTATTGTGTATAGCAGAGTGCCAGGCATATAGTAGGTACTTAATAAATGCTTCTTGTCTTACTGTTTTTTTAAAGAAACTACAGTGTATCCTAATACCGTTTGGATCAAGTCTAAACTCGATAGCCTGTTATAGTCTGACCCTAATCTATCCAACTTTATTCCTTTTTATGCCCAACGGTTATCTCCTTCAGCCAGGTTTGAATGCTTTTTTATTTCTCAGACCTATTTAAATCTTTTCCATGCCTGTCTTGAAATAGTTCTTCCCTTTCCTTTTATTTCAATATGAATTTTCTTCAAAACTAAATCTACTTTTCAATTCTGATGGCATTTGACTGCATTGTTTTTTATAAGCAAATGGAATATGAAACTGAAATCAAGGCACTTCTATTAAAGAGAATTCTAGTCCTGGTCTGCCACTACAAACTCATGCTGAATGAAAGAATTGTAGATCTTTAGCCCAGAGAAAAGAGAAATCTTACTATTATGTATATTATATCTTCAAATATCAAAGGGTACCTCATATGGAAGAGGAATTAAATTCATTCTGTACAAGTTTAAAGGGCAAAATTAGAGAACCTACTAGGTAGAAGGGTAAGATAATATAGATATAAATTTGGGCACCTAGGTGGCACAGTGGATAGAGCATCTGTCCTGGAGTCAGGAGGACCTGAGTTCAAAATCAGTCTCAGAAACCTTGACACTTACTAGCTGTTAACTCTTTTTGTCAGGGAGAGACACAGACAGACAGATATGTGATGTCATTGTAAATGAGAAAGAACTGCCTTGTAAGGTATTAGACTGTCAATGAAGAGATTTAAGCAGAAGCTCAGTGACTATTAAGAATGTTTACATGCTGTTTGCATTTTTGTTTTTCTTCCCGGGTTATTTTTACCTTCTGAATCCAATTCTCCTTGTGCAACAAGAAAACTGTTTGGATCTGCACACATACATTGTATCTAGGATATATTACTACATATTCAACATATATAGGACTGCTTGCCATCTAGGGGGAGGGGGGGTGGAGGGTGGAAGGGAAAAATTGGAACAGAAGTGAGTGCAAGGGATAATGTTGTAAAAAAATTACCCTGGCATGGGTTATGTCAATAAAAAGTTACTATAATTTAAAAAAATGCAATAATACTTAAAAGAATAAAGATTGTTATCCAAAAAAAAAAAAGTTTACATGCTATTGTATTTAACTTATGCTTTAACATGTTTAACATATATTGGATAACCTGCCATCTAGGGGAAGGGGATGAGGGGAAGGAAGGGAAAAATTAGAACAAAGGGTTTTGCAATTGTCAATGCTGAAAAAGTATCATGAATATATTTTGTAAATAAAAAGCTATAATTAAAAAAAAGTTTATATGCTAATAAGTCCAAAAAAATGGGTAATCTTTGAATTAGTGGAGAGAAAGGTATGGATAACATGAACAGAGAAATGGAGTGGGTTTAAATGTATTCATAAAGTCTTCTGGGAAGTTGTGATTTTTTAAAATAAAGTGAAGAGCATTTTGAATCTGTCAGAAGTTTGAATTCTAGCTAATCCCAACTAATAAGCTACTATATATTCTTGAATTGTTGGTTTTGTTACTTACAACCATAGAATACAAGTATTAGTTTAGGAAGACATCTTATAGGAATCAGTTCTTTGCATGGTATCTTGGGTATAAAGATAGTCAAGTACAGCAATTTTTTTCTAGTTGATTATAATAAACCACTATAAAAATTATGGCAGTGATATTTTGTTTTGCTTCTGTTTGCTCTCATCCTAAAGGGCACTTGAGAAAATAAATTTATTTCAGGAAGAACAACTAAATCTAAGCTGGAAACAACATAGTCTTAAAGGAATACTCTAGGAATGAGTCTGTTTCTTGAGAAGAATCCAGAAAGATGAGAAAAGACATAGAGATATACATGTTTACTGTATATATGATAAGGCTTTGAAGGTCATTTTAGCATGTTTAGGATATTAGTTTAAAACATGAGCAAAGAAGAGGAAAGCTTTTACTACAGACGACATCTTTACAAGGATATAGCTGAGTAGTATATAGACTATAGATCCCATTGTGTATGTGGATTTCAAGAAACCCCTTGACTTGATTATAACAATTTTAAAAACTCTCTTCAAAGGTTTTCAGAACCCTAGATGTAACTGAATGATAGATGTAGCTGCTGAGACAATTGTTCAATGATCCTATAAGTTTATGAATTTAACATCAAGTAAGGTTAATATAGAGACTTGATCATTAAAAATGTTTTCCAGTGTCAAAAAAAAATGTGTCATGTTTGAGATTAAAAAAAGATTCCCTTGATATCATTTACAGTATTTGGATAATATTGTTATTATTGAATTGACCCTCACAACACTATAAATTGTGTTCTGAAAAGTTCCCAATAATTTGAAAAAGACTAATTGGCTTTTTCCACCTTTGTTGGTATAGGAAACCCCCAGTGAAAACACTTTTTCAGTAAATGTAGACCATCCATAAATAAGACCTGCTTTGAGATCTTTGAGAGTTGATTTGGGGCACTGAAAGTTAAGTTACTTGCCTGGGGTCACACAATCAAATATCTTCCAGAGATCTAACTTGATCCCAGGTCTTCCTGACTCCTAAACCACTTCTCCTTCCACTGGGACACAGCCTGCCTTTCGGTTCTTTACTTGGGAAGAGCAAAATAAATTAAAAATGCATAGATTGTGACATAAAGGGATAGCTAAATAAATAATCTCAGAATTTAATGTGTTATTTCTCCACTCAGTTTTATTCTATTGTCTCAACATGGAACGAATATAAGCTTGAGTTCTTAAAGGCTGTCTATGCCATAAAGTGTAAACTCTGGCAGTTTCCACCATAATGGAAGAACATGTCTCTCAGCATCAGATTGTTATCCCAGGCTAAGACTAATGAAGAACAGAAAATACTTTTTTTTAAAATAGCTTTTTATTTACAAGTTATATGTATGGGTAATTTTACAGCATTGACAATTGCCAAACCTTTTGTTCCAATTTTCCCCCCCTTCCCCCCACCCGCTCCCCTAGATGGCAGGATGACCAGTAGATGTTAAATATATTAAAGTATAAATTAGATACACAATAAGTATACATGACCAAACCGTTATTTTGCTGTACAAAAAGAATTGGACTATGAAATGTTGTACAATTAGCCTGTGAGGGAAATCCAAAATGTAGGCAGGCAAAAATATAGGGATTGGGAATTCAATGTAATGGTTCTTAGTCATCTCCTAGAGTTCTTTCGCTGGGTGTAGCTGGTTCAGTTCATTATTGCTCCATTGGAACTAATTTGGTTCATCTCATTGCTGAAGATGGCCAGGTCCATCAGAATTGATCATCATATAGTATTGTTGTTGAAGTATATAATGATTTCCTGGCCCTGCTTGTTTCACTCATCAAGAAAATACTTTTCACTAGTAGGCTGTCCACTTGGTTATAAATTCTTTGGCATTGGCAGACTATGAAACAGAAATACAAAATTGCCCTTGGATCTGCCCTTTACACTTCTATACTGATGGTGACCAAGCCAGAAAAGAAGACAGGGTGCTGGGAATCTGACAATTTTTAACGCTCATATAATTTGGCTATTGGCACTCTTAAATGTGAGAATCTAGTTTCAGTGACTACTAAGTGAATATGCTATTGAAGGAAGTGAATCATATCAATCTTGGCATTCTTTAATTAAATTGGAAAGAAGTTCCTATTAAATAAAATGATGACTCATAAGTTCTCCTTGGAGAAGCAAATAGATGAATTGGTAGAATTTTTGTGGTGTTTTTTTGTTGTTATCATGCATTCAAAGGCATCAAGGACATTTCATGAGACTTTTTGTCTTCTCAAATTGCAATGCTTATGATAAACATTTGCAAAAACACTACCATGAAAATAGTCGCAATTTGCTCATTTATCCTTTAATATAGCCTAAGAAGATTGAAAAATTCTACAAATAATTCAATAAGACTATTAAAAATAAATACTAAAAATAGACAATTGATTTATGAAAAGGCCAACACAGTTTTTGTGAGGAAGTTCAACTTAATGTAAATCAATAACCAAACTGAGGAGACCATAAGCTGAGGAACTTCTTCGGCCACTAAGTGCTTGGTTGATCTTCTTGCCAATCAGAGATGTGACAGCCAAGCAAAATAGAGGTTTTAAATGGAAATTTATAAAATATTATGTAAGAATACAATGAAAGATTATGAGTAGTGTCATTTCATAAAATAGCAAGCAACAATAGAGGTGAAAAGCAGGCTTTTTGAAAATTCATTGAGAGATACAACTAAACCCAAAGCAATTCCAAGGTCATTGGTATAATGGTTAGAGCATCCTGATCTAAATTCCATTCTTAGAATACCATCTGCTTAGCCAGCTGTTCAATTCCCAAGGGAATTCATGTATAAAACCAGGAGGGCATTAAACAGAAGTGGAAAATATTGGCCAAAAAATATCTAATAATGCCTATCATTCATAGTGGGGGGTGATCACATTGTTTCTTAACACTATGGTCCATGATATGGTACATGATAAAATATGAAATTAATAGCAAGTACACCTTACTAAAAATGATACAACTTAATGGCCATTGAGGGATTTATAGAAATACTTTGGGGGAAGAATAATAAACCTTATTACTGTCTCCCAAAAAGCCACTCACTTAAAGTGCTGTTAATACGATGTTTATTTTCATATGTCCATAAACTCTTTGAGAATAATTCATGCACACATCAAAGATATTCTTGAGGATATGAGAAGGGAACAGAAGACCCTTTATTTACAATCAAACAGTGAATTTAAAGGTATGGAGAACTCAAGATCCTATCATATTTATTTGAAGACTATATAAAAAGCATCTTATTTGTAGAGCAGAACACCACTTTTAAGTTTTTTCTTATTGGTTTTTCCATCATTCTTCAAAGAAAGTCTACTTTCTAGGCAACTCTTAAGATTATGAATTTCAGAAAAGGTGCTGATCTGCATGGACAGAAGACTTTCCTTATCTTGGTGTTACCTATACTTAAGAAATCACAGGTCCTGTTCATTCTATCTTTATCCCACACCAAGTCTAACCATTATTAGTTCTCCATTTTTGATAGGGAAAGAGTTTAAGCAGATGTCCCGAATAATTGGAAACTATTCATGTGTCTCTTTACTAGGCCTTGTGATCTGTTTCCAGAATTGCTTTCAAATAATATATTTATAAAACACTTTGTATATGTCTGGCATGTATAGTAGGCAATTTAATAAAAGCTTGTTCTCTCAGTTACCCTTCTCACTCCCTCCTGCTCCCCCCTTTCCCTTTCTATGTAGGATTTTCTCTCTCCCTTTCCCTCCTTCCCTCCCTCCCTCCCCCTCCTTATCCCTCTCTCTCTTTCCCTCCCTTCCTCTCTCCCTCCTTCCCTACCCCTCTTCCCCTCCTCTCTTCCCCTCCCTCTCTTCTATCTAGATGGTTGTAATAATATGCTGATGACTACTTTTCTCACAACTGATCTTCACCCAGATGTTCTCCACCATGCCATCCTCTTCCAATTCCTATATTTCTTCATGTCAGCATACCTTCTTAATATATAAGGCTAAGCATTTTCCTTCCTTCCAATCTCTCATACCACTACAAATCTTTCCAGACCACATATTCAAGTTTCTGGTTTTATCCCATTAAGTCTAAGTGATAATGTGTAAAATCAAATTTGTCTTCTTGAGTAAAGACCTATAACTTTAATTTGCTTCTTGCCTAAATTTTATGCACTTCAATGTAAACATCTGAAGCCATGGATTTTGTTTCTGTGTACTTTTATTGAATTGTCTCATGAATTTTTAGTTATCTCAATCACTACTTTTTTCACATTGTATCTGTTATCTAGCTTATAGACATCGTGTTCTTTCTTCCCTACCCTTTGTAGTTTAAAGCTCTTGTGATTAGATTTTTGTTAAGATACTGGGAAAATATATTCTTAGCAATTTTTTTGTTAAGTGTTACTTCATCCTTTTTCAGGAGCCTATCATTCTTCCATTTTAAGCCATGGTCCAGAAATCTAAAACCCACTTGTAGATAACTGTTTAGTTAGCTGTTTACTTCTCAGTGATGATATTATGACAGTAAGTAATGAAACACCATAATCTCTGAATATTTAAACTTGCAGGTTATTCAAATGGCAATAGAGAGGCATGTCATGGGCATGAATTTATTTAGCATATTAATGAAAACAGTCGCTTATGTATCGTAGTAAATATTGCATCATGTTAAGCATAATTTTGATTCTGAACTATATTAAGCAAAGCATTTTGAATGCCTTAATATATTTGAAGTTGAGATTACGTTTTAATACATTTTCCTAAATTTTTGAAACTGGACAAATTTTAGACTATACCTGTGACTTCATTGGTATAAGGAACTCCAGATGAAAAAACTGTGCCAAAGCAGATAGGTACCTGCGCTGAAATGAAGCTGCTATTTCTGATTCTGAGGCTGGCTTTCCATTTTACATAAAATATAGCATAATATGCTAATCTTCCTTTGATTTTTGTACTTATCATTGAGTTGTTTTTTTAAAAATGTATATATTGGGAGAAACTGCTATAGATTTAGGAGGGAAAAACTTTTTACTTTTACTAGAACTGAGATTTAACATAGAATATTGTGTACAGTATTCCAATTTGGGTTGCCAAAAATAGTCCCTTCTGAAGTGGGATTGAAAATGTCTCTTCTCCCATGTACTGAGAAATATGAGAATAAGACACTGATGATGGTTTATGGAGTATGAATTCAACAAAATCAATATTTATTATATATCTACTGTTTTCAAGGCATTGTGCTAGGCTGAAGATAGTGTAAGGGATGGTTGTTGGAATTAATAGTTTACGTTAAAAAGTCAGAATAAAGAACATCTTCCATGTGATTAGGATTATATGTTGCTTTTTACTAGGTTCCCCCCTCCCCCCCTTTCCTGAACACTTATGGGAGATAATGCAATCTCTTCTAAACATCTACATGTTCTTAAGGGATTTTCTCATTGTTACTACTAGCAGCAATGAAAAACACAAATGGGGTAGATTTGAGCACAGTTTTGAGCCTGTGCATATTATCCATTGTGAGTCCCTTCTCTTTTTTCCCTGTAGAGAATGTCTTTGGATATATAAACTAAATTAAAAGTTGCCTGAGTTGCATAGGCTAACCATAGACTGTTCTAGATGTTGTTTCCCAAGAACTCTGAGATGTGGAGTTGGACAGTGATGCTCCCTCAGGTTCCCAGGAATAAGACCAGGAGCTAAGATGGAAAGAAAAGAATGCCTTTAGAATTTACTCTTTAGTATTTTTCCCCTTTGCAGAAATGACAAAAAATTTGTTTGAGGGAGAGGGTGAGTGACCTGTGATTTTATAGGTATAAGTAACTACTAGAGAAGTAATTCCTAACAATGATACTTAAGGCAGTGAGAGGTTAAGTGATTTATTTGTCCAGCATTGTAGAAGAAAAGGCACTGATTTGCAGTCAAAAAGACACGATTTCATTCATATCCTCCCTAACCTATTTGCTATGTTCTTGATGAGCCAAGTCATTTAACTTCTCTGATACAGTTGTCTCATCTTTAAAATTTGGACAATAGTAGCACTTTACCTCAGAGAATTGCTATGAGGATCATGAAGAGATTGCTGAAAAAAGGCCTATATAAAGATCAGCTGAGTTTTTTATTGCAAGCCAGTATGTGCCACACATGTAATTGGAACCCAGGTTTTCCTGTCAGGTGGGTCACCATTCTATCCATTATGTCATGCTGGGTCAAGGAACTTAGTGTGTTTCCTTCTGCTTCCCCCCACACAACTATTTGTTGTGCAGTCATGGTACCATCATTCTGAGTAATACCAGGGAGCAACTGTAGGTCTTTAGGCCGCCAGACTGCCAGCTGTTGTTTGTATATGAATGGCCATGGTCATAATATGTTAGTAACTGTATGTGATTAGTAGTTTTGCGTTTTCAAAAGAACTTAAAATGTTTACACTGTTCCATTCATTTTAGAAAACAGCTTTTATATAATTAATTTCTCTGTTTGCAGGGTTACTTTGAAAGCTGTAACATACACAGGAACAGGATAGCAGGCTTTGAGGTGAAAGCCTATGCTAACCCTACAGTAGTTAGATGTGAAATCCACCATGGTCAAACTGGAGGCATTTATGTCCATGAAAAAGGAAGAGGACAATTCATAGAGAATAAAATCTATGCAAATAATTTTGCAGGTGTATGGATTACCTCAAATAGTGATCCAACAATAAGGTATGTATATGAATATCTATAGCTATGTTGATAGGTGGAAATAACTTTGAAAACCTTTTACTGTGCCACTTTTATGGAAATGCTAATACTGAAAACTTTATACATAATACTAAACATCCGATTTCATAAACTTTTGAGCTATGTGTGTCTGTATATATATATATATATGTGGGGGGGGTTACTTATGTAAATGTTCTAAGATATAATGTTTCTAAATATATGATATTCAGGAAATATTCTAGGCTATGTTGTTTGTAAAAAGCACCTGTTTTTAGGGAATTTTTCACTAGCTTATAATTTTCACTTCCCAATTTGGTTTGATATGTCAGCTCTCAAAAGATCCCTGAGACAATGATGTAGTCAAGTTTTGCATATCTTTTACTGTATATTTCATGTTTTGGGCTGCCCTCTGGCCACAGGAAGGAAATAAGAATAGCACAAGTCTTACTGGCTACATGTTGTGAACAACAAAGTTTTTATCTGATCAAAAATCATAGCTTATTTTTTTAAATAAGGTTTGTCTAAGCAGACTTTACACTTTGCCTTATAAAAAATTAGTCCAACATTGTATTATTAGTCTAAGAAGTTGTTAATATTTAAAAAAAATTATACTTGTAAAGAAAAATTTAAAAGGACTTTTCTATTGTTATTGATGAAAAAGAATGATCGTAAATCAAACCAAATTCATGTGAATTTATATACATATAAATATGCACATATATAGATGCATTTATTTTAATTACAGGGGGAATTCAATATTTAATGGAAATCAAGGAGGAGTTTACATCTTTGGTGATGGAAGAGGCCTTATCGAAGGAAATGACATATATGGTAAGCTAGTGATTTGGTTTCATAAAATCAAGACGGAGCTGGGCAAAAGGAATTTCAAATGGTAGTTTTAAAGATTCCTTTAAAAAAGCAATTTCAAGATTTTCCTTGGCAATCCATTCCAGAATTTCCAGTAGGAAATCCTTGTTAATATTATGTAGCTTAAGTGTTTTTTGTGCTACAGTTTAAGGTTTTGGTTTTTTTTTAAACATGGAGAGAACTATTGATTGAAATTATCCTTCTATTATCCCTCAGCTTTCTTTTCTGTAGTATAGTTCCAGTTCCTTGAGTTTGTTTTCTCATAGTTCTTATCCTTTAGCTATTATTTTGGGGATTTTCATCTTAAACTTCTTCTCTACTAAGAATCTAATCAATGGAACTGGAAGATTAATGTAGTTATATTTCCCTTATACTTAGATTTTTTTTTTTTTTAACATTATAACATTTTCCAACAGGTAATGCATTAGCAGGAATTCAGATCAGAACAAATAGTTGTCCCATTGTTCGACATAACAAAATCCACGATGGTCAACATGGTGGAATTTATGTGGTGAGTTGAGTTACTAATCATAATTCTATAAAATAAATATAAAAATATAAGATGAGAGAACTGTTCCTTAACATTTGACTGTAGCTTCAGTAAGAGCAAGATTTTCTAGTTCAGCTTAGAATTTTGTAGAAGATACTTGACAATTTTTAAAACCAAATAAAATATTGCCTCTTTTTGATGTTAGGGAACAAAGTGTTATAAAAAAAATTTATTCTTTACTTAATAGGTTTACTAGTAGAAAGTAATTTATTAGATATTATGGAGCAGCTGGTTATATACATAGAAGTTTGAGATAAGCCAGATAACTTTCTTAATATTATTCTTTTATCTGATTCTACCTTTGTTTTCTTTTGTCCCAGAAAGGAAATACTAAATCCAGTTTTGATGTTCAAATATAATTGAGCAAATACTAGTCAAAAAATGTTTGACTTTTAACAGTTTGTTTTATATGTTTAACTCCAAAATCATCTATTATTTTAACCAACACATGAATGCTTAATGTTTTTGAGAAACTTTCAAGGCAATCAAAAATGAATGAGACAGCATCTTTCCTTAAAGAACTTATAATAGACATAGAGATTTCAGAAGAGTGACGAATTGATATTAAGATGTGACTAATTTTAAGTATTCTGCTAAACATGAGCATTCTTTGATAAAAATGAAAATTCTGTCATAGCAAAAGCAGAAGTTCCACTGCTGAGGTAAAATTCAAGACTAATTCCTGGAGAACCTGAATTAAAATCTTACCTCAGACACTTCCTAGCTATATATACAGTATAAACTATATGTACTACTATTTATACTTCCCTGGGCAAGTCACTTAATCCTAATTATCCCCCCCAAAAATTAATAATAGTAATAGTAATTCAAGGTTTGAAAGCACAAAAACTTCATTGACAATAAAATGTCATCATGAGTATGTTGAATTCAGATAGATGACACAAAAGCAATGATGAATAGTGTGATCTTTGTTTCTCTGCCAAGATAAAAATCCATGTTTTTTAAATCTCCTAAACAATGACATATCTGGATGGGATTTAACGTAAATGACTTTTTTATTTTTTTAGCACGAAAAGGGACAAGGTGTAATAGAAGAAAATGAAGTTTACAGTAATACTCTGGCTGGAGTTTGGGTGACAACAGGAAGTACTCCAGTGTTGAGGAGAAATAGAATACACAGTGGCAAGCAGGTGGGATTTTTTTTTCCAGCATATTAGATGGGAAATATTTTGGTTTAAGTATTTTTGTTTCTTTGACATAACATTTTCCTTTTTTAATATTAGGTTGGTGTTTACTTTTATGACAATGGACATGGAGTGCTAGAGGACAATGACATCTACAATCATATGTACTCAGGAGTTCAAATAAGGTAAAAAAATAAAAAACTTTTTTGGGGGTTTTTTGGGAGAGAATGGAATAAAAACTTAGATATTCTGGCAGTATAGTTGTCTTTTGTCTTTTTTATCTAGAGTCTTCACTAATTTATGCCATGTATAAAAGGTGACAGAAAAACTAGTTGCTGTCATCTTTATGCTTTAGTACTAAATATTGAAAGACTGGAAAAAAGGATTAAGTTTTCCCCAGTGTATTAAAAATAGAGAAAAGTTATAATTTCGGCAGACCATTCTTTAAAGCTTTCTTACCTCTCCAGGATATTATTTCATTATCCAAGTATATATTTGTAGGGGATTTATGTATAGTTTTTAAGAGTTCATTATCAAGAATTCATAGATCTCAATCTGTCTGTTGTAAAGTACAATAATACAATAAATGTCTGATAAAATTCTACCACCATATCAGTAATCAAAAAGAATACTTACGTGGTATTTTTTATTTTATCCATAGAACTGGAAGCAACCCTAAAATTAGGCGCAATAAGATCTGGGGAGGCCAGAATGGTGGAATTCTAGTTTATAATTCTGGTAAGTAAAGTCACTTTTCTTTTCTCAGGGTGAATATATTGTAACACTGCCTCAATAGCATAATTTCAATGTTTGTTTTTCTAGGTCTAGGCTGTATAGAAGATAATGAAATTTTTGATAATGCAATGGCTGGGGTCTGGATTAAGACAGATAGTAATCCTACACTAAGAAGAAATAAAATACATGATGGAAGAGATGGAGGCATCTGTATATTTAATGGAGGCCGAGGTATTCATTTAAAATGTTCATTATCCTTTTATATTTATCTGAATTGTCTGATTATGAACTATATTTGTGGAAGGGGCACTCTAGTTCAGGCCTTTATCATTTCTTGCTCGGATCATGGTGGCAATAACTTAATAATTGATCTCCTTGACTCCAATCACTCCCTTTTCCATTCTTTCCTCCACACAATTTGATCTTCCTTAATCAGAAGCTTCTTCTCACCTCGCAAGATCAAATAAATACAGATAAATCAAATAAATAAAAACTCTTTGTTTGGCTTTTTAAAACCCTCAGTTTGGCTCTAGTATACCTCCAAAGCAGATTGCACATTGGTATAGTGTCTAACCATGTACCAATTCTAACCAACTGTCCTGACTGATATTGCTAGTGTACAACATTCCATCTTCCTGATCTGCCTTTGCACAGCCCTGTGCCTCTTAAGCTCAGGGTTCCCTAACCCTCTATCCAGCTTTATTTTTTGTTTACTTTTCTGTATCTATATTCGATCCTCTTAATAGAATGTGAGCTTGTTGAAGGGAAAGACCTGGGGAGACTACTGGTGGTAGTGTATGCAGCTTAACAGTGATTTTTGAATGAAATAAAATCATAAATCCATCGGATCAAGTTTGTGTCATGAAACATTTCAGTGGAATTGCTTATTTCCAGATCTTTTCAGAATGTTATTTAGTAGGTCTTTGTCCCTGAAAATTTGACCTGTCTTACAATACCAAAATTTAATTTATTCCTCATAGACAGTTTGATAAATTTTAATGAATTACCAAAACCACATGACTTTACCTGGTCTGTAAATGTACAGAATTTTTGCATTAAGGTATTGTTTTCATGTCCATTTACTGTAGTTGTGAATATGATGCTAATAAGACCATGGCTGATTCTTCCAGTAATAATGAGGTAGGCTAGCTAGCTTTTTTTTTTTTTTTTAATCAAATAATTGCAGCCCACAACTTCCCAATCTCATACGTGGGTTTTGCCTTTAAGATCATTCATTGGTGGAGGGAACTACTAGTATAGAATCTGTCTTCATCAATGCAGGCGTTCAATTTCTTTGTTGACTAATGCTATTGTTACCTGGGGTAGGGGGGTTAGTAAATTGCACTAGCCTTTGTCTTTGAAACTAGTAAGTATATCTTGTTCATCTATAATATGCTGTCTCACAATTCTCTCAGCTTACAAAGCATTATGCTAAATGATCCCTTATAATTTCTAATATGTTTGAATTCTATGTATACATGTATGTATTTTTTATTAAATCCTAAAAGAAGTTCAGTCCAGGCATTTATCTCGATGTCAGTACTACTATTGACAAAAATCCCAATTTTTTCACATTATCTTCTATGTACATTTCCCGTATATCCTGGATAAATTCTTTGGTTATCTTGGGAGCATCTCACTTGAAAATTATCCATCTCTCTCTCATTGTAGATTTCCCTAGTTTTTAAACCTCTTGATTGTTTGTCCAAGTTTGTATTAACAAATATCTGGGGGTTTTATTGTAGGTCTCCTTGAAGAGAATGATATTTTCAGAAATGCTCAAGCTGGTGTACTCATCAGCACCAATAGTCATCCAGTCTTAAGGAAAAACAGAATATTTGATGGATTTGCTGCAGGTTTGTATTCATAAAATTGCAAAACCATAGTTCTTGTAGTTTGTAGTTTTTCTTTTGTAGTTCTAGTCTTTAACCTTTGAGGCTTGACCTTTTAATTTAAGGGTATATACCACAAACTAATGCTTTGGTAAGCACAAAGTTTTATTAAATGGTTTTTTAAAATTGGCTTTTGTCTGATTAATATATAATCTTAGCTGTTAATCTCATTTACCTTTTGGACTACTTTTTTCTCTTCACCATTCAGTTTGCTCAGTGAATGCTGTCATTTTTCAGTCATCCCTTATTGTATAGCTTATCACCATAGATGACATGTTGTAAAAATGAATGCATTTTATTTTTTGTATTCAGCAGATACTTCCCTCAAGTGTGCACAAACAGTAGTCGAGTTTCTTTGCCCCAATCTTTTAAGCACTATTATTTTTACTAAGATCATTCATGTAACTCATGTAAACACTTTTTAATTTCTTCAGGTATTGAAATTACAAATCATGCAACTGCAACACTAGAAGGCAATCAAATTTTTAACAACCGGTTTGGAGGCTTATTTCTAGCATCTGGCGTTAATGTAACGATGAAAGGTATGTTGGAATCTTTTTTATTCACTTTAGAGTACCAAAAGTAGTTTCCTTAGCAAGTTTACCCTGACCCTGAAGCATTTTTGAGGGAAGTATACTTTTTATCCTCCATAATCAGCTTTGTAATGTTATTGAAGGTGAATATTCCCTTCAACAGATTATAATTACTGTACTGTGTAGGGATTGCAATCTTTTAAGTGCCGATGTAAACAAACTTCAGCACTCTTCAATTGATACGGTAATAAATGAGCATTTTCTCAGACAAACATCTATCACCAGCACTGAGATCCAAATTTTATATATATATACATACATACACATACATACATACATACATACACACACACACAAATAAAATAATTTCAAGGGAAAGACAAAAAGGGAAGACAGCAGAAAAGACCTTATTAGGTGGCATTTTGCTGAAAACTATTAGTGGGATTTCCTTTCAGGATACCAAAAAGCAGCATGATAGGACTTAGTGGAAATTTAAAGTTACTTGTTTTAACTTGCTTAATCTACTTGTAAAAAACTTTGAATATCTTTCTTTTATTGCAGATAATAAAATAATGAACAACCAAGATGCCATAGAAAAGGCTGTTAGTAGAGGCCAATGCTTATATAAAATATCAAGCTATACCAGCTATCCCATGCATGACTTCTACAGGTATTAAATTAACAAATTTGTGGGTTTTAGAAGCAAGGCAATTTTTAATTTCCTAGACTTGGGTCCCTCTCTTTTGTCCTAAACCTTCAGGGGGGTGGGTCCTAGCTTCAACAATGGTCCCCCCTCCAGCTGGATTAGGAAAATGTTCTTGTTCATTTCAAGTGGAAGTATGATCAGGTCTGATCTGGTTCTGGACTTAGATCAAGTCAGGCCCCCAAGCTAGTTCTTATCAATGTTCCAACTCTTTTTGTAGTGTGCAGAGTTTACTATAGATTAGGCTTTGATTCTTGTGTGCTGGGAATAAGACAGTATTATCTTTCTACTACACCATTTTCTGATTAAAAATTTAGTCTGAAATCAGGCAGAAGAGTACCTACTTAGGTGGGTGAGGCATTCTAGAAACTAAATATGCCATTTAGTCCTTCAGTTCATTAGAGCCAATCGATCAGATAATTCAGTCATAAAAAGTGAATTTGTCTGTATCCATAACTAGTTTGTATTTAATGCTTTTTTAGATGCCATACTTGTAACACCACAGATCGTAATGCCATATGTGTGAACTGCATTAAGAAGTGCCATCAAGGACACGATGTAGAATTTATTAGACATGATAGGTATGTAAGTCTGTTTGTTAACACTATTATTTAATTAGGACCTTTTTTCATATATGTTTATTAATATATTGGCTTTTGTCATTTTCTAGGTTTTTCTGTGACTGTGGTGCTGGAACACTGTCTAACCCCTGTACTTTAGCTGGCGAGCCTACACATGATACAGATACACTATATGACTCTGCTCCACCTATAGAATCTAATACATTGCAGCACAATTGAATTCCTTCTCCAAGGAGAGTTCTGCCATTCTGACTTAAAACTATTAAAAACTTTTGGAGGAAGATACTTGCCCATTTCTACAGGAAGAGACTGTAAAATGGATGTATATGGTGTTGACACTATGAAGCTCAACCTACCAAAAAGAAAGTGGCAATATATTGACTCAGGATCACAGAACTGGGTGTTTTAGCATTACTGTGTAAAGACTTTTTGAAGGGACAGAAGTGAAGAAAATAAGCTGCAATTTTGTACAGATAACAACTTCTGTAAAGCTGGTGTTTTTACAACTAGCATTGAAAGCAGTCCACTTTGCAGTAGTACTATTAAGTAGACAGGCAGCATTGTTGCTGCTTTTATGGACATGGGTACCAATTGCTTTTGTAATATGGTAAAAAAAAAAAAAAAATGTGAGCTAGCACTTCTGCATTTTTGATTTTTTTTAACATGTATTCAGATTGAGATATGATTTTAATGCTTTAATCTCATGTAGTTTGTTTTTAATTTCAAGCAAAATTGTACTTGAATGTGTCCCATTTTGTTAGCACACCTAGACTTGCTGTAACTGTACTCATGTCCCAGTATGTACGTTCTTTCTATGAAAGAGAAAACACTAATCTTAAATTATATCCAGCAATGTTTCTGGTATCCTTTAAGAAAGTTAGACTATTATTTCCTTCCCTTCCCTGTCCCAGCAGGAATCAAATCACCCCTAGAAAAAGTGAGTGTTTTAATGAGACTTCCTAGGAAGGGATGCACTGTAAAACAAAGTATTCTTGTAACTAATTTTGTGAAAGGTAAAGCCTACTATGTTTTAAAGTACACTTTAGAAAGTCTCCTCAAAACAGTCCTGTATTTTAATCTGTTCATAGTTTTTTTTTGAACAGTCTAGATATAACTGCTGGAAATTAAAACAATTTCCTGCTCTAATGAAGCTGAGACAAGTATATTATACAGCCCTATACAGTTTCATAGCTTCCCCTTCCCCCATTTATGTGTATTGGTGACAGTGGGTAATCAAACAGCCTGAAAGTATATGCATGTACCATAACATCTAGACTTAATATATTGTGAAGTATTCAATAACCATTATGTAGAGGGTAGGTAAGAATTAAAAGGGTTTAATTTCCTAGGAAAGAAAATGGAAAAAATGGTCATTTTTAAAAAATAAAGTTTATTAGATCATAATGTTGTCTGAATTTTAACCACCTTTGTCAGAAATTGCTGAAGCTTTTATATTTCCTTGATCAAAGTCAACAACTTGTGAATAGCCTGGACATCTGCAGCTGAATTTTCAAGAGCCAAACAAACTTCCCTAAAAAGAAAGAGACAAAAAAGTTGGTTAGATTTTCTTCTTTGTTTCTGCTTTGCTTTCCCCACTATTATCTTGTCCAAATTCTTATATATGAGAAGATGCTGGGTAATATAATATATGATTAACCTACCGAAATAGTCTCAATGATTGGGTCATCTTCTCAAATTCTTTTGCTTTCCTATGGCCTTTCTGAATAATCTCTTCAGGAAGACAGGCAAGCCTTGCTGCATTGAAGCCATAGCTTTTAGGACAAGCACCTTTAGTAAATTTATAGAGGAAGGTAATGGTTTCCTGGCTTGGGTCTTCACATTCATTTTCAACCATGCATGCCTAAAATTAGGATGACATTTTTCATGACTTGATTATCTGTATTTATGGAGGTGGAGGTACCAAAGCTGTTCCCCAAACTGTAAATCCCCTTTTGAGCAACAGTTACATACCATGTGTCCTAGGCACACAGCAACATTTTGGGAGTAATCCTCTACTAATGAATGGTAGTGTGTAGAAAATAAAGTACGACACTTTATGGTCTCGGCAAGTTCTTTAACAACTGCATTTGCTATAGCTGTACCATCAAAAGTTGCAGTGCCTCTACCTACAAAAATTAAGAAGGATCACAAACTACTCTTTTTCTTAAGTCTCCCCTCTCCAATTAAATCTTAGAATTTTACCTAGTTCATCCATGAGCACCAAGGAATGTTCTGTTGCATGCTGTAGTATGCTGGCAGTCTCATTCATTTCAACAAAAAAGGTACTTTCACCTGACATGCAAAAATATGAACAATGAATGAATGGTCAAGTCCAAATTCTTACACTGAAAATATTGCATGAAAGACAAAATCTCTCCCCCCATCCCCTAGCTTTAAGAAGTCCAGCCTTTTACTTGACTTCCAATAATCATTTTGTAGTACTACTTTGCTGAGCAACTCATTGATTGTACTTTGGCATATACCAAGTTAATGAGATTCCTTATGTAGGACTACAATCTATTTGCATTTAAGTTCTTTTCCTTCACCAGAGTTTTAAAACATATTTATACAATAACTATACAATTATGTATATGTGTGTATGAAATAATAAAACAGACCAATTTAATGGACTGCCTCTAAGATTTTAGGTAGCCAAAATGTAAAACAAAATTTACAGCTAAACAAGACAGACTAACTTACCTGACATTATTCTGTCTGAAGCACCTAATCTAGTGAACACTCTATCAACTGGTGTGAAACTACAAACTTCAGCAGGAACATAACAGCCCATCTGAGCCATTATAAGCAAAAGACCAGCCTGTGAACATTAAAAACACCCCCCCCCCCCATGTCATTAAAAACCAAGAAAAAACATTTAACTGAACATCATGGAACTTTCTAGATCATCTAATTAAAAAATGATTTGCCTGAAGTCATATAGGTAATTAAGTTAAAATTCTTTGTTCCAATATAATGCTTCCTTTTCCCAAAAACTGAACTTTGTTTTTACCCAGCACCTTCTCAAAGAATATGTGATTCACATTCTCTTGCATATGTCCAAAAAAAAGTTTTCTTAATGACCATCCTCTATACCCATATTTTAAGGTATAAGGCACAGTAAAAACTGGAAAAAATGCTCAAAACACCTAAAGATTTAATTGGAAATATTGTGGGTTAATAATTAAAATGTAAAGCCAATTTGCTTTTTAATATATTCAATGTTTACAGACTACTTTTAAAAACAGGAGAAGTACATGAGGGATCCCAGAATATTTTAATGACCCTGAAAAAATTGTTAATCCTTTCTGTCATGCCCGACTCTCAAGACCCATTTGGAGTTTCTCTTGGAAGACAATAGAATGGTTTGCCATTTCTTTCTCCAGATCATTTCTGAGGCAAACAAGTGTTAATTGACTTGCCCAAAGTCACATAAGTAGTATTAGTCTGAGGCCAGATTTGAATCCTGGTCTTCCTGAGTTAAGGTCCAAGGGGTTCTATTCACTGTCAGCTAGCTGCCCTGAAAGAATACTTAGGGCCTGATTAATTACCTGTCTCATGAGGGTTGATTTGCCCCCCATATTTGGTCCAGTAACCAGCACACAATAAGCATCCCAGGTACTATCTTCCGAATCTTCTTCCTTACAGCCTATCATAATGTCATTAGGAATAAAATCATCACCAAAAAAGTTATTTGTAACACATGGATGTCGGGATCCTTTAAGCTTTAAAAAGGGTCGAGTCTCCTCGTCTGGTACTAGGATTACTGGACGACACATGGGACCTTCACCACCTCGACTATAGTTGGCCAAGCATAGTAAGACATCTATTTAAAAAGGGGAAAAAAAAAAAAAGGTAAAAGCAACAGCTCCAATTAGACAAGAGTTTCCTTAATAAATTTGTTCATCAGAAACTTAAAGCTAGCAGAGACAATCTAAATCTAACTATCCCATCACTTGAAAAAAGTTTTCATTAGTTTAATATTTTGTATTAATAGAAATACTTCTGAAAGCTCACAACTGACAATTTTATATATCATCCAAGAATATAATTTTAAATAGGGAGGAATATTCCTTGAACCCAACAGCTCCCATTAACAAGCCTTACCGAAGATCAGAAGCCTGGATCATTCAAAAAATTTGAGGGAAATCGCACTGAATCACAGAAGACTACTAAGGAGTGCAGAGGTCATTTCAATACCCCCTCCCTTACCGAAAATAATCACTATTTCATAGAAGAAAAGCCAAGAAATACTTATTTATTTGACAAAATTATTACTTCTCATAAGGAAATGAAATATTTTAAAAAAAGAATAAATGCATTAGGTTATGACGAGATAGGCTGAATAAAGAGGAAAATCTTTAACAATTACTTTGTAAAGAACTGAGGTATTGGTGAAACATGCCTTGCCTTGGTGGACTAGAGGTATAGAATGAGACATGCATTGTCAGTTTATTGGCAGTGTCTGCTACAATAAAAAGGGGAGTTATTAAGAAGTAACATTTTAATTTTAAAAAATATTTAAAGTCAGAAGATTGGAGAAGAATTTTTAAAAGAAAAATGTTAATTAGCATTTAGAAGGCTAAAGAGGCTTTAGTGTCTGGTTCAATTCCAGTCCTCCTTTTGAGCTTTAATCTCTTAAGAAACAGGCCTCGAGTAGTGTATACTGTGGGCTGCAGCTGCATACTTTCTTCAAAAATCACATATGTTCTATTAATATTTAGTTAAATATTTCCTCATTATATTTTAATCTGGTTTGAGCTGCACTTTAGAGTGCTGAAGGACACAAGTAATCAACAAGTCATATGTTTGACATCTCTGCCTTAAAATTATTAGTTGTCCATGTATATCAAATATTTTCCTATACAGATAAAATAATAGGTAGGTTTGGACATTAAAAAAGAAAAAGTTTTTACAAAGAGAAATAAATTGGAAAAGTTCCTAACCTTATGATAGCAGTATCAAATATAGACATAAGCAGTCCCAAATCCAGCCAAACAAATTCAATTTCTCAAGATTGAGACAAGTATAAAAAAGGTAAAAAATAAACCACAAATTTATACAAATAAGCATCTTTATGATAACATTAATTATACACGATAATAGGGATCTAGAGTTACAAGTTTAATGATCAACTAAGTGGAGGCTTAACAATCCAAGGTATTATGTCATTAAGACAGAACTAGATCTAAAAGCCAAGTTTTTTGACTGTAATAGTCTTTTCACTATACCCTCATCTGTTGAGAGAAAAATAGTAACAGGAAAACAAAAAAAAAAAAAATGAATTAAATGATTGCTCACTAAAAATTCCCTGATTTCTTAAATTCAAAGGATCTGGAGAAATATGGGTCATCAGCCCTATGAAATAGAAAAGACCTGTAAGAGAAGCTGCCTTCTGATTGTGTATCAAGTGCTCAATTTAGTTTGGTAACAAACTCTCCATGATACTTCATACAACTATCAGAGGTGGAATATTTCCTCTATCTAGAGAGGACTGCTATATATATTACAAGATCTATCATTAGTGTCTGTGAAACTTAAATGATAGGTAAAAAGCAACTGTCTAAAACTAATGCTAATTAAGTATATTATTGATGTGACAATCTTACTCTTTGCAGCAATTGATTGTGTCAACAATAGATTGGGAGCCCCTCAAAGCAGCTGTCTTTTGCCTTTTTTATATCCAAAGTGATTAGCACAGTAGGTGGTACATAATAGGCACTTAATAATTGCTTGCTGACTAATAGCATCACAAGTATTAACTTAGAAGATAATATTTCCCCAGGCCCCAAAAAAGGATAATTTACCAGTCTTACCGAACACTGCAATGCACTCCACAGCAGTCTGCCAGTCCCTGTAATTTTTATCAAAATTAAAGAAGAGTCTCCTCATACAATCCTTCAGTGATACATCTCTCCGCTCTTCAGCATTCATCAAATCAGCAAGCTTCTTCTCAATGTCCTTTGTCCAGTATCGTTTACAGCCCTTCTTGGTGGACTTTAGTTCATATTCCCCTGGCAAATCATGCAATGTGAAACTTTCTGGAATTTCCAATTGGTAACGATTTTTGCCAACACCCCAATAGACTATGGACCTGCAGCCAATCCGTTTACGCTGTTTCTCTAAATAGTCTAAAAGGCTCTGCTCATTGTCCTTAATATCAACCAATGCTTGGTCATAATCAGAATCAAATCCTGTTTTAGGAGTAATAATTCCAGTCTTTCGAGCTTTTTCATGGTCAAAGGCTGTATCCCATCGATTCAATTCTGTGGTCAACTCAGGGAAACGACCCCCCGAATTTTGAGTCCGGAGTGTAATAACTTGCTTAAGGATTTTAGACTTGAAATTACCTACTACTTCTTCCATAATTCCAACAATCTTGCACATCACTTTGAATCCTTCCAGAGCAGACAAGAAATCAACAATCTTTTTTTTGCTGTAAGTGGTTTCTTCATACATTATGGCTCTGCTGTCTGGGTGCTTCTGACTCTTTAGTGGAGAGCCAACACTATGAATCTTGTTCAACAGTCTCTCAAGGTCTGGAAGCTTCTTCAGAAGGTCAACTACTTCACTAATCTTGTCAGGCACAGCCATGAGATCTTCCATTGCATCTAAACGGTCATTGATTGAGGATGGGTTACAAAGTGGAGCACAAAGCCACTGTTTTAGGAGCCGCTTCCCAAAGGGAGTACAGCAACTATCAATCCTCTCTAACAGCGTCCCTTCAGTGGAGCCATTTACTGCATTCTGGAGAATCTCCAGGTTGCTGAGGGTCACAGCATCTAGTACCATTCGACAATCTCTCTTACCAAAGATGGCACCAGGCTTTACAGCTTTTACCATATCAGCATCAACAGGAATGTATTCTTCAAAGTTGGCCATAGACAAAAGCTCATAATCGATAAGGCATTTTTTGAGGTAGAAGACACAACCACCCAAAGCAGACAATGCCAGTTCACTCTTCTCATTAGGTGTTAAGCCAATGGAGTCAGACTCTGATGTCATGCTTTTAAGCACAGGGGGTAATACTACCCCATCAGCCACATTTAGCTTTTCTTTAAAGTATCCTTCTTCAAGGAGTGTTCTCAAGGTTTTGGCTGCATCCCAAAACTGAGAGCCTGGAGTCAGACTTTCTTGAATGGAAGAAGATAGAGACACCTTCAGAACCTTCCTTGTTTCAGCAGAGAGATTTCCTTTCTCAAACAGTATTTGTGCAGGAGTATAATGTGCCACCAGAGTCCTAAATCGGGAGCAATGACGGTCATCTGAAAATTGACCCATATAAAACTTGCCCACGGAGGTGTCGATAAAGCAAACACCATATAAACGCATGTGACCAGAAGCTTCCTCCTCTTTTTCTTTAACACATAGCAAATACTTATTGTTGCTTTCAGAAGGTTCACCATCCAGCACACTATAAGTCTGTGTTCCCTTGGTAATAATTCTGCATATTTCTCTCCGCACCACTCTATCAAATCTGGATATATGAGTCAACTTTCGACAGCGAGCTTCCATCATTTCAGGAGTCTCTGTCTGCTCAACTCGAGCAACTTTGTAACCCTTCTGAACCAGGGAATCAGAGTATCTACCAAATGCAATTTCTGGGAAGCCTGAATGGGCCCAATTGCCTTTCATAAACACTAGCCCCAGCTCATTGACCCCAATGATTGCATCCATGTGGTATAGTTCATAGAACTTCCCTACTTTATAGAAGATTACTAGGTCAAAGTTCTGAGACTTGATTTGCCACCACCTTCTCATTCCTGGAGTACAGGTATTAAGGAAATCCTCAGGAACATGAACAGTGTTTGGGTCATAATCAGGATGATCTGGACGCCTCCTGCATGCATCTTTCCTCTTTCCCTCCTTTAACCATTCTAGTGTTTCATGGTACCACTGAGTAGAGCCACAGCTCCCATCACCACCTCCACTGACTTGGGCTTGGGCCTCAAAGTTCTGTGGAGCAGAGAAAGCATTCAAAGTGTTCTTAGTTTCTGAAGAAACTCCTACTACTCGTTTGGGTACATTAGAAGTACAACCTCCCAAGCTTTTCCTCTTGAGGGAGCTGTTGACAGCAGTTCCTCTCTTCCGTTTTGGGGCAGCTTTGACAGGACTGTCCATGTCACTATCACTTTCACCCATTCCACTGCTTGCTTCATCACTGCTCCCTTCCTCCTTGGTATCTGGCTTAAATTCTACATCAGAGCCACCAATGTCACTCTCCGAGTCTGAAACAACTCTCATTTTTTTGTTCCGGGCTGTGCTACGCTTAGCCATCTGCCTCTTGGGTCTCACTTCCTCTTCACTTTCTAGATCCTCTCCACTATTATCTGATGCAGAAGCTAGAGCCACCTGTCAGAAAGAAAAGACTATTAAAAACAAAATAAATTTTAGTACATTAAAAAAAAAAATGTGTGTGCAACACACACATATATTTTAAAGGTATTAAAGTGGGATACAACAAATAACCACTATAAAGAACACCTCCCCCCCCACCCAAGTCCATTTTCAATGTTTCTACAGATATCAAAATGCCTTAAAATTGGAATGTCTCTCTCCACCATTCCCCACCATGCATATGTATTTAAGGTTATCTGTTGTCAATTTTCTTTTATCCTTCCTCTCTTATTTCTTCAACTGACCTTAACAAAGAATTTACATATGTATTTGTTCCTGGTTTTTTTTTTTTAATTTAAATGTTTTAAAATTATGATACTTATAGCAGGATAGCCTCTGCCCCTTAAGACTTATCAACTACATTAGATAACACAATATACACAGCTATGTGGTGTATATATAGCAGACAACAGAGTCAAGAAGCCTGATTTCAAGCCCTAATTTTGTGATTAAATAGCTAAAGCAAACTTGGGTAAGTCTTTTACTCTGTACAACTCAGTTTTCTCACATATAAAAAGAAGGGACAAGGTAGGAATGTAATTCAATAGTATCATGATATCCTGAATGAAAGACCTCTACCCCAAGTTCTCACATTAACATGCAACCACTTTGCCATATTTCTTTTCAATACATAAAATGAAGGAGTTAAAATTAAAATATCAAGTCCTAGACCAGGCCAATACTGTAAGTGGACAATAACTACCCTCAGCAGTTTATGAGGCAGAGAACAAGAACAAGGAGAGAACTGGGAGAGGGAGGAAAACAACACAAAAAAAAAGAGAAACCATTTTAAATTCATCAACTCTTGAGAATTTTTACAAACCATGATTGAAAACTTACTTCTAAAGCTCTAAAATGCTAATAGTTTGTATTTTGTTATTAATTCCCAAAATTAAATAAAAACTTCACCCCCCCATACCATTCCTCCCCACAAAAAAATTGAAATTACTTTTTATAAAAATTTGTGTAATCACTCCTTCCCACTCTTACCATAAGTAAAATGAAGATTAAGTCAATTTTTTAATGTCAGTACATCAATACATTTAGGAATTTTAAAGAATGATAATTAGTAAATTCATTATTCTTTATACTTTAAATGAGAGGCAATCTTAGTTTCTGCTAAAGCTTAGTTAGCTGCTAAAGTTTACTTAAAATCAATTCCCATTTACTCTGTGTACAACTAGCACACACAGAGCCAGCAATTGAATCAAGAAGACCTATGCTTCCAAGTCCTTCCCTCCATTACACATTTGCTAAGTGAGTCTGGAAATGTCACATGATTCTTTAATGTCCCCAAGAAATTCTCTAAAACTGTAAGATGCAGATCAATTCTCTATGTATATAATAAGAGAGATTTCCTCATTTGGAGTTCCTTACGGTGATGAAATCAAAGGTCCTATATTAAAGAAAACCAAAAAATATCCATTTCAAATAAATTAACTTTTTTTTTTAATTTACTTAACATCTTTTGATCATAAATGATTAGTGGGCTGTTAATTCAAATGAACAATTTCATCAATAAAAACTGCCCCCATAATTAAAATGAACTTTATTCTTAAAATTCCTAGTAATTCCTCACAACCAGCTCCCTCACTTTCTCCACAAAGCCTTTCCTAATCCCTTCAGTTATTAGTGCCCATTTATTTTGTATATGTAAATGTACATACTTTGTCCCCAATAAAAGATATGCTTCTTGAAGGCAGGGATTATTTAGTTTTTATCCTTTTCCCCCCAGAACCTAGCTTAGCAACCACTTAATAAGTGCTTACTGACTAATCATAAATTTAGAGAAGAGACCTTAAGGCACCTTAAAGGCACCTAGTCTAACTGCTCCTTTTACAATTGAAGACTCAGAGATGTTAAAGGATTTGTCCAAGGTCACAAAAAGCAGTAAGCAGGTACTGATCCTAAGCCCACTTTACCATGCTCCCTTCTCCAATCTAAAGGGGAAAATGAAGTGCCAGGTATGCCTTCAAATCTTTAAGCCTTTGGCTCAAGGATACCCCAGGTTCCTAGGAACAAAGAGGGAAATCCTAAGAAATGGGCTTGAGCTTGGAACCCAGCTTAGTCTGACCTTATAAACTACTCCCTGATGTGTAGTTTAAGGACATCTGCAAATTTGTTTCCAAAGGGAAGTTCACTTGTTATGTGATCTATGTCTCAGTTTGTTCATCAGTAAAATGCTACTGGATCAAAAATTGGATCAAGACAAATGTCAGATTGCTTCCAGTCCAACCCTGCATTTTATAGATGAGGGAGATGAGGCCCAAAGTAGTTACGTGAATTGCCCAAGTATGGGAGGCAGGATTTGAACTCAAATCCTTTGAAACCAGACATTCTGCTTTCCATTACACAATTTAAATTAGCCAACTCAAAAAGATCTCTCCAATAGTAATATTCAATGACTGTGACTTTTTAAAATCGGAGTTTCTACTGCAAGGAAGTTTGAGCAACGTGCACTATGTGATATAGAACTGTATTCTGGTGCAGGGAATTTGCAATGAGTAATTAAAAAAAAAAAAATTATTTAGTATTTTTCCCCCCAGTTCCATGTTAAAACCATTTTAACATGTTTTTAAAAATTTTGAATTCTAGACTTTTCCTCCCCCATTGAGAAGGCACATGGGAAATCATGTCTTGACTGTCAAGATGTAAAAAGTTGAAAATATTCTTGAATATTGGATATTTAATACTAGGAATTAAAACCTCTCTCATGCTAACACAACCTATTAACATATACTCAGAAATCCTTCCCAAAAAATAGCACTTTATCCCAGTACACTGACAAATATGATAGATGGCTTAAGATCTTAGGCCACAAGAGTGGCTAATTTATAGCTTAAAAGGGCAGGAATTCACACTCTGTACATGCTCCAAGTTCATGTTGCTATATTATTGCATATATTTTGGCAACTAGAAGTGTTATGTTATGTACCTATGTACACACAAACATAATATATCTAGAGATATACTTACCCCTAAGTTATTTAAAGATAATATTCTATTTTCTCATCTATCAGAACAAACACTACTCAAACAGTTGCAAAATTAGTATTACTACCTCCATCTCCTCCTCATCTGGATCTGAAGGCTCATCACATACTGCTAATTCAAGCCGCTTATTCTTCTCTATACTTATGGCATCATCTGCCAGTTGCATTGCTCTGAGTATTTCAGGCTTTGCAGTATAAAAAGGACCTCCTTTCTGGGCTTCCTTACATTTTGAACCTGGAAAGGAAAAAATTTACTAATAAGAATTGATGACGAATGACTAAGAACAAACTTTACTTAGCAAATGAAGAGATACTTAAAATAGCAAAATTTACTTGTAAATCATCCAAGTAACTTTACATATCTTTTGCAAAAGTAAAAATTTCAAGAAAATCTGTTTAAAAAAAATTTTTTTTTAAAATGTCAAGTTGCATCAGACCCAGTGTACAAATCCAAATCCAAATGAAAAGGAAAGGAAATATATTTATGAAGTTACTTTCCTGAATTATTAAACTTTACTTTGAATCTTTTCTTATAAGTTAGGTACTGTAAATGAAGATGCTACTCCTAAAATGAATGATTTAACTCCAATTTACTAGTACAATAAATTTAAAGATATTTTAAACTGACATCTATTATAAGAAGTACTATGCTACTATAGTTACATAAATCCAGAAAATTTAAATTATAAAAAAACAAATTAAGCAAGTACTATGAAGTGGTACCATGCTCCCAAATCAATCAAGCTTATAACCTGTGTCATCATCTTGGATCTCTCATTCACATATCCACATCCACATATCCAATCCAAAATTCTCATTGCCAAATCATGTCATTTATATCTTTTCATAACTATCGCCCTCATTCAAGTCGAGATTGACAATTTATAAGGTCCTGACTAGTAAACTTGCCTCATGACTCCCTATTCCAATCCATCCATCTCCACTCAGCTGTCAAAATGATTTTCCCAAATTGTAGATCTACCCATGTCAGCCATCTGCTCCATAAATTCCAGTGACTCCCTAGTGCATCCAAGATCAAATGTAAAAGCTTCTATGTGACATTTAAAGTTCGTTCTTCAGAATGTGGTGCCTTCCTACCTTTCCACTCTTCTTACACTTCACTTCCTCCTGTACTAACTCTATATTTTATTTATACTAGTCTACATTTTTTTTTTGGAGGGGTTGGGAAGGGGGAGGGGGTATGTGCAAGGTAATCAGACCTAAATGACTTGCCCAGGTCACACAACTAGCAAGTGTCAAGTGTCTGAGGCCTCATGTGAACTCAGGTCCTCCTGATTCCAGAGCCAATACTGTGCCACCTAACTACCCCTACAGGCCTACTTTTGTTGCTACTTATTATAACACTATCTGCCCGCCCCATGCTTACCTCAGCTTTAAGTTTCACAAACTCAAAATTCCACCACATGCAGGAGACTTTTCCTGGTCCCCAGCTGCTAAAGTTTACTTAAAATCAATTCCCATTTACTCTGTGTACAACTAGTATGTAGTTATTGGAAGTCATCTAGCAATTGGTAATGCTGTTATCGCAACAGTTCTCAGCCAAGGACTCTTTAAATACATTTATTTCTGAACTGAATGCCTAAGCACAAGCAGTCCCTAATCCAAACTAAAAACAAGTTCAACAGGACAAATTGAACACTTTTTAGTCTTCCTTTTTTTAACCAAATCATTTCTCTCCCCTCTCCCTCCCTCCCTTCCCTTTTCTTAATCTTATTAGAGCATTGAAGTCTATTGGGAAATTTACAACCTCTTTTCTTTTAGGAAAAACAACAAATATTATCCAACTGCAAAAGATTAAAAGCAAACAGAAATCCTACTATTTAACACAAAAGCTCTGATCAAAGACAGAGTGAGAAAAGGGCCAGATTTGGAAATCTGAAGTCTTGGAGTTCAAATTCTAGCTCTGGCAGGTACCATCCATGCGACTATACCCATCACTTTAACTTTCTAGGCCTCAATTCCCTATCTTATAAAATGAGAGGGGTGGGAATAGATGATCTCTAAGATTCCTTCCAGTTTCACATCTATGATCCTCAATTTCACGTTGTCATACCAACATCTTTAGTGATACTACAAAGGACATTCCTACAATTTAGATGAACTGAAAATAAGCTACATTCACAGTATGACTTTTTAAAAAGAGTTTTCTTCTTAATTTATAGAATAAAACAAGCATTTCTGTAACAGTATAATAAAAAGTTAATTGCACATGAAATTACAAATCTATTATGTATTACACATGTAAACATGTATACTTTTTTTAAAAGGTAAAAAAGTGCTCAATTCCTACTAAAAGAAACAATCTCTTACCTGTATAGGGCTTTACAAGCCTTTTGTTAACCCAGCCCCTCACTGGATTGTCATCAAAAAATTGTACATGAACACGGAAAGTTTTTCCCCTTTCTCTGATGAATGTTCCTTCAGTGGGATGATTATACACAAGGCAAGGCCACCAGGGGTAACCTTCCATCTTGGCCCAAACCAAATCACCAGGAGAGAAGTCACAAGAGCTGTTATCAAAAGAAGATAGCTAATTAACATTTGGATAAATTACATTTAAAGGCAGTTTATCTTAATGCTTTTGTGCAAGTTGTTTCAAAAGTCCTTCAAAGTTAACAGTTCAGTAATAAAAAAGATGAATGAGAAAATACCACTAAAGGAAAAAACATTCTTTGTTTTTGAATAGCAAATACCACAATGGTCTCCCTAACTAGTAAATTTAAGCTTTATAAGTGGATAGAGCACCACTCCTGAAGTCAGGAGGACCTGAGTTCAAATCTGATCTCAGACACTTCCTGACTGTGTGACCCTGGGCAAGTTACTTAACCCCAATTGCCTCAGTAATAATAATAATGATGATGATAAAAGAAAACACACTGAAATATTTTGTGAACTCAAATTCTGAACTGAATGCTTAAGCACAAGCAGTCCCTAATATCAAGGCCATGGTTGGTACCAGAAACTAGTTACGTGGAAATGATGAAGTCTTGCTAATCATGAATGCGGACTATTTCAAAATTAAGAAAGCAAGTTTTTTATAAAAACAAAAAATGTTATTGGGGAGGAAATACATATGGTAGGTTATACAGGTAATATCGTTAATATTTATCAGCAAGTATAAATATCAATAAAATAAGGATAAAGTCAAAATACAAACTACTGGAGAACCAAAACCACAAATTTTTTGGATATTACCTAAAACAGACCCAATTTTGAATGGACCCAAAACAAGCGCTCTGGCTTCTCTGCAAGTTTTGAGATGAGTATAACCTACAGTTTAGAGTTAGATAATTTCTAGGCATTTAACAGCAGGTTAAAATATTATTACACTACCCTTCCCCCCTTTACTGCTGCCAAATAATTCTACCACAAAGTAGAAACCATAAAGGTTTTAAGAGGTAGAAAAAATAATCCTGAACAAAGACTAGAAGTAATAAGTTTTTTTTGTAGACAAAAATTACAGAGATATAGGAATAATTTTTGATATAGAACAGTCTTATACATTCTCTTGGGCCACAAAAGTTGAACAATCAATCATAACCTCATATATCCAGTTTCATTTATCATCTTAGAAAATAAACCTAGTTAAAGAGACTCTACAGGTAAACTAAGTCAAATTACAGATTGAATTACATGGAGAGGGTTTCACAATGGACTGATTACACTTCACAAAGATAATAAGCAATTCGGAGCCAAAAGGATCCTTCCAAAATTAGCTAAATAATTTTGTTTAGTTCAAATTTCCCTTCAGCTATTTATCTGAGAAATGTCAGATTTTAGCTAGGTAAGATTATTTAATCAAATGATCCAGAAGGAATAGCACAATAAAACTGAAGAGGAAATTTTCAAAAATCCTATTAAAATGCAAACAAAGTACTCAACTATCCTAGATTTTTGTGTTTACCTTCATTAATAACAATAAATATGAGAAAAGTTATCACCAAATAACTAAAATAGAGTAGCCACGCTCAGAGCCTAGCCTCATCAGCCAATAAACCATTTATGAGCACTTGCTGTCTCAGGCACTGTTAAAATGTAGGAATTCAAAGAAAAATGCAAGTCTCTGGTTAGGATTAAGAGGTTAGAATCAGAGTAAGAATAAGGAGAAGTAAAGAGAGCTGTAAGAAGAAATAGACAGCAAAACTATAATAGTGGGAGATCTCAATCTTGCACTCTCAGAATTAGATAAATCAAACCACAAAACAAATAAGAAAGAAATTAAAGAGGTAAATAGAATATTAGAAAAATTAGGTATAATAGATCTTTGGAGAAAAATGAATGGTGACAGAAAGGAGTTTACTTTCTTCTCAGCAGTTCATGGAACCTACACAAAAACTGACCATATCTTAGGACATAAAGACCTCAAAATTAAATGCAGGAAGGCAGAAATAGTAAATGCTTTCTTTTCAGATCACGATGCAATAAAAACTACATTCAACAAAAAGTTAGGGGCAAATAGACCAAAAAGTAACTAATTACTAAATTACTAAATAATCTCATCTTAAAGAATGATTGGGTGAAACAGCAAATTATAGACAAAATTAATAATTTCACTCAAGATAATGACAACGATGAAACATCATACCAAAATTTGTGGGATGCAGTCAAAGTGGCAATAAGGGGAAATTTTATATCCTTAGAAGTTTACTTGAATAAAATAGAGAAAGAGAAGATCAATGAATTGGGCTTGCAACTTAAAAAACTAGAAAAAGACCAAATTAAAAAACCCCAATCAATTACTAAACTTGAAATTCTAAAATTAAAAGAAGAAATTAATAATGTTGAAAGTAAAAAACTATCGAACTAATAAATAAAACTAAGAGTTGGTTTTATGAAAAAAAAAACAATAAAATTGATAAATCTATGATAAATCTGATTAGAAAAAGGAAAGAGGAAAATCAAATTAGTAGTCTTAAAAATGAAAAGGGAGAACTTTCCACCAATGAAGAGGAAATTAGAGAAATAATGAGTTACTTTGCCCAACTTTATGCCAATAAATTTGAGAACCTAAGTGAAATGGATGACTACCTCCAAAAATATAGACTTCCCAGATTAACAGAGGAAGTAAATTGCTTAAATAGTCCCATTTCAAAAAAAGAAATAGAACAAGCTATTAATCAACTCCCTAAAAAAAAAATCCCCAGGACCAGATGAATTTACATGTGAATTCTACCAAACATTTAAAGAACAATTAGCCCCAATACTATATAAACTATTTGAAAAAATAGGTAACGAAGGAGTCCTACCAATTTCCTTTTATGACACAGACATGGTACTGATATCTAAACCAGGTAGGTGAAAACAGAAAAATTATAGACCAATCTCCCTAATGAATCATCCCCAGGATAATACACAATGATCAAGTAGGATTTATACCAGGAATGCAGGGCTGGTTCAATATTAGGAAAACTATCAATATAATTGGCCATGTTAATAACCAAATTAACAAAAACCATATGATCATCTCAATAGATGCAGAAAAGCATTTGATAAAATCCAACATCCATTCCTACTAAAAACACTTGAGAGTATAGGAATAAATGGACTTTTCCTGAAAGTAATCAGTAGCATCTATTTAAAACCATTAGTAAGCATCATATGTAATGGGAAAACTTGCAACCATTCCCAATAAGATTAGGAGTTGAACAAGGTTGCCCACTATCACCATTACTATTCAATATTGTATTAGAAATGCTAGCTTTGGCAATAAGAGTTGAGAAAGAGGTGAAAGTAATTATAGTAGGCAATGAGGAAACCAAATTATCACTCTTTGCTGAATATGATGGTATACTTAGAGAACCCCAGAGATTCTACTGAAAAGTTGGCTGAAAATCCACACCTTTAGCAAAGTTGCAGGATACAAAATAAACCCACATAAGTCATCAGCATTCTTATATATCACTAACAAAATTCAACAGTTAAGAGTTACAAAGAGAAATTCCACTTAAAGTAACTACTGATAATATAAAATATTTACGAATCTATCGGCCAAGGGAAAATCAGAAACTTTATGAGCAAAACTACAAAACACTTTCCACACAAATTAAGTATGATCTAACCAATTGGAAAAATATTAAAGCTCTTGGATAGGGCGAGCAAATGATAATACTACCTAATCTATTTATTTAGCGCTAAACCAACCAGACTCCTCAAAAACTATTTTGATGACCTAGAAAAAATAACAACAAAGTTCATATGGAAAAACAAAAGGTCAAGAATTTCAAAGGAATTCATAAAAAAAAAAAAAAAAAATCAAATGAAGGTGGCCTACCTGTACCAGATCTAAAATTATATTATAAAGCAGCAGTTACTAAAACCATCTGGTATTGGCTAAGAAATAGCCTAGTTGATCAATGGAATAGGTTAGGTTCAAAGGACAAAGCAGCCAATAACTTTAATTATCTAGTGTTCGACAAACCCAAAGACCCCAGTTTTTGGGATAAGAACTCTCTGACAAAAATTGCTGGGAAAATTGATAATTAGTATGGCAGAAACTAGGAATTGACTCATACTTAACACCGTACACCAAGATAAGGTCAAAATGGGTTCATGACCCAGGCATAAAGAATGAGATTGTAAATAAATTGGAAGGGCATAGGATGTTTAACTCTCAGACCTGTGGAAGAGGAAGGAATTTATGACCAAAGAACTAGAGATCATTATTGATCACAAAATAGAAAATTTTGATTATATCAAATTGAAAAGTTTTTGTACAAAAAGTTTGTACAAAAGTTTTGTACAAACAAACTAATACAGATAAGATTAGAAGGGAAGCAATAAACTGGGAAAACATTTTTACAGTCAAAAGTTCTGATAAAGGACTCATTTCCAAACGATATAGAGAATTGACTCTCATTTATAAGAAATCAAGCCATTCTCCAATTGATAAATGGTCAAAGGATATGAACAGACAATTCTCAGATGAAGAAATTGAAACCATTTCTAGCCATATGAAAAGATGCTCCAAGTCATTATTCATCAGAGAAATGCAAATTAAGACAACTCTGAGATACCACTACACACCTGTCAGATTCACTAGAATGACAGGGAAAGATAATGAGGAATGTTGGAGGGGATGTGGGAAAACAGGGACACTGATACATTGTTGGTGGAACTGTGAATACATCCAACCATTCTGGAGAGCAATATGGAACTATGTCCAAAAAGTTATCAAACTGTGCATACCCTTTGATCCAGCAGTGTCTCTACTGGGCTTATAGCCCAAGGAGATACTAAAGAAGGAAAAGGGACCTGTATGTATAACAATGTTTGTGGAAGCTCTTTGTAGTGGCTAGAAACTGGAAACTGAGTGGATGTCCATCAATTAGAGAATGGCTGAATAAATTGTGGTATATAAATATTATGGAATATTATTGCTCATTAAGAAATTAATTATTGCTCGTTAAGAAATGACCAGCAGAATGATTTCAGAAAGGCCTGGAGAGACCTACATGAACTGATGCCAAGTGAAATGAGCGGGGCTAGATCATTATATACTTCAGCAACAATACTACATGCTGATCAATTCTGATGGACCTGGCCATCCTCAGCAATGAGATGAACCAAATCAGTTCCAATAGAGCAGTAATGAACTGAACCAGCTACACCCAGCAAAAGAACTCTGGGAAATGACTATGAACCACTACATAAAATTCCCAATCTCTCTAGTTTTGTCTGCCTGCATTTTTGATTTTCTTCACACAGGCTAATTGTACACTATTTCAAAGTCTGATTCTTTTTGTACAACAAAATAACTGTTTGGACATGTATACTCATATTGTATTTAATTTATGCTTTAACATATTTAACATGAATTGGTCAACCTGCCATCTGGGGGAGAGGATGTGGGGAAAGAGGGGAAAAACTGGAACAAAAGGTTTGGCGATTGTCAATGCCGTAAAATTACCCATGCATATAACTTGTAAATAAAAAGCTATTAAAAAAAGAAAGAAAGAAAGAAAAAGAATCAGAATATGAGGTATTTAAGGTTAGAGTCAAGAATTATAAACTCCATTTTGTTTCGATTTCCTTCATTATGATTATCCTCCAAGCTAGGATCTACTTTGATATCAACTCATATGATTTATGGGGAATTAAGATATGATTCTGGGAGTTTGGGAAATGTGTGCTGACCACAAAATGTTCTTTACATTTTGAGATATTCTTGTAAAAACAACAGAATGTCCAGGGCATTTTTGTAATAACCACAAGATTTATAAAACTCTTATCCAATCAGAAGGGAAAAGGCCTATGTTATTCAAGATTGTATAAATTAACTGATTTTTGCTACTTACCATAAGAATGCCTTATTAATTTTTTAAAATAACTTTTTATTGCCAGAACCCATGCCAGGGTAATTTTTTACAACATTTTCCCTTGCACTCACTTCTGTTCCGATTTTTCCCCTCCCTCCCTCCACCCCCTCCCCCAGATGGCAAGCAGTCCTATACATGTTAAATATACCATAGTATATCCTAATACAATATATGTGTGCAGAATCGAACAGTTCTCTTGTTGCTCAGGGAGAATTGGATTCAGAAGGTATAAATAACCCCGGAGGAAAAACCAAAATGCAAACAGTTTACATTCATTTCCTAGTGTTCTTTCTTTGGGTGTAGCTGCTTCTGTCCATCCTTGATCAACTGAAACTGAGTTAGATCTTCTCTTTGTCGAAGATATCCACTTCCATCAGAATATATCCTCATACAGTATTGTTGTTGAGGTATATAATGATCTCCTGGTTCTGCTCATTTCACTTAGCATCAGTTCGTGCAAGTCTCTCCAGGCCTCTCTGTATTCATCCTGCTGGTCATTTCTTACAGAACCAATAATATTCCTTAAGATTCATGTATCACAATTTATTCAACTATTCTCCAATTGATGGGCATCCATTCATTTTCCAGCTTCTGGCCACTACAAACAGGGCTGCCACAAACATTCTTATACATACAGGTCCCTTTTCCTTCTTTAGTATCTCCTTGGGCTATAAGTCCAGTAGAGACACTGCTGGATCAAAGGGTATGCACAGTTTGATAACTTTTTGAGCATAGTTCCAAACTACTCTCCAGAATGGCTGGATATGTTCACAATTCCACCAACAATGTATCAGTGTCCCTGTTTTCCCACATCCCCTCCAACATTCTGCATTATCTTTTCCTGTCATCTTAGCCGATCTGAGAGGTATGTAGTGGTATCTCAGAGTTGTCTTAATGTGCATTTCTCTGATGAATAATGACTTGGAACATCTTTTCATATGGCTAGAAAGTTTTAATTTCTTCATCTGAGAATTGTCTGTTCATATCCTTTGACCATTTATCAATTGGAGAATGGCTTGGTTTCTTATAGAGTCAATTCTCTATATATTTTGGAAATGAGGCCTTTATCAGAACCTTTAACTGTGAAGATGTTTTCCCAGTTTATCGCTTCCCTTCTAATCTTGTCTGCATTAGTTTTGTTTGAGCAAAAACTTTTCAATTTGATATAATCAAAATTTTCTATTTTGTGATCAATAATGATCTCTAATTCTTCTTTGGTCATAAATTCCTTCCTCTTCCACAGGTCTGAGAGGTAAACTATCCTATGCTCTTCCAATTTATTTACAATCTCATTCTTTATGCCTGGGTCATGAACCCATTTTGACCTTATCTTGGTGTACGGTGTTAAGTGTGGGTCAATGCCTAGTTTCTGCCATACTAATTTCCAATTTTCCCAGCAATTTTTGTCAAATAGACAGTTCTTATCCCAAAAACTGGGGTCTTTGGGTTTGTCGAACACTAGATAACTAGTTATTGGCTGCTTTGTCCTTTGAACCTAACCTATTCCATTGATCAACTAGTCTATTTCTTAGCCAATACCAGATAGTTTTAGTAACTGCTGCCTTATAATTTTAGATGTTACAGCTAGGCCACCTTCATTTGATTTTTTTTTCATTAATTCCCTTGAAACTCTTGACCTTTTGTTTTTCCATATGAACTTTGTTGTTATTTTTTCTAGGTCATCAAAATAGTTTTTGGGGAGTCTGGTTGGTATAGCGCTAAATAAATAGATTAGTTTAGGTAGTATTGTCATCTTTATTATATTTGCTCAGAATGCCTTGTTAATTGACAAATGGTATCCTTGTACTTACTAAAGTCTTGGACCTGATGTCACACAACTGCTAGATCTTGCTAACAAATCAATTTGCTCAAATATTGCCTCAATCCAAGTCAATTTTTCATCACCACATGGGGGAAACATGTAAATAATTATGGACAAACAAGTTATATAGAGGCTAAATAAGAAATAATGAACAAAAAAGGAAGACATTAGAGTTAAGAGGGATCAAGAAAGGTTTCCTGTTTTTCCACAAGATTTTAGCTAGGACTTGAAGGAAGCCAGTAAGTCAGATGAAGGATAAGCATTCCAGGCACAAGTAAATAGCTAGTGAAAATACCCAGGTTCTAGAGATGGACTGTCTTGTTCGAGGAACAGCAAGAAAGCTAGTGTAGCTGGACTGCAGATGTAAATTGGGGAATATAGAAAGAATTAAAATGTAAGACTTTAAAATGGTTAAAGGGGAGATGTTTTTATAATGATTCAAATATCAAATAATGCGTTTTTCTATTTGATCCTAAAAGTCACAAGGAGTCATTCATTGATATAAGTCAAACTGCTTTCCAATTTCTTCATCTATAAAAGGGGACATCTGGACTACAGATAGCATTCACATATATTTCAACATGTAATTTTACTAAATACAACATAATTAAATTCTGTCATATGAAAATAATTTGTTACCTATATACACATACATGTGTGTGTACATATACACACATATATATATTCAACAGCTGTCATTTTGCCCTTCTATCATTTTAGCCAATTTGATAAGTGTGAGATACTATCTCTAATTTTATTTTGCAATTCTCTAATCAACACAGATTTGGAGCATTTTTTATATGACTATAAATAGCTTTGTGTTTTTCCTCCAACAACTGCCTGTTCACATCCTCTGATCATGTATCAACTGGAGAATGACTTATATTCTTATAAATTTGCCAAAGTTCTCTACATATTCAAGACACTTATTCCAATTTTCTGCTTTCCTTTTAATCTTAGCTACATTGGTTTTATTTGTACAGCATTTTCTATATAGGGAACTGATTCAGATTTACGAGATCAAAAGCCATTTCCCCAGTTGATTTGATCAAAGGATAAATGAACAAGCTATTGTCAAAAGAACTTACAAGTCATTTAATAGCTATATTAAATAATGTTCTAAATTACTAATTAGAGAAGAGCAAATTAAAACAACTTATTGCAATTTATACCAACAAAACCACCAAAGTTGACCAAAACAAGGAATATGCTAGAGGGACTGTGGGAAAATGTAAGCAGTAAAGCAGTATCGGTGAGATTAACTGGACCGGGTCATTTTGGAAAGATATTACAACTATGCCTCATAATAGTTACTAAACTTTATATATGCTTTCTGATCTAGTGAAAGGACTCATTTGTACCAAAATATTCAAAGTAGTTGAAACGAATGAAAACCCCAGGAAATATAGTTTCCAGGTAATTAATAATCAATTTATTAATTGGGCTAGCCGGCAATTAATAAATTGATGATCATTATTTTCTCTCAGTAATAAGATGCCAAGGGAGATCTGTTAAATCACCTTATATACTTCTCTGAAAGGGTGTTCCCTTGACAAGTGAAAATTAGTCTTGATTGGTGGACATTTAATGAAGAGGTGGGCTTAAAGTCTTCAGCTTCTCCTGCTAAGAACATGATTCATCATGAGATTCACATCCAGCAATTTGGGGAAGAGGACCTCTCTCTCTGGCTGTTGTTTGCTCCTTCATGAGCTGGGTCACGATAAACTCATAATGGAGAGGATGAAAAACAGGGATTCCTTCACTTAGGGTTAAGGGCTTATACCCTAAAGGATTTTGTTTATACTCTATAAACAGAAATTCTCTAGAAGCAATCTCAATCAATAATGTCCTTCAAGGATTGACTTTAACAAGAGCTGGGCCTTAAAGAGAAAAAAATAGAGAAGTCTGGATCACAAATTTATAATTAGTTATTAATATAAATAGTAATAACTTCTTTAACAATTCTTTTCCTCAATGGCAAATAAATGGCACCTACCCATTAATGAGGGAATAACTAAAAACGGTATGTTACTATAAAAGTATACCATTGTGCTACTGGATAGAATCTAGGTAGACTTGTATGAACTGAAAGTCAGTGTTAACTACAATGACTTATAACAACGGCATAATCAATCACCACAATAACCAGCCACAATGCCATGAAACATGCTACACACAATCTGATAGTGGTAAGTCTCAAGAATGAATACTGCAACATTTTTTTTCAACAAATTGGTAATCTTTTTCATGACTATAGATTTTAGTAATAAGATATATTCTTCTTTTTCAAAGGGATGGGACAATTGGGAAGAAAAGATGGCGAACTTGTACTGACTGGGAAAAAATAAAAAACAAAAAAAAGATTTTTGGGGGGAGAGGGGGGAGAGATAATTAGGCTTTTAAATGACTTGCCCAGCATCACAAAGCTAGGAACTGTCTAAAGGCTGAATTTGAATTCAGATCCTCCTGACTCCAGGGCTGGCAGCCTATCAACTATGCCAAACAGCTGCTCATATAGTTTAATTAAAAACAATATTTGTTAGAGAAACATGCTACACTTTTCCCCATTTCTTCCCTAATTTTAATTGCGTTTATATAAAAACTTAGAATTTTATGTAATCAGAATCATTCACTTTCTGGGATCTTCTCTAATCTCTTACTTGATATTACTGATCTAATATTTCTTAGTTATTCCTTGTTCTTACAAAGGGATGGGAGCTTCTAGTGGCTAAGCTACTCTTTTTGGCAGGGAAGGGAGGTTTTCTGTATATAGCAGTTTCATTTCACTTATGAAATCATTTAAACTTTTTTCAAACTCTTTCAAACTCTCTCTCTCTATATATTTTTTTTTTGGGGGGGGGGGGAGGCTTTGCTTCTAGATGTTTTGGAGACATTCTTTTTTTGGATTTGAGCATCCCTGCCAGCATAAAAGAACTGGCCAATTTATTGATGGTCAGATTACTATTATTATTATTTTTTCCTTGCTCATTTTTCCAGTCTTACTTTCTGATCTAATTTTTGTTATGGCCAGGCTCTGAGAACTTTAGAGGCAATATTTGGGCTGTACTTGTTTCTGTTTTGTGTCCTCTTGAGTCCTGCTATTGTTTCTAGGATCTCAGGCACAGTCCAAGCTAGGGTCAACATACACAGCAAAGCCAACAAAACAGGGCAAAGTCCAAGTCCTTCTGTCCTGCAAAGTTCTTACCTTGAATTGAGGTCTGGCCAGAACAACCACAAGTTTGCCCCTCTGGGAGACTATGTATGGACTTAAACCATTGCCAGGCGGAGTAAAGGCTCCACAGATTCAATATGGTGAAACTGTAGGCTTCCCTCTGTGAAGGTCTGGTCATTTTTACTGGAGATTTCACTGTGGGCTGGGATTCTTGCTCAGCTCTTAAAACCAAACAATACATACAAGCAGCAAGCTGCATCTTGCTTATACCTTGACACACAATCTGTCTAATCCTTCTTTCCCACCCTTTGCCACCTCTTCCTTCTCCCTGCACAATGTCAGGCAAGTCCTGTTTCAGTTCCCATGAATCCTGCAAGGTACATCTCTGATTAGACTTTGCAACCAGTGTCTACAAACATCTGTGTTTCTATGTTAACTTGTGCTGAAAAAATGACTCACTGGTTTTTTTCTTGACTTCCCCATCAGAACTTTAAGTCTGGCACTTTTTCTAAACTGGCAGAATGGTTGCAGAAGACAGTTAATTTATAGTTCTTCCTGATACTACTCTGCTTTGCTGGTTGGTCTCTAGGCTTTGTAGAGGAACTGAAGCTGCACCCAGAACTGAAAAGAAGAGAGCAAGTTGTGTTTCAATCGACATATTACAACATAATTTTAAAGATTCCAAGCTGTTCCCCAACACATATTAAGGGATCCCTGAGACCCTTTTTTTATGTACTCTATTAAAATCAAATATCACTAAAAGTCCTATGAGATCAGAACAACTTTCCCCTACTCCATTGTTTCCCTTTCTTATAAACTGTTAAACATGAAGCCATGAATCATAATTGATTTGAAAAAACTGTATCCTCTTAAGTGCTTCCTTCTCTGTAAAATGGATGAAACAGCTTATACTACTTATTTCAAAGAGTTCAAAAATACTACAAAAATGTGAATTGTTGTTTTATCCCAATCTTTCTTTTATAACAAACCCAGAGCAAGTCTAAGGAGAAACACTTGTCAAGATATATTGTAAAATTAAATTATTAATTAAAATTAATTACATTAAATTATTGCAAAAATTAAATATGCTTTTTGTCTTAAATTTCAGACTTCAGCATACTATTATGCTGCTAGAAAAGCTGTAGGATCAACCTAAATATTCTAGAAAGCACTTTAAAATGATACTTAAAAATGATCAATCTCCTTTGACCCAGAGACTATAATGCTAGATATATAATCCAAGGAGGTCACCAATATAAAGGCCCCATATACACAAAAATATTTATCAAAACTTTTTTTGTAGTAATATGTAACTGGAAACAAAATAGATGTCTATAAAGTAGAGAATGGGTAACCACAAAATAGATGCCTAGCAACTGGGAAATGGGTAATCAATTATGGTACTTGAAGGAATAGAATATGAATTATTATAAAGTAAGATTTGAAGAATATGAAAACTTCAAGGAATCATGAAAGGGCTTAAATGAGGACCCAGAAAAACATGAACTATATAACACTGTAAAACAAGTGGAAAAAAAAGCCAAGTGCACACAGCATAGTTACTATAATTAACCTGAACCTCAAAGAAAAGAAAATCTCCCTCCTGTCTTTACTGAGGAAGAGGAGCTACATGAAAGTGGAACAATGAATATATATGAGATTCAGTTTACAGATGTTGATTAGTGGTGCCAAATTCTTATTCTTTCTTATGAGGCATATTGAAGGAATGTACTTTGGAAATTAAGATTAACTTTAAAATTAGCAATAAAGTTTTTAAAACTCAAAATATTTTTTAATTTAGACAGCAGTTAGTAAAATCCTACATTCCTCTCTACTCAGTAGAAAGGAAGGTCAATTTATGAATAGGATAAATTTTATTATAAACCATCTATTAGATTCCAATAAAATCCATTTGTATTTTCCTCTCTGAGGTATAGCCTTTGTTTTCCTAGATGGGTTTAGAATAACTTGCTCTATTAATATATGAAATCCCACCTTTTTTCCCCCTCACATCCTTAACTACACTCAAGCCACACTTTCCCAAAATCTCACCCTCCTATTATGCCTTCTGGAATTCTAGTCCCTCAAACTTTCCTTTCATTTTATGAAATTCAGAGATGCGGATTTCCTCAGATCTCATTTGATTCCTGTCCACTCTTTTCACCAGTTGTACTTTCATCCTCCCTTTCTAGACTAAGATAACAATCTTAGAGAATCTAAATATTCCTTCAGGTTCATTCTATCCAAATTTATCACCCAATCCAAACTCTAATAGCAGTTTATCTACTCTAAAATGGAGTTCTTTTTTCATTAAGCTCAGCAGATGGCTGTTCACCCCTCCACTTTAATTCTTGCCCTTATAACTGAAGAACTTCAACATACATGTTGATTAATAGTTGCTCAAATACCTAACCTCCCAGTTCCCAAATCTTTTTATTGCATAATCTACTCCTTCACTACACCTAAGCAGGTCCTCCTGACCCCATTCCAACTATTGTTTCCCCTCCACTACTCTCAGGTAGTCTGGTGAAGCCCATGGATCTCTTCTCAGAATAATTAAAAGAAAAAAAAAAATTTGCAGGAGAGCTCGGGTGTGGCTGGAACCCCAGCAGGAACCCCAGAAACTATCACCTCCTGGACTATTTGTGGAGTCGAGGTCTGATTCTGGGAAAACTGAGTGAACCTTGGGGCTCATTGGGACATCAGGCTGGGCTATGCTATTGAGACTCAGCTCTGGGAAAGAAGGAACCAGCACCTGATGAGTGCAGAGCCAATGCGACAGGGACCCTTGCTGGAAGAGGAAGCTCTTGATTTGAGGTTCCAGGTCAGAGGGGACAGCTGAAGAGAAGCTTGAGACACCATCCCCACCCCATGATTAGAAGTGCTTATACTAATACCTCTTACTTAAGGGAAAAAAAAAAAATTTACCAGCAAAGAAGGAATCCCACCATAAAAACTTACTATGGGAACAGGGAAGACCAGGGATTCATTTTCAGAGGACACTGGGGGGGAAAAAAAAGCCTCTACCCCAAAGAGTAATATGAAATGGTTCCCAGTCTAGAGAGTTTATAGGAAAATTTAATATAAAAACCATCCAAGAAAAACAAGATGATTATGAAAAAAATTAACCAACTAGAAAAGAAGATAAGACTCTCAAGAGTCTCAAATAACTCTTTGAGAATTAGAATTGGGCAAGGAGGAAGCTATGAATCCAAGAAATTAAAAAAAAAAAAAAAAAAAACCAGATTATAAAGCATGAAATAATAGAACCGAATGTGAAATATAAGAAAAACAACAGATCTGGAGAACAAATCAAGAAGAGAAAATCTAAGAATATTTGCACTGCCTTAAAGTTGTGACCAAAAATAGACACAGTAATGCAAGAAATAATCCAAGAAAATTGTCCTGGAGTGATAGAACATGAGGAGAAAGTAGAAACAGAAAAAAATCCACCAATCACCACCTCAATGAGATCCTTTGTGGAAAACCCGTTAGGACTATTACACCAACTTTCAAAACTCCTAGATCAAAGAGAAAATTTTGCAAGAAACAAGAAAAAAAAACATTTCAAATACACTGGTGCTACACAGGGCTTAGCAGCAGCTGTAATAAAAGATCACAATCTTATCATATTTAGAATCTTATCTACTGACAATCAAAGGAACTAGGCCTGGGGCCAAAAATATCATGTCCAGAAAAACTATGTATAATATTGAATGAGAAAAAAATGGACATTCAATGAAATTGCAGATTTTCAGTACTTCCCATCAACCAAACCTGAACGTAATAGAAACTTTAACATGTAAGAGCCAATATCAAAGATTGATTTCCAGGAACTCAATGTGGACAAACTGTTTATGACTTTTTGCATAGGAAATGTAAAAAGTATGTTTAAAATTGACGTTAACAACAGGGTAGTTCAAAAGAAAGATTGGGGCAGAATTAAGGCAAAAATAGTAACCATGTTATACAAATGAGGTACAGAGGAAGAATAAAATAGATATATTAGAGGGGGGAGGATTCATAGTTCTGAAAACCTACTCACATTAAATAGGCAACACTACATATATACCATGAAAGGGCATAGAACCCTCAAAAATATATAAAGAAATAAAGGGGGGCGGGGGGAAAGGATGGGTAGACAGGAAGCAAGGGCTGTGGGAAGAAAACAAAGAAGGGATTCATGGGTAGGAGGAAGCTAAGTAATAAGTTAAGGAGCAAAATTAAAGCAAGGAATCAACAGGGATAGGAAAAGATATGGTGTGTAGGTGAGAGGATGGAATATGTATATGTTGTGTATGTACATATCTACATATTTATATATAAATCCTTTCTTAAAACTATAGCCTGATTGGGGGTGGGGGAAAAAAGAATAAAGTAAAAACATGGACAGCAGAGAACAAAAGAGTACTTTACAAGGAAGTAAAGAAAATATGAACCAAAAAAAATAATTGTAGGAAATTCTAATTTTAGGAGTTAGTGACAATAAAGATATAATTCTTTTTCTGATCCAAGTTCAAGGACCCTCCGAAATTTATTTATGGGCCTCATATTAAGAATCTCTGAAATACAGAGAGGCCTGGAGAGACTTACATGAACTGATCTAAGTGAAATGAGCAGAACCAGGAGATCATTGTACATGGCAACAAGATTATATGATGATTGATTCTAATCCATGTGGCTCTCTTCCACAATGAGATGATTCAAACCAGTTCCAATTGTTCAGTGATGAAGAGAACCATCTACACCCAGAGAGGACCATGGGAATAGAGTGTGGACCACAACATAGCATATCCACTCTTTCTGTTATTGTTTGCTTGCATTTTTGTTTTCCTTCTCAGGTTTCTTTTTTCTTTCTAGATCGGATTTTTCGGATCTACAGCAAGACAACTGTATAAATATGTATACATATATTGGATTTAACATATAATTTAACATATTTAACATGTATTGGACTACCTGCCATGGGGGGGGGGAGGGGGAAAAGGGGAAAATATGTAACAGAAGGTTTTGCAAGGGTCAATATTGAAAAAATTTACCCATGTATGTTTTGTAATTAAAAATATATAATAATTTTTTTAAAAAATATCTGAAATATAGTCTCAGGCACCCTTGCTCTTTCTTCCCTTCCCAATCTCAACCTTATAGCCAGCCATGTCAAATTTCTAGCTTCCTAGCCTTGTCAAAGGTTATACTTTGCCAAACCCAACTCTCCCTTACTTATATGTGAATAAAGAGAACTGAAAGGTATCATATAACCAACTGTGTCTATTAAAAATTTGTAATCTAATCATATCATAATTTTATCATAAAAAAGGATTATCAATCTTCTTGTACTTCTTAGCATATTCTTTCCTTTCAAGCCTCACCTAAGGACTTTACCTCACTCTTTACTGAAAAAATACTGACACCATTCACTATTGGGTCTCTTCTCCTCCTCTTCTCTAAATCTCAAAACCTCTTAACATCATTCACCATTATCCCCTTCATTCCCAGTCGCTGTAGAGGTGATCATTTTCTCTTCTTCAATGTCTGATCCAAAATCCTATCTTCTCTAGCTAGTTATAGCTGCAATACTATTTCTATGATTCAATCTCTCCCTTTCTACTAGTTTCTTCTTTGTCACCTACAAACAGGCCCAAGTTTCTCCTATGCTGAAAAAAACTCACTAGACATCATCTCAAGTTATTGCCCCAACTCTCTTCCCCTTCACAAGTCAAACTCTTAGGGGGAAAATATTACCTATTACTTTCTGCCACCATTTCCTCTCTCCTTACTTTTCCAATCCTTTGAAATCTAGCTTCCCAACTACATTATACAGAAATGGCTTTCTTCAAAGTTATCAATGATCTCTTAATTTCAAAAGCTAATGACCTTTTCTCAGATTTCATCCTTGGACGTCAAGCAGCATTTCATAGTAGGACAATCGTTTTCTCCAAGGTATTCTCTTCTGTCTGTTTCATATCCTATTCTCTCTTGTTTCTCTTATCAGCCTGATTGCTTCTTCCTAGTCTCCATTGCAAATTCATCATTCTCTACCCCCCCTTACTCAATCTCTTCTCTCTCAACTCTCTCACTTGATAACCTCATTAGTTCCAATGGATCTAAATGCCATTTCTACGTAGTTATTTCCCATTTCTCATCTTTCTTCTGAGTTTCACATCTCCCTCTGCCTATTTGATATTTCTAATGGAGAAGCTCAAAGGTATATGAAAAACACTTCTAGACAGAGTCCCATCTTTACTGCTGCAAACTTACTTGAGGTTACATAATTCCCTCGGGTCCAAAACCATGGCATAATTCTGAATTTTCAATTTCTCTTTCTCTACCAAAAAAAGTTAACAATTCTTGCATCTACCTCCAAGGCATTTCTTGTGGCCCTTACACAGAGGCACAGCTCTAGTTTTCGGATACTTATCACACAAGATCCCAACCATCCTTATCACACATTAAGTTTAATAAAAATCAAAATAATATCAAACCCTGGATGAATCTGCCCAGAGACAGAAGTAGAGAACATTTTTGGTCTAAGAGAATTTGAGGTTTCAAATGGTTTCAAGTTTCAAACTACAGTCCACTAGAGAATCAGTCACTGGGAACCACTCATTCAGCAGCTATTATGTCTCAGGCACTGTATTTTGTCACTCAGGATACAAAGACAAAAAATGACATAGTCCCTGCCTTCCAATGAGGGGGGGGGAGAGAAACAAGTTCTCGGATAAATAAGAACTATAAACAAAGTTGGGAAAGAAGGAAGGAATAACAAATGGGGAAATTAGGAAAGCCTTCTGGAAAGAAGCGACATTTCAATAAAAACTTCAAATAATCTAGTGTGAAAGTTTTTCTCTAGCTATTATTATCACCACCTCAATCCACCATTCTCCTCAAGACTGCCGGCAATTTTCCCCAGTTGGGAGTACTGGTCTTAAAGTTTGAATATACACACAAAGGAAAGCTAGACACAATAGGACAGTAAGGTAGCATAGCACCAGACCTAAGGCACAAAGATTCATCTTCCTAAGTTCCAATATAGTTTCAGAAAGGTAATAGCTGTATTATTCTAGGCAAGCACTTAACTCTATTTGTCTCAGTCTTCTCATCTATAAAATGAACTGGAGAAAGAAATGATGAACTACTCCAAGAAAACTCCAAACAGAGTCACAAAGAGTCAGACATAACAAAAACATACCAAGGGAAAAGGAGAAATGTTACCCTGTGGAATGAAGAATGGATTCTAAGGCAAAGAAAAACAAAATGTTTTGGTGAGGAGTACCAAAACAAGACTCTAAACCTTTTCTATAGTACTTCTAAAGCTGAGCATTACTGATGAGCACTAAGGCTAGTCCCATGTATCATCAAGGATTATGGGAAGCTTTACACTCTCCAAGCATAATAGAAATTATAGCTGTTCAACCTGTAATATATTTTTTGTTCTGGAACATGTTCCACCTGGACTCAATCTGAAATCCCCTCATTTGGTTTCCTGAATCCATGAGAAATGATCACAAAATTAACACTCTTTTCTTAGCTCTAAAAACATTACTGTGGTATCCATTAAGCAGTTATCAGTTGGTGCTTTCTCTAACACTCTAAGGCTAAAGACTACTTTGACTAAAAAAAAAATTATTTAACTACTTCTTTAACAGAAAATACCTTTTATTATCATCACCCTTTATCATTATTATTATTTATTGGATGATAAAAATAATCTGAAGTGAAGGAAAAGTTAGGATAGAGTCAAAAAGGCTTCCTATAGGGGGCAGAGCTTGAGCTAATAATCCTAGAAGTGAACTAAGGATTCTAAGAGGCAGAAAAGGAATAGATTTCAAGCACAGGTGACACATACAATGACAAGTAAGTGGGGAAGAGTGGTAAGATCAATCCTACAAAGACTATGTGAAAGAGTGTAATGAATATACCCTAACAATTCAAAATCAGAACTGGGAACAGAAATTAAGACTACAAATAGACTACCATTTTTACATGGAGGTGGAACTTATTAGCAGTGAATGTTGTCTATTAGTGAGAGAGAGGGAGAGAGACAGAGAGAGAATATGTGTGTGTGTGTGTTGAGGTCATTGAAAAATCCACTCTTACAAGAAGATGCTGCACAACTGTATCAAAGCTGGAATACTTTTTAAAGACTGCAAAGTAACTTTATATAAAGGAAGAGTATATAAATACAGTCATTTCTTTTTTTTCTTAAATCTTTTAATTTAATCAATATTCTTCCTCTCAAAATTTGTTTCACCTTTTAAAAGGTGATGTTCTAGATTCAGAAGCATAATTGACAAGCACGATTTCAAAAGTGGTTTCTCCCGGAAAAAGTATGACTGCTAATCAATGACTTGGAACCTTCATGCCATCACTTTAACATAACATAACAAAAGATCTGCTGGAAGTGACTAGAACACCACTTTGTTTAATAAAGAATAAATCCTCAAATATAATAAATACAGAGACAAAATACAAAGTCAAGGTTTTCTCTCTCCCTGCTTTCCTAACAACTGCTTCTTACTCCATAGAGGTAATATGTTTCTCCTCTCTGTGAAATGTGATTTGAGTTATGTTCAATCAACTAGGAATTGTATACAGATTTGATTTGTAGGCAAGGCCTGCTATGACTCATCAAACAACAGCTTATATTAATAATTCCTTAAGAGTTTAACTTCCCCACTTTTGTGAGCTTAAATCCCTAGGTTTTTAAGACTTCCCTTTTCTGTGGGAATCAAAGTTCCCCTTTTAATGTATTAATTACTCATTCGGACTCAAGAAAATTACAAACTTTCCATGTGATGCTAAACTAAGATAATGATGTGGTCAATAGCCTAATTAATCAATAAGCTTTTATAATGCCTTGACAATCAGAGGGAGTGTGCCACAAAAACTGTTCACTTTTCCATTTTCCCATTCCTAAAAAAAAGGTTACTTGTCTCTAGCCTATTTCCAATCAAAATCTCCCTATTCTTGCCTTTACTCAAAATATCTCCAGAACCATGTGTCAGTTCACATTGTGGCAAAATGATACAAGTTCTTGTTAGGAACTTCTTCACCCATCAATCAGGAAATTTGTCTTTTTACTGACTCTAAAAAAAGTTGTGTAAACTACCCACGAGGTCCTTATTCTAAGGTGCCTCAGACCCCACTTATTGGCAATTGCTAGCCTTATTAAAAAATGGAACGTGTTCGGTTTCTCTTTAACATTCCAATAATAGAAACATCTCCAAGATATCCTGGGGTTCATCAATTTAGCCAAGAACTCCAAGTAGGGAGAAGGATAGTAGCAATAAAGAGAACATCTCCCCATACACCTAGTTTGCTGGCTGTGACACTACATTAAAAGCTCTTCCTTTGTTCAAAATACTCCCTAAAAGTTTTTCTGGGCCAAGATATAACTATCTTCTGCTTGCAGTCTCATCTCTGGGTCTCTCAGCCCTTCTTCTTTCCAAGGAATTGGCAAGGCATTGTTTGGTGCGCTCCAAAACTTTTCCCCATTAGAAGGCACCCTACCTTATCCGCCCATTCCATCGACATCTTAACTATTCTGGCCTCTTTCTTGCAAACTCAAAATCAAAGCCGTGCCTCCCAAGCTTTCGGCTTCATTAAATTGCCCTTTCTCCCAGATAGCTCCACGACTCGGAAGGTGCTCTCCCACCTCCCCCCCATCTACCCGGCGAGCTCGCTAGCTCCCCACCCCCACAGTGCCAGGCTTACCAGCTCGCACCGCCCCTCCTTTTCACATATGCATCCTCCCCCTCCAAAAGCCACCTTCCCCTCCCCCAGCGCCACGCCCCCTTTAGTCAATTTCTCGGGGGGGGGGGGGATCTCCCCCTTGGGCTACCGCAGCCCCCCACCCCCACCCTGCATCCCCCGCTGGGGGCTCACGGCCCTTCCCCGGGATACCTGGCTGGAGGAGCAGCCGCGGCTGGGGCTGGAGCCGGGGTCGGCACTCCAGTCGGTCGCCGGCGCGGCCCTCCATTCAGTTTTATCTCTCGGGGCAGCGGGGCGACCCCGGAGCTGGAGCGGGGGCTGGGGACGTGAGGGCCGGGGCCTGAGGCAGCAGCAGGGTCAGGACTCGGGCGGGCTTCTTCGCTCCGGGCCGCGTCTCCGCAAGCCGACGAGGCCCCGGAGACTCCGGCCCGCCCCACCCCCTCAATCCCCGAAGCCCCCGCTCCAGCCCCAGCGCCGCTTCCATCCGCAGCAATGGCGGCGGCCTTGTTGTTGCTGCACAGCGCCGGGCTCTTGGGGAAGAAGCTGAATAGGGTGCTCTGTCGCGACATGGCAGCCGGCGGGGATAGAACCCCCTCCAACCTACTCTCTCTAGGTCGGTCGGGCCAGACGAGTGACCCACCGCGGCCAACCGCCGACCGCGCTCTGGCTGGCGGGAAACGTGAGGAGGGGGTGGGAGCGGGGAGGGCGCCGTGGGGGAGGGGAAGGGCGGGAAGGGACGGAGGCGGAGTCGGATTCCGCTCGGGGGGGAAAAACCCATAGTCCAACCAATCAGAGAGAGTGGGGGCTGGTGCGGGAGCCTCCGTCTTCGAGCCCCGGCTCGCTCCGCCTCGCCAAAGAGATGGAAAAGCAAGCACCGAGGGGACGGGCGCCACCTAGCGTCTAGCCGCAGTCACTGCTCCCTCCCCAGCAGTCTAGAGAGACGTGAGGGGGGACGAATTCGCTGTAAATTCGGGCTATGCCTGGGGAAGGGGTTGGACGAGGAGTGACCTCCTCGCGCGCCTTTCTGAGAAAGCTACTAAATGAGTGCAGAAGTTTGCACGTCCCGGGGCGCAGAGGCGTATAATAATAACACTAATCATATTAATAACATGATATTTACATAGTGCTTTGTGGTTTGTAAAGTGCTTTGCAAAGATCTAATTTTATCCTCGAAACCGCCCTGGGAATCGGATGGTCTCGTGATCCCCGTTTTTCAGAGGTGAAAGGAAGAGGCTGAGCTGGGTGAAATGGCTTTCCCTAGCAAAAGCCTGACGCTGAACTTGGAATTGAGGATTTCCGGCCTCCCAGACTTTCTGTCCAGTGGAAATTGCAGGAGGCCTGAGGCTACTTCTTACCTAAAATTCTTGATCTATTCCAGGGCTTACGACTGGGCTCTCCACAGACCACAACCCGCTTCATAGCTATTCCTTGTGGATTGACTTGAGGGAAGGGTGGAGCCCAGAAAAATGATCCACGAAGGGATACCAAAATCATATCATCAATTAACCCCTCGCTTACTATTTTAAAATTCGTTAGGCATCCAAATTTAGTTCTGGGAACTTCTGGATTTTGTTTTTTATTCTAAAAAGACAAATTAACAACAACAATAAAGACATTTCCACAAGAAAATAGTGGGTAGGAGATGGAATTTCCATGTCAAATACTTTCTTTAAAAAAAAAAAAAAAAAAAGGACCTTATGGTACGTTGCTTTATAAGTTTTGCTTTTTTTTTTTCCTAGCATTTAAAAAAAAATGTTTCAATGGCTTTTTTTTTTTTTTTTTTTTTTTTTTTTTTTTTTTTTTGCATCGCTGTAACTAACTGGGTGGATAAAGCACCTTGTTCAAATCGAGTCTTAGTATCTGTGTGACCCCCGGGCAAATCACTTAATCTGTTTTCTCTTCTGTAAAAATAGAATGAAAACACCCATCTCTTGGTTTAATGGTGAAGCTAAAATGAGATAGCATAAGGTCTGGCTAGGAGTAGGTGGGATATAAATGTTAGCTACCGGTATTATCTACTCTCTTTTTTCTCCAGCTTTCTTTTAAAAACCAGAGAAAAAGAAAGATTGGGGCGGGGGGGAAGGGGGAGGAAGATAAGCATTGCTGAGCAAAATGAGGAAGGAACTTTGGAGATCTTATAGTCAAGCTGTGTTATTTTGCAAATTAAGAAACTAGAACCTCTGGAGGCTCACCCAGTTATTTACAAAAAAGTACCCGAATCCAGCCCTGACCTTTGGCTCCAGAATTAAAAGTTTTCAGCTCAAAACCTGTCTCCATTAATTCCACACTCATGACTTTGGGTCGCTCTTTTTATCTACTTTTTTGTTTTTTAAATGAAAATGAGGGTGGTTTCTTTAAGCTTTAAATCCTTCAGTTCTTTCAAAGGATTTCTGCTTTCTGGCCTCAAGGACCACTTTAACCACCATTTTATTCATACCAACCCAGAAGCACCGAGCTGCCTAGATTTTCCCAGCCCTTAAACTGACAAGATGTTGAAGGTTGAGTTCTGTGTTTAAAATGTAACACCAACATTTATTAAATACTTACTGATGAGATCTGTATGAGGCAATGACCACTAACCCAAAATAATTCAAATAGACATTTCTCAAAGCCAGAGCGGAAAGCAGTTTCTTCAATTTTTGCAGAAAAAGGACATCACCTTCATCAGAATATTCTAGTGAAGTGAGGCAAAGGACAAGCAACAGAGTAGATTTTTTTACTCAGTAATAATTTTTATCCCATCTTAAGTCCCAGTTGTCCCTGACTTCATATCAGGGATCACTGTCTATCATAGGAATCCATTACACCCTTAGGGTACAAGAACAGGGAGACTACAGATTACAAAGTAGTTTGTGTAAGATTAAGAAAGGGTTAAAAGCAAGGAAGGGTTTCCTGAACTGTAGCCCTAAACTATGGAAGGGGTCAGTTTTCTGAGAAGACCTCACTTCCTCTCTATTCCATTTAATCCTTCCTCTTCTTGTGTCCATTTGAGGACTTCTCACACCAATCCCAATAAAATTTTTCAACTTCTACATCTACCTTGTTCTCAGGACTCCTCTAGCTTCCTGATTTTTTGGGCTCCCACCCACAGAAGTTATAAGACAAGAATCTCCACTTCTCATTACATAGCTAGTCCCTGCTCCCAAGGAGCTTTCATTCTTTAGGGAGAAAATGAATATTCTTGATTATCCCTTGATATCCTTGTGAATTTCAGTTTTCTAATTTAATTTTCATTTCTCCAATTTAATTTTCATAACTGTGGAAAAATGTGCCCATCCATTTCTCACAATTCTATTATTATTATTTTTTTTTTTTTAGCAATTTGGTTTCCACATCCCTTTCTAACCCCTCATCTTTGACTAAAACTTTTTTTACATCCCACTTCATAAAATTCTGTTAATCCCTGCACAGCTTTTCTTAAACAGGATCGATAGTTAATCCCTGAATTCTCAGCTAATTGATAGAGCTGTACTAAAAATGAAAACTACTTCCAATTATAACACATGTTCTTCCTCTTCCTGCCATTAACCTTTCCAGAGTCATTCTGTTTTCCCATACCATTCTGCTAGTGGCATCTAACTATTCTGCTATTCCTTTCACTCCTAGTGTAACTTATCCAATAATATTTACTCACTGGAGTAGGTATGACCCAAACCAGAACTAGATTTCTATATTTTCCAGTTACTATCCTTGACTTAATTCTTCCTGATTCACTCTTTCTTAGTTCATCAAATGCCAAGATAAAAGGAATAGCCAATTGGATCGGTGTACCATTGGTGTACCATTCAGTTCCCAGGCAAAGCAAGTTTGAAACTATGTGGGACAGTATTGACCACAAAAGCAATCAGAGACTCTCAGAGTAAGAAAAAGTAAAAAGGGGTGTATTATGATCTCAGAAAAAAGGGCAGTAAAGAAGTGCAAAGTAAAAACTTCAAAACACAAGATTAAATACCTTGAACACAGAAGATCCCTCATCTCCCCACACCTCCTTCCCCAGTCTTTTCTATCGTTGTTTGGGGGAGTTCAAGTTTACATTCTAATTGTGGAAATCTAACTCAGAAACAAACAAACAAAAAATACAGGTCAATAATAATAAACTCTTAATTTACATTTTCCCACACAGGTGCTTATATAAGCAGATACCCTTGGATAAGAGAATTCAAAGCCATCATCACCTTGAAAGAAGTATTTAAATGCTAATTAAGAGGTGGTGGGAAACAAGAGGGGACAAACTCCTGCAACTTTTAGCTATAGCTCTATTTGTTATTTTAACGGTTCAAGTCACAATTAAGATATATTCCCATGAAAGTATCTTCACTCAGTTATTTTCACACAAGAGTATTGCTTCTATAATACCATCCAAGGTTTGCTTGGGGTATGCTTATCCAAGAAATTGCCAGAGCAGAGCTACTCTCAGTTACATTCCAGACTCAGGAACATGTTAGTACAGTCTCTAGATTTTGAAATCTTTCACCCTACCATGAGAGGCAAGCTGATTGATCTCCAGAGGTAAGGGACTAGTATAAAACATTGCAATTCTCTCCAGTAATGTTATTTTGGGAACAGGAGAAATTCACTAGTGTTTTTCCATACCCAAAGGGAATAATACCATCTAGACATGGGACAATTTGTAGCACAGACATAGAAATTGCTATTTGTTCAGATTTTACAGAGTACTTTACCAATTCTACTCAGGCATTAGTATCTATCACTTGCCTTAAGTCCTTAATTTGATTCCAAATCTTCCTAAGAGATCTATACCTATTACATATATAACCAACTTACTCTTTGATCTGCATTTTCTATATGTCTAGCCTTTGTAGCAAACCAAACATTATTCCAAATTGGACAGGCAGTTCCATAAAAACCTCTTTCTCTATTAGGACACAATTGTACCTAATTGTCAAGACTGTCAAGCCTCTATAATTTTATAATTTGACAAGCATTAAACTGAATTGTTTATGCAATATCCTTTCCCAGTAATATTGAACCAAATCTTAACCCAATATCCCCATCTTAAGCTCCAAATACTATTGAAGTATAAGAGATGAGGGTTGAGAGATCCCCTGGTCGATGTTGCAGATTCTTTACAAAATAATCTACAAACCGGAATGGCGAAGTTTGTGGCAAAAAGTGGGTTTATTGCACTAAGAAAACAGCTTTCTTAGTGGGCAAAATCCTGTTAGAATTATTTGAAAAGGTCTGGGCACACAATGTTTGATTATATTGGATTTTTTTGGCTGGGAGGTGGGGACCTTTCAATAGAGGGTGATGATTATGCCCCAGACCAAGATCTCCAAATGAATAGGAGGAAATTACTATCTGGGAATTTTCCCTATGAACAGGAGGGTGGGGCCTCTCCTGTAGACCAGGAGGGGTTTCCATTCAGACCCTTTCCAACCCTTCCTCACCAAAGATCAGGGGGACAGTTTACATCACTATTGCAGCAGGGGAATAGCATTAATCCTGCATAATCTCTCACCTTCATAGGATTGATAGACTCCTTACAGGGAACACACTCAGACACTGGATAATCTGAAATCCATTCACCAACCAGTTCCAGTACTTTCCCAAACAAATGGGCCCAGTCTTTTAGGGTATGGAGTAATGATCTCATCTTCTGAAACTTCTTCCTATTAAGAATGGAAATTGAGCTGGTTCACTCTACAGGGTCCCATTTGAAGGGGCTTAAGCTGATTGAAGATCCAATGGGTTGTCAGACCCCTGAAGCTGGTTAATACAGCTATCTAGTGTTGCTCATTTGAAGGTGAATTGCTCAAAGCCTAAAAGAAAACAAACCTAAGAGAACTAGAGAGAAAGAAAGTACAAAGAGCAGAATTCTCATTATTGAAAGGTGTGTTTATACCTTCCCTGGAGATTATGTAAACAGCTAGACAAAATCTCTATCTCTCTCTTTTTTAAGAAACTATATCATGCCCCAAAAGCAATTTTCAGAAAGGGGGAATCCCATCAGATAATAGAAGTATTCACAAAATCCTTTATTAAAAGGTTTCATTTATCTATCAAAAGCAGGATACTGATAGAGAATAACCCAGACTTCTAATATATGTATATATATATATATATATATATATATATATATTTTTTTTTTTTTTTTTAGATAAGTATCCCTATTACTCTGAACAGGTTTCAAGAGAAGGCAGTTCAATAGTCCTTTCAAAAATCACTTGGGCTCCTAGTCTGAGACCAGTGAAAATAGATTTCAAAAGAGCCACTGTAGCCTGTTGTAGGCTTTAAGAAGTTCCACTGGCTTGGCTCTGGGATTAGAAGCTGGCCTGAAAGTGTTTAAAAATCACTCAGATTTCTATAAATTTTCCCATTAATGTAACAAAATATTCCATAAGTAACATTCCTCTAAGAAAACTTGAGTACTCTAAAATCCTCTTTTCTAAACCATATGAAAAATATTTCAGCTTCAGTTTCAATAATCAATAAAATAACATGTCCTACAGATAGTTGTATCAATGGTTCTTACATACATAGAGAGTCCTTAAAAGACCTTATTTCATACAAATACATATATCTAGTAATAGATAGATGATCAGGCCATTTTTTTTACCTAATTATAAAATATGACTACATATTTTCAAGTCATAAACAGCAAAATATTACATATTTGATCTTATGCTTATGGCTTATATTGACCTCTTACTCTGATTAAAGAAATTTGTTATGAGAGGAAAAAGCAGGGGCATAATTATAATACCATCAAAATTGATCCTTCAGGGCCTCAGTCTTAGGGCACAGTTGACAACCAGTCATGTAGTAACAATCCCACTTTAACCAATTCAGCTCTCAAATGGTGGGTTACCAGTTTACTAATTCATCAGATAATCATTCCCAAATTCAAAACTCAAAACAATAAGTTATAATCCCAAGAGATTTCATTTCAATAGCAAGTTTCACTAATGAGACTTTAAATCCTAAACCATCTATCCCATGTCTATAGGGCCAGAAAACTATAGATCATATTCATTAAACAATTAAATGATGATGCACTTATTAGATAATTTGCTGGATGGGTTTTAAAATAACCACTTTCAGAGAATTTTTACTTAACCAGAAATCTACAAACTTCTCTTAGAAGTTCCTTGCATTGCTAAGAAGTTGAACCTTTGATATAGCATCACAAGTGACTTTGCCTTAAAATAACCATAGATTTGAAAAATAAAAACTAACATTCAGTTATTAATACCATGTAAATATAAGCTATTTCTTTAAATAATAGAAGCAATTAATGTTAAATTCATTTTAATTAATATTAAATGAAATATTAATTTCATTTAACCAATAAGGGGGGAGGGGCAGAAGTTGGGGGGAAGGGGTGTTGAGCTCCAATGAGTGGGGTTTTTTTTCCCTCATTTCTAAGAAGCAGCCACACCCAGTGGAGGAAGGGTAAACTAAGCCTTCACCTTCCCAAGCCAACAGATCTTTCCCTTTCCCTTTTCCCCATAGTGTCTCTTTTAATTCCACTAAGCTTTCCCACCACACTGCTTCTTATAACTATCTCTTTTTAGGTTGTTAAGTCCCTTCCAGGATTTAGCCTGGCAGCTAAGGACACGCACCAACCTCATGGGTTGTTTCTTTTCTCTTGGCAAATGGCAATTTCCACTAAAGAACTTGCCCTTTCCATCATTGATTATTAAGATCCATTTCTATGCTCTCTTCCCCTATTTCATATTTATCATTCCCGGTGTCTATTCTATCCCTCCATTTTGGGGTCTTGGAACTACATTTTTTGTTGCCAGCCAAAACATCCTGTTCTTCTTGGTCTCTTTTTCTCTCCTCTCTCCCTCTTCTTCCAACAACCTATCAAATGAATAATGCTTAACAATTTTAGGTTTCAATTTTACAACAATAATCCCAAACAACTTAATTAGCAATTTCACAATGTTCCTAAGTAATAGCTAAATAGATATGACATAGTCTATCCTAAAAATGGATAGGAATCTCATGTAATTTACACTCAAGTTTCCAATTTTAACATACATGCCAATTTTTAAAAGTTATTTTACAAATCAATACTTTAGCTTGTGAGATTCTAACTGGATGTTTCATTCAAACTATCAATTGTTCTTTGCAAATCAATCTTTCTTGTCCCTTGTTTTTAAAACCATCCTTTTTAATATCTAAATAACTTTGGATCAAATTTCATAAAAGTTATACATATATGCAGCAGAGCTGACTAAATTTTAAATCGTAACTCATGATTTTTAAAAATTACCCAATATATAATTTAGAAAGCCACATATTTCATCTATGAGAAATGCAGAAAAGTTGAGTTTCCACAGAGTGTTGCAAGCTTCCAGGTAGTATAGGATAGTGTGCCTTTCCAGGAATATCATTTACCTAGCAACACCTGCTTAGCTGCAGGATTCAAAGTTATCTTGACTTGGCTTTGAATCCCTCTTAAGGCTCCCTAACATGTCAGCCAGCAGACCAGAAAAGACTGAGAAGAATTAGGAAGAAGTGTGTTGGGCGTGTATCATTAATTAGGATGGCAAAAGGGTGAAGCTGTTTCTATAGAGAATCCCTAGTTTCTACTAGTATACAAAACATTGCCTCTTCATGCACTGATTGGTTTATCCTCTTTATGTTTCCTTAGTAATTTTGCAGTTTTAGGGCTTAAATATGGAGAGCACAGATACAAAAAAGTCATCTTGATCACTTACATCTTGTCTTGACCACATACATCGATGTTTTCTTTCTATCTTTTCTTGCTTTCATGGTCTCCGCAAGAGCTAATAGATCTGGTTTGTCATTGGCATTAAGCCTTGAGCAAACAAGGAATTGGAGAGCTAGGAAGGCACAGCTAGGAAGGATTCAACCAATCAGAAAGAGTCTTGTGCTTTTGAGAAAACCACAAACTTAAGATAATAGCGCATCCAGCCCAAAATGATTGGGATCAATGACCTGACTTGACCAAATCACTATTGTGCCTGCTTAATAGGCTAAATGAATATTAAACATACCCTGTAAGGAGTTTTCCATCATTTTTGAACATGAATTGAATGATGATGAAAGGGGAACATGTTTATACCTATTTAGGGGGAAACATGTAGTGGTATAATGCTGGAGAAACTGAGCAAGAAACAAGAGCAATAAGAGAATAATATAATAGTTTATTAAATGGAAATGTACTGGGACCAAATGGATCCATGGTATGGTCCTAGGGCTGAATGACACTATTGTCTCCAAGAATCCAGCAGTCAATGTCAGATACAAGATTCTTTTATAGGGTAACAAGAACAATGACATTACGGGGGAGGAACCTGGATGGGGCTGACCTAATGGGAGAGGAACCTAGGATGAGGATGACATAATAGAGGCAGGCATCTAGGATGACATAATGGAGGAAGGTACCAGAGAGGCTCCTGATATTCTAATGACATCTAAAATAGATAAAGACCTTTATCCCATCAAACATTAAGAGGGAATGAGTATGGCCTAAGATTTAAGATATAAGACCTTTATTCTATCAAACATTAAGAAGGAATGGTTATAACCTGAGGCAGAGTAATTGAATAGGACAATTAGGGAAACTGGGTCAGGACATTAAAAGGGAACTGTGGCACAACATTCCACACTCTCTCTCTTCTAATTATTCAAATCTTTGAATTATCTTCCTCTAGAAGGTCTTAGTTTTAACCAACCCTATGTGAAGTAAATAGACCAAATAAAAATCAAAATAAAGCTAGAACAATGCAAGGACTTATAGCAAGGATAAGTCTCTCCCTGATAACCCCAGAATTAATCAACAATACACAACACTCCTTATTTCAATCATGTCAGGTCCTCTGCAGTTGGGGAGCATATAAACAGTTCACTATGAGTTAGGTCTGTGGTCATTTGTGCATGACTCAGCCTCTGCTCACAGAGCAGCAGGGCTCAAGACAGATGTGCTGCCCATTCAGAGGGGCAACCCGCTCCAGGGGAGAAGGGTGAGGCTGGAGTAGCTCTACCTGTCCCTGCTCAGAGGAACAGACAGGGCTGCAGAAAGGATCAGATTTCTGAGCAGATGATGCACAGTTAGACCAAGGCAGGTAAACCCCAAACTTTCAGAGGCCCGATATCAACTACAAGGTCCTTTTAAATATGCTGAAATACTAATTAAGGACCTGGGGCGACAGTAATGGAGAAACAGATCAGAGAGACTGCCAGTCCCAAGGCAGGTATCCGATTTCTGGTTGTTTCTAAAAAATAATCCCCAAAACTGAGTCTGCCAGGGCAATTCTAACTGAATAAGAGATTTCAAAGTTAAAGCATAACCAGCAAATCATAGGCCAGTAAATTTAAGGAAGGAGTAAAAAATAAAAAGGACTATTTAAAGGACTACCAATTAAATGTGAACTAGTAAAATAGGGGGTGGGGCAGAAATGCCTAAGAAGATACACCAGTTTCCCCAATTTCCTACATCTTCCTCCTTTTTTTTCTCACGGAAAGGAATATCTAATAACCATACCACATATAAATCATATACATATGCATATACATGACAGACTAAAAATCAAGTTTAACAATTTTTTTTAACAAGTTTAACAATTTCCATCCCAAGTCTTAAACACAGTAATACAGTTAAAATTTTAACAATTCAGCCACTTTCCCACTCCCCCATATAAATCCAAATCACATCAGGAGCAGGGGCGATGGTTTTCTCAAAAACTGCTTCCTGCTGAAGATGGGCAGAGATGCTCAGTGCAGGGAGGGGGATGGGTGTAGTGTTGCATGCTGACAATCAAAGCTCAGAAGCAAGTCAGTATATCTGTAATTTGACCAAATCTAGAAACAAAAACAAATCTAACAAAGAAAAGTTAGAACAGTCTGAGATAGAAAGACTGGTCCACAAGGACTGCTACAAGATGTGGTTTCTCATTAGTTATAAACCTTAAAAAACTTGAATATCCAGACACAATATCTAGTAACCGATAGATGACTGGACTAAATACTTATCTGCTCAAATATTTAGGGTATAAAACCAGATTTGGAAATAGCAAGGTGTGACATAATTGAATTGCATTAACAGTTTCTTATTGACCATTGCTCTGATTATAGAAATCAGTTACAAGAGGAAAAAATGCAGTGACATATTAAGTACAAACCCAAGAAATTTTACCTCCAATAACAAACCCCATTAACCAAAGTTTCAGACAAATCCTAAACAGATATTTACCATAACCTTATATTTATACAAATCAGTTTGCTCCTTTTATCCAAAACTAGGGGGCTACAATTTGAGGGAAAAGAAAATCTGGAACAGTTTAAAGGGAGGGAGGGAAGGAAAGAATTCCACATAGCCGCTCATCCCCCCCACTCTACTTTCAAAGAGGCAGGAGGGAAGGGAGGTGAACTAACCTGGACTCCAGGGTAACTAGATGCTCCATAGAAGTAGCAGAGAGCAGTGTGGGATGAGTTTAATCTTTACCTTTGAAGACAAAAGATCCCTACCCCACCCAACATTTAAAGTAGCAGAAATCAGTGAGGGGATGGGTGGGGAAAATTCCATAAAACCCACATGTCCAGCAGAGCTGGATTTAAAGCCTAATTTACAATGTTATAATGTAAGGTAGTTTTTCTCTCTCTCTGGCCCCATGTGGCCATTATTCACAATGGACTTCTAAACTCCAACTTGGGCAGAATTGAAGCCTTCAGAAAAGTCAAATCCTTTTTGCTACATACTTTACCTAATTAGAAGCACATGCCCCCTTTCAGGAAAGTTAACAGAACTTCTTTAACAAGCTATTTTTCTTTTAAGATCTTATATTTAAAGATCTAGCCTGCATAGGAAACAGTAAAATTATTTCCCACAATTTTAAAACTGCCCAAAAGAATATTCAGAACAAATCTGGCATGCAAAGGCAATAGTAAAATTATTTCCCAAATTTAGAATCATCCTAAAATTCCTAATTTTCTCCAGCTGGAGTTCAGTATTGAAATAATCAATTCCCAAATTTGATCATTGTTCTTAAATTTAACAGAGCTCTTAAAATAATAAAACAAACAAATCACACAGAACACAGAACACACATAGACTGCGCAGTCAAAACATTTAACACAGACCAGGAGTTATTTGGAAAGAATAGCCTGAGAGAAGTTGTCTCCAGTCTACAATTCCATAATCTAAACGGAGACTTTTTTTTTTTTTTTTTAGCCAGATGGTATCTTAAAAAAAGACACCCAGATTTATACTCTGGAATGCCCAGAGTTGTGCCAACTGGCACACAGATGTATCTTAGACACCCAGGTAGAGTCCCCTGCAACCAGAAGACCCTTCTCCCAGAATTTATGTTTGTCAGCATTTCATAATTCTGGGAATACAGATGCTAGCATACCGACAGAACAGAACAGGTCTTAAAATGTAACCAGATAGTACCCAAAAGGTACCCAGACAGACTTACTCTCCTGTGGCCGAAATAGAGGTGTCTACCATCAGGCTGTTGTGGCTGGAAACTGCTCTCTTTCCCAGAGGCTCTGGAAAAAAAAATCCAGGGCACCTCGGCCTCTCCAGGTCAAAAATTCAGATCCGCAGCCACCCTGAGGCCCAAGGTAGAGACTAGAAAGTCTCTTATCTCTAATCCTGCTCATTTTCTAACATCTTGCTGGGGAACTCCAAAATGTAATGCCAGAGAAACTAAGCAAGACAGAGATTAGAGAACAATTCAATAGTTTATTAAATGGAGAGATATACTGGGACCAAATGGATCCATGTTTGGTCCCAGGGCTGAATGAGACTATCATCTCAAAGAATCCAGCAGTGAACGTCAGATACAAGATTCTTTTATAGGGTTACAAGAACAATGACATAATGGGGGAGGGACCTGAGATGGGGATGCCCTAATGGGGGGAGGCACCTAGGATGACATAATGGAGGGAAATTCCAGAGAGACTCCTGATATTCTAATGATGTCTAAAATGGATAAAGACCTTTATCCCATCAAACATTAAAAGGGAATGAGTACAGCCTAAGGTCTAAGATATAAGACCTTTATCCTATCAAACATTAAGAGGGAATGGTTATAACTTGAGGCAGAATAACTGAATAGGACAATTAGGGAAACTGGATCAGACCATTAAAAGAGAACGGGGACACAACAGTGGCTGTATCAGAAATATTGTAGGCTGGAAGGAATGGACCAATTCTTTTCTCAGTCACTAAGTCTTACTAGGTACTTCCCCTTTCACTGGATCACTATCTCTAACAGGGATCCTGTTCAGCTCAGCTTATTAGGTGTTGCTCCTTTCCCAGAGCCCCCATTCTGCTTTTCCTGTGGGTTATAGGTGTATTTCTTGCATGACTGCTCCTGTCTCAGCAGGGCTTGCTCTTTCTCAGTCTGTTGGAGCTTATCTTGCTTTCTGATCTGGCAAGCCCATTTCTTTAGATTCCTATTTTTCCCACAGCAGGATCATATCCTCCCTATCTCCCTTACCTCCTCAAGTCCAAATACTATTCGGGCTGCTCACCCAACAGGTGCCTGCTGTTGAGAGTGACAAGAGAAAATTTCCAGTAAGCGAGCACAAATCCTGGACAAGCCTCTAGAAAACTATGTGGGACAGAGATCACTAAAACAAAATAATTCAAATAGACACTTCTTAGAACTAGAGCAGAAAGCAGTTTATTAAATTTCTGCAGAAAAAGGAGTCATCTTCAACAGAATATTCTAATGAAGTGAGGCAAAGGACAAGCAACAGCAGAGTTTTTTACACCTGGTCACAGTTTTACCCCATCTTGGGTTCCAGCTGTCTCTGACTTGATATCAGGATTCATAGTCTATCACAGGAATCCATTCCACCTTCAGGGTACAAGAATAGAGAGACTATAGATTGCAAAGTGGTTTGTACAAGATTAAGCAAGGGTACAAGCAAAGATTTTTTCCTCTGGAATGTAGCTCTAAACTATGGCAAGGTTCAGTTTTCTGAGAAGAACCAAATGTCTTCTCCATCCTACTTAATCTATGATGTAGGATTTAGCAGCAAATGATTGTTGAGGTTCAGAAGGAGACCCCAAAAGGTTGAGATTGTGGACTAGTGTTGTGAGGCATCTTAAAACAATTTACAGGATTGAACCCATCTCCAAGTCAAGGGACAAAGTTTATTGTAATTGTAACACCAATTGAAGTGGGCTAAGTTCCAAAATAATTTGGCAAAGGACCAGGAGCAAGAAGACAAATTTATAGGAAAAGACAGTTATAAGGTTCTTCATGTCACTGATATGCTAATTTTATAGCTCAGAGGTAGACCTGAGGAATAGTTTATTCACTATTATCTCAGGTATTTGGTTATCACTGACCAGCAGATTATCTATGTAACAATCAGCAACATTTATAGGACTATCCTAAGGCCAGAAAACTTTAAAATCATTGACAGATTGTTAGAACAATAGTACTCTAAGGTCAGGGGACCTTGAGATTACTGCTATATTTCCCTTAGAAACTATAATCCCTTCATGATGATAAGCACCAAAAGTTGAAATTCAGTCATGTGAAGAATTCACAATGGCTATTCTCTTTGGCAAAAGGTAGATTTATTTAGAGGAATATGTTACAAACAAAATAGAGGGATACAATAGATACAAGGAATAGGAAATATGAAATAGAGTGGGAGAGTATATGAAAGACAAGTTACTCGGGGAACTCAAAATTACCTAATAGAAAGGAAGCATTCTATGAGGTTGGGGCATGACTTTAACTGGTCGACTAAATTCTGAAAGGGTCTTAGCACCCTAAAAGAGTTAGCTGTAAGGAGGAGAAGTCAGGTTGGGAAGCATAGTGGAAATAGAGATACCACATGGCATGGGGATGGAGAAGTAAGGAGAAAGATACCACAAGGCAGAGTACCATGGTGGACTGACCCAAAGGAGGATAGCAATCATGGGATGGCTCACAAGTAGATTGTTGTGCCACAGTTCCCTTTTATTGTCCTGCCTCAGTTTCCCTAAATTGTCCTGTCTCAATCCCCTTAGTTGCAACCCTACCCCCCCCCCCAAACTCCAGTTCATTAATACTGATATAACTCAGGGCTATTTACTCTAAAGTTATAAATTGTCAATGTGTAAACTCAAAAAGGGGGAGTCCAGACTTTCTGTCTCTAGCCAAACACTTTCTTACCTTCCAGTTAGTAAGAATTTATGGTCCTACCCTCCCCCCCAACCTGTCAGAACCAGATTGATGGTTCCTGCCTGGAGATTCCTGCTCATCAGAGTTTAGACTCCACTCCCCTGCCTTTGTTTAGCTAGTGTGTATAAATATGTCATTGAGAACTCACATTTGCTGCTGGATGCTGGATGCTGGATTCTTGGAGACCATAGTCTCATTCAGTCCTGGGACCAAACCATGGATCCATTTGGTCCCAGTAAATCTCTCTCTTTCAATAAATTATTAAAAACTCTCTAATCTCTATTTTACCTCAGTTTCTCTGGCAAACTGGGAAAATTTAATCTCAGGGTCATGACTAGGATTTCTAATAAAGTGAGACAGCTGGAGATCTCTACAGAAGGTGGGTCTTAGGAGTTTGACATAACTTGAATTTCAGATTGGATCACCTCCCTAAAGGATGGGACCATGGAGCTACGCTGATTTCTATCAGAGCTTTGTGACTACTTGCCTCGAGGATCAATTCTTTAGTTTCTTTTTGGTCCAAAACACCATTCAGGACTTCATCACTTACTATGGAAAGGCTTTGTGGTAGAGTATAGGCCCCAGCCCCCACCCCTCTGCCCAAGTTAGATCTGTGTAGCTCACCTCCTCAAAGGGATGGTCACATTGCTCCTCCTTACTGTCAGGCCCCTTGGGGGGAATTCTATTCACTATTATAGTTGCTTGCACTTAACTGGCATGTTTCCCATTTAAATTATCTATCAAGATGACACTATTAACATTTTGGGGTTTTTTAGCAAAGCAATGGGGTTAAATGACTCAAGGTCATACAGCTAGTAAGTTTCAATTGTCTGAGGTCAGATTTGAATTTGGATCCTCCTTTCTCCATGGCCGGTGCTCATTCAGTTGACTCAGGCACTTAGACGCCCCTACCATTAACTTGCAATCATTAAACATTTAAGAGAAAGCAGCAGTAATAATTATAACTATCCATAAATCTGGATTGATCCCACTCTCCCAACAATGCACATTGCATCCAGAAGGGAAAAAAACCCCACAAATTTTGCAGAAATCTAACAGTAAGGCTCATGAGAAAGGAAATATGTACCTGAGGCAACTCAACTTTAGACCTTGATCTTGAACTCTTTAAGGTATAGTCTGTTCCTGATGCTTTTATATTTGGGAGGTCGTTGAAGCAGTGTTAAGTTCTTTTGTTTATCAAAAAAATAACCCCAAATTTGAGATCTTCAGAACTTTTCAGATCTGTTCCTTTGCCTTAATAGTGAGACAGCCACACATAGGGAAAAGTAGTTCTCTTAAAGATCTACAAAGCTATTGTCAAACAGGACCAAACCAGCCTCTAACCTGTGAATGTCCAGAACTGGACAAGATAGACTAAAGGCAGTAGAGTCTGGAATCAAATAGAAGTTTCATGTCAAAATAAGGGAAATGGATTGCAAGCAAGGATGCTTGTGCCCAAGCCCCAGCCCTAGTGAGGGGGACTTGAGGCAGTGTGGGGATCTTAGTACTTACACTGGGTGAGATGTGCAGTGAGCTGTAGTCCTGACAATGAAGGATAACAACAACAATGTGATAAATTTGATTCATAGCAGAGTTTTACAACCAGAAACAAATCTGGGATTTTGCTGTGGCTGAGATCATCTAGATGGTGAATGCAAAAGATTGTTGTTACGTCAAGCTCAGGGCACAGCATGCTTGTTGACCTTAGCTCTTGAAAACAGGATGTCTCCCAATATCTTGACATTTCCTGCTTCTGACCAAAGGAATGGGACCTGTGGGAGAAGTGTGTCCCAGGAATAATTGCTTAGCCATCATTTGCTTTTAAGCAGAAAATAGGGTTGCCAAGAATGGAGAGGAAGAAAATGCTAACATGCACTTGAATCAGGTCCTTGGTGGTTGGGCCCATAACAAAAAGGAAGAGAAAAAAAACAAATTAGGACAGTATACTCAGCCTTCATCAGAAACCATGGGACAGCTGTCTTGTCTGGGTATCAGCTGCTTCTAGGTCATACTAGACAAACCTTAAGGTCCCTAGAAGGTTTTGTTTTTCAGTCAGGAGCAGGGACTTCCCTTAGATAATATAGAAGTCTACATCCACAAGTTTGATAACTGTGGGAGAATAGTCAGAAGGAACTTGTAGGGACCTTTATAAGACAAGGGTTGACAATTGTGAGAAAACTCCTTGTATCAAATTTTGAATTTGAGTTTCTGGTCAACATAAATAAGTCCTTAGTCAAGAGTCTCTAAATAACACATGGAAATGATCTAGTTTCCTTGACACAGAAGGCTACGTTCAAACAATGCAATATTTTCCCCTACAGTTCCCATAATTGTATAGTTACATTAAGTCAGGTACAGATCATTTTACTCATAGGGTTCACAAGGGACTAGTTCTGAGAAGGGAGATTTATAAGCCAACAAGGTAACTAAGACAACATTAGCATCTTAAAACAAAGACCAAAGTGCCCCAAGACTTGCTTAGAGGGGTGGGCTATGGGATGCCTAGTGCCACTGGAGCTACTGCCAGTGGGGGAGTCCCAACCCAGCTGCTGCCCCCATTCTACTAAAAGGGCCCTAGAGAATAAACTACACAACTGTAGAGGCATGACAATTCAGATGTCCTACATTTTCCCCAGCATTTTGTTTTTCAGCCTGTATTTGGGAATTTGATCTGGGATGAAAGAGGTTAAGGAGACCTAGTAAGTCATAGAGAATCTCTGATTTAAACAATCTTTTCTCTTTTCATGGTCAAAAATGTCAAGGAAGGGTTAATAAGATGCTGCTATAAGGTGCAAACAACTTACCTTTTTTTTTTTTTTCTTCCCTCTGAAATTACTTTTAAACTAATTTCCTTCCTTTACTACTCCAAAATAATGAAGCTATTAACCTTGTCATTTACTTTTAACTTTTATAAAATTTAATCTTCATTTTTCCTTAAAATAAATTCCTCAGAATGGTACCCCAAAATGATGAAGTTTCGATTTAGGGAATCAAAATGAAATTAGGGTTACTGGTGGTCAGGGAGTTAAATGATAAGATCTAGTGGCAGGTTCGGAGTTCAGGGAACCAAATGGAGGTTTGGCTCCCCTGTAACTCCTTGGGATTCGGAGCAAGGGTAGGGAGTTTTGGGGACTCCCTGCCGGCGGTGAGAGGTCCTCTGTAAAAGAATTTACAGACCTGAAAACCTAGATTGATAAAAGGGTTTATTGTGGGGACTGGAAGTTAGGTTAGAAATCTTGACAGAGAGGCATAAAGTCTGGTTAGGAAGTAGGTAAGGATAAAGAGAAGATGGCACTGGAAAGAGTGTTTCAGTAGACAGAGGCTCCCTGGAATGCCAAGCATAGAGCCAGCATTTTTGGAACCTCTGCAAAGAGAGGGTTTTAGTTTGACTCTTTTTATAATGAGAGCTTTGGCTACAAGCTGAAGGGAGCCCATGGGTGGAGCTCCAAGTTGGCTCCTCAATAGGTTTCAGCTTGAGCTAGAGTTTGAATTGAATTCAACGAGTTTCAGGACTGAGCCAACCCCACCCAGTTAGCAAGGGTCAAACTGTTTGTCCCTTGGGGTAGGGTCCCTTATTGAGGCAGAGTTGAAGGAGATTTTCTCCTTCAAAGAGTTTGGGGTCCCCTCTTCAAAAACTTATTAAGATATTTCAGAGGAGAATAAATTCCTGGAATTACCTCAAGGTCCCAGGAGTTTTCCCCTGAAATTTAAAAATGATTAATCTACAAATTCTTTAATCTGCTGAGATTTTTTTAGTAATCCCACAAACTTTGATTTTTCTGACTTTATTTCTGTAATTCTAGCATAATCAAAGCTGAAATAACAGGAAAAAATGCCTTGCAGATTTTTTTTTTTTTTCTTTTTTCTTATAACCTAATCTCCCACAGAAAGCTCAAAATGGAAGTTAGTCCTAGTTACTGGAATGATTGCTTCAACCATGAAAGTTCATTCATTTTTCCCAGTGTTCTAAACTCTGGCTTCAGCCTTTAGAAGTTTTTTTCTGGCTGGCTGTATTCTAAATCTTTCAGTATAACAGAATCTAGTTCATGACACAGATATTTGACATTTTACAAAGACACAAATACAGACAAAACAATTCAAATAGAACAAAACTCTCAATTTCTGTCTATAACCAGGCATGTGTTTACCAGTTTAACAGAGGCACAGGGTTAACTGAACACTTTTAGCCTACAAGGGAAGGAGGAGTAGGAAGGTTGGGGGAGAGGTGCTGGAACTGGAATAGAACAGCTAAGACCCCCTGACTTGCAGAGGCTAGAGCCAAACAGGGCAGGCAGGAACAGTTGTTGGTTAAAGCAACAGAGGATGCAGAAAGGATATCCTTACCAAAAAGACCCAAAATGAATCATGTCACCTGAGAGGAACTGGATTTTTCCTCACAAAGAATGGTAAGGCAGAATCTTTAACCAAGGACTGGAATAGGGGCAAGAGCAAAGGACTCCTCAGATGAGGGAGAGCGTCAGACTCTGAAGAAATAAATCTCTTTGTTCCCACTGACAATGGATAGTCCAATGACCCAGTTCTGTGTCCCAGTTCTGACACCAATTAATGTCAATTGGACAGAACTGATCTCTAGTCTGTGGGTGACCAGAACTGAACAAAGCAGGCTAGAGATGGGAAAGTCAAACAGAACTTTAATTTCAAAGTGAGGGAAATGACTTGCAAACAGGGACACATGTGACAGAGCCCTACCCCTGGAGGGAGCAGGGGAACCTGCTTCAATGTGGGAAGGTTTCGATATTTACACCAATGGCTGTGCAGGGAACTATAAAGGATAACAGCAACAATGTGACAAGTTAATTCATAACTAGAAACGATTCTGGGATTTTGTTATGGCTGAGAGTATCCAGAGGATGAGTCCAGGGGATTGTTATATTAAGCTAATGGCACGGTTTGCTTGCCGGGGATTAGGTCTGGAAAACAGCATGTCTCCCAATATTCATAAATGCTCTCTGGGCTTGGAGAGGTTTTACCCTTCTAGTTATAAAGGACTGCTGAGTTTCCCCTCTCTCAGACTACAGATAAAGTTTCAGAACAAATCAACCTTTCTCTAGTCAGCATTTCAAATAGCGGAACATTCTCTCCTTTTTTCTCATTTGCTCTTAAGATCGGAGTTTTCCTCTAGTCAGATCAACTTATATATAGTTAGTTAGAAATTGTTTATATGGCCACCCAACTGTTCTGCTTCTGTTAGATACTCAACTGGATTGATTTATGGCTTCTGGATGTAGAATCTTAACATCACTGCAAATCCAGTGCTCTACGTTATACTATTTTTCATTAATTTCTAATGTCTAATTTGTCATTTTTTTGTGTGTGTATTGGGAAGTATAGAACTATCTGTATCTCTTCTCGTACATTTTATTTTTCTCTCAGGACTGTCGATGTTCCTCTTCAATCTGTTTTCCTCTGAGTTCCTTCCACAAAAATTTATTTTTTATTTCCTGTCCCCTGCCTTTTTCAATAAATAAAATAATCATACAAAAGGGAGTTAATAGCTTTCCCTAGTCACTTTGGGTAAAAATAGTATCTACCTTCAAGGAATTTATAATCTAATGAAAAGATATAATATACAAAGTAGTTAAGAGTGTGGAGAGTTGATCAGGAGAATTTGTATCAGACAGGAAAGAGAAGTTGATTTAAATTGTGGTTCATAGTCACCCTTTTCTGTTTGCCTAATTTAAAAATAAAAAAAGATCTGAGGGGAGCCCAAAACTCTTTCTCTTCTCTTTCTCTCTCTCTGACTTTGGGAATGAGCCATGAGGTAAAGCACTTGACACCTCTTAAAGGACAAATTCTCCTTGAATCCTGGCCTCTGTAAAAGATCCCCTCCCCCCCAGGACAAACAGCTTCATTCTGCTATCTAGGGGGCTGACCAGCCCCCATCAAGAGCAATCCCCAGCTTGTAGCCACGGCTTATAAAATGAGCCAGTTTTAAGCTCAGTCCTTGTAGAGGATCTAATATGCCATGCCATGCATAGTAGCAAGCCTCTGCCTGCTCAAATGATATTCTCTTTCAGCGTTACCCTCTATTAAACTCTCTCACCTAAGACTTTATACCTCTCCTTTGGGATTTCTCTACTAGAAACTTCACTTCTCTGTCTGACCTTGCCACTAAGGAATTCAATTTTTCTATTCATGTATAGCAAAGGCTGACTTCCCAATGCCAATAATAAACTTCTTTTTATCATTCTAGCTTTTCAGGTTTGTAAATTCCTTTACAAAGGACCTCTGTGCCGCCAAAAGGAGGTTCCCACAACTCCCTATCCTTTGTCAAATCCTAAAGGAATTTAGGGGAGCCAAATCCCTTCATTTGGTTCCCTGAACCCCAAACCTGCCACTAACCTCATCATTTAAATCCCTGACCACCAGGAACTCTAATCTCATCATTTTGGTTCCCCTAATCTAATCTCATCAGATCTGTTATAAACTACTACTTTGAGAGAATCTGAGACCCAATCAATAAAGAAAAACAAACTGAGTGCCCACTATATGCCAGTCACTATACTAAGCCATGGGAACATAAATATAGCAATTATTATATATACCCTTTGGGCCAGTGATACTCCAAAATGCATATCCCAAAGAGGGATTAAAGGAAGAGGGAAAGTACCTATATACACAAAAATATAGCAGAACTTTTTATCATAGCCAAGAAGAATTTCTAGTTCTGCTACTAATGAGCTCCCACCAGTGTGTCAAATGAATACTTTAATCTCTATTTTGTTCCAGTAAATATTAGTACTATCAGGACTCCCACCCCAAAACCATTCCTCTTTTCACTCTTCTCTTTTTATTATTAGGACATTTAGTCTAACTACAACAAAAATCATAGAACTGATGGTCCCTGAATTTAGGCAAACACTAGCAAGAAACACATCCTGGCCATAAATCCCTGCTGTAAATAGACTTTTTGTCAGACATTTTATCACTAGGCAACCTCACCTCATTGTTCTGTTATGCCTTACAATTGTTATCACATCTCACTGCTTGATTCTTTGACTAGCCACAATTACCTGTATCAAGACGTAGTCTTATTGCCTTAGAGCCCTAGAGCAGGCCCCAGTATGCCACTTGTGTCTAGTTTATATCCTCCACTGGAATAAAGAAAAATTTTTGCTTATAATGTCTGTGAGTCTTTTATTTTATTTTATTTCATTTTATTTTTCAGAGTTGACAACTGGTTTCAAACAAACTTCAAGTCTCTGTGGGTTCTTAGATCTTCAACCAATATATTTAGGGATAAATAGGTAAGGTTAGAGACATTCCTTCTTATATTTGATCCTAGCTAGAGCCTTCCCTTTCAACTTTTCCTCCATTCCATCATTAGGAAAAGTTATTTTAAAATTTTATCCCTTTTCCTGTACATTTAAATCATCCCAGAGTTTCCCAATTTGATTACGAGGCAGCCAGAAAGCAAGTATATCTTGTGCACTTGGCAGCTTGTAAGCTGACAAAATTTTTGTGTCTAATTCAGGGATATAGGATTGTAGATTCTCCTAGGCCAGTTCTGCAGTGCACCTTGTGGTTGAAGGAATCTGTTTTCCACCCTCTTAACTGACATTGCTCATTTCCACAAAAGCAGATGCATCCTGTTGGCCTAAGCTTTCCATTTCCCACTAAGCATAAACATTAGCTTGGCATACTATGCATCCCCCCTTTAAGCAAAACTCTGAGCTTTATTATGACAAATTACATGGAAGCAGACATCCTGTTGGCCTAAGACCACAATTCTTTCCCACTAAACATAAACATTATCTCCAAATGTCATGTAACTATCCTGTTTGCAGAAATCCCCTTTAAGTCTTGATTTTTTTTCTTTTTTATGTTTTTTTTTGAGACTTTTGAAAATTAGCATAGTCATTTTCAGACATACCATCTTCTCTCTCTTGTAACAACAGCAAAATATAAACAAAGCCAACCACAAACATATTGTTTATAAATTCTGTATCCATAATTCCCCTCCCTTCTGACATATACTTCTTTTTTTTTTGATTAAAGCTTTTTATTTTCAAAACATATGCATAACTTTCTTTTTAAATTTTTTTTATTAAAGGCTTTTTATGTTCAAAACATGCAAAGATTATTTTCAACATTGCAAAACCTTGTGTTCCACATTTTCTTTCCTTCCCCCTCCCCTAAATGGCAGGTAATCTAATATATGTTAAACATGTACAATTCTTGTATACATATTTCCACAATTATGCTGCACAAGAAAAACCAGATCAAAAGGGAAAAAAATGAGAAAGAAAACAAAATGCAAGCAAACAACAATAAAAGAGTGAAAATATCATGTGATTTACATTCAGTTCCTACAGTCCTCTCTCTAGGTGCAGATGGCTCTTTTCATCACAAGACCATTGGAACTGACCTGAATCAACTCGCTGCTGAAAAGAATCATGTTCTGGCATATATTTCCAGGGAAAGATGGGAAGTACATTTCCTCCTTTTCCTCACTGGGGTTAACATTGATCCACATGATGAGCAATGTTTGACTTCATTCAAGTGGCTTTTGATAAAATGGAAAGAACACTGGCTCAGGAGTCAGAAGACTTAATTTCAAATCCTACCTCTGGGACAAATCATTTAACCTCCTTGTGCCTCATTTTCCCCAACTGTAAAATAGGCATTGTACTAACTGACCTCTGAGGGTTTTTTGGTTTTAGATCCTTGATTTTTTGATCCTCTACTTGTTTCTGTCTCTATTCTTAACCAGTCTATCAGTTATTTCCTCCCTCCACTTCCAAAACTCCCCTACTACTACCCTTTTTTTTTCCTGAGGCAATTGGGGTTAAGTGACTTGCCTAGGGTCACATAACTAGGAAGCATTAAGTGTCTGAGACTAGATTTGAACTCAGGCCCTCCTGACTTCAGGGCTGATACTCTATCTACTGTGCCACCTAGCTGACCCCTACTTTCTTCTTTAAAGGAATATAATTGTTATTAGCATCCATTTTATTTCCATCTTTGAAGCAAATTTCATCCTTTTGGGCAATTTCCTTCCAAATGGCAAAGCCCCAATAGCTTCACCTTAATTACTGTTCCACCGACTTAACCCCCAAAATTCTTAAAAGGTATTCCTATGTATAGTGTGTGCACATGTGTTTGTATGTATGAAGGTATATGCATGTAGGTAGCTGCATAAGGTATGAGCATTTCCTGTGGTCCTTTCTCTTTAGGTTCATTGGTATTACTCATCTCTTGATATATATTAGCTTCCAGGAGCATGTGGAAGGACAAGATCTAAAGGAGACATAGACATAAAGGACTGACTAAATCTAGGGCCCTAGAAAACAGTCAGGTGCGATGGTAGATAGGGGATATAAACCTAAACATTCTGGTAAGTTTCTAAGGCCTCTTTATGTGTATTTACTAGCTGTCTGCCTATTAAGCAGTTGTTTTGATTAATAGTTGGGGAATTCTCCTAATAGACAGTAGTTACAGTTATATAGAACTTAAAAAGCTCCTCCAATCATGACTTGCATTTTAACATTCACAACACACTTCACAAATATCTCATTTCATCCTCAATAACTCTTAGACATAGATGCTAGTATGACTCCATTTTACAAATGAGAAAACTAAAGGAGACAGAGATTGAGTGATTTGTTCAGTTACACATTGAGGGAATACCTGAGGTTAGATCTGAAGTTGATTCTTCCTGAAAGAGTATCTTTCCAGGATTCTACCCACCGTGCCACCAGCTGCTTCTGTCATCTCTTATAAGACCAAGTTTGAAAGACTGGTTTGAGTTTGTTTGTTTGTTTATTTTTTTAATCATGAATGCTGGTCTTGATGATTGAGTCCAAAGTGAGATTTTTACTGTTGGAATATTCCAGGACAAATTGATTAATCAATTGCATATGCATAGAGTCATAGATAAAAATCTTTAAGGGATCCTCAGGCCATTAAATCCAATCCTACCTTCTGGGTGGTGCAGTTGGATTGAGTGCTGGGTCTGAAGTAGGGAAAACATGAGTTCAAATTTAGTCTCAGACACTTAGTAACTGTGATCACTGAATCTCCTTTTACCTTGGTTTCCTCATTTATAAAAAAGGAAATAATAGCCCCTATCTCCCAGAGTTGTTATGAGGATCAAATGAGATAAAGATAAAAAAGTGTTTAGTACAGTGCCTGGCACATAGTAGGAACTATATTAATGACAGTTGAGGAAGTATCAGGTTGTGGGAGAGCGTTTTGAAATGTGGAAAATTCATATTAGCCATTTATTATAGTCACAAAGAGCCCCCTTTATTGATGTAAAAAGGGTTAAATTTAAATGATTAAGCAACATGCTTTGAGTGAAGTGGGTTTTTAAAGTCAGAAGGAAGAGAAGAGAAGTAAGGGTAGAGTCTAGGCAGTTAAGGAGAAGCTTAGGGAGGAGTTATAGTAGATCCTAGTCCAGCTATGTATGCAAGCTCATCAGTTGCATGATGAGGCAGAGGGAGTTGAGTATGCTAGAGCTCTTTAAGCTAATATAAGAAATAGCCTTTTGAATAGAGATTATTACAAATTAATATTAATAATATAATATATCATAATATTATCAATATTAACATCAAGTTATCTCAATAACGTTTTCACTGATTTAGTATCCTTTTTCTAGACCAGGTCGCTTCAAATTTTGATGAAGAGAATAACAAGGAAAATTAGACATGTTTCTAGGGGATGATCTGGCACCAGCTGGCTTTTGCTTATAGAATAAACAAAAATAAAACTCTCTACCCAAGTAAATATCTTGGGAGTTGGAGTAGTTTACATTCTTCAGCCAAAATATGCTGAGTTAAATTTCTCTTTAAGCTAATGTAAGAAGTGGCCTTTTGAACAGAGAAGGGAATATTATGAATTAATATTAATAATCAAATGACACAGAATTAAAATTAATTTTCTTTGAGTTAAGGGATATACTTGCCTAAGGTCATACTGAAACTTAGTGTCTGGGCTAATGATGGAATATAGTTTCTAGGGGAGACAACAATAATTTTAAGGTCCCCTGACCTTCAGGGGCTTCTGTTCTAACAATCTGTCAGTGATTCTAAATCTTCTGGCTTTGGAATCTGTGATTCTGAGGCCCTCTGATCTAAGAATGCTGTTGTTCTGTTTATTGTAAAAGTATTCTGGCCTAGGAACATAATAATATTTCTTTCCTTAAACTTTAGGGAAGAGATATTAATAATCCTGAAACTCTCTAACCTTAGGATGTTATTGTTGTAACAGTGTTGTCTGTCAATGATTCTAAAGTCTTTTGGCTTTAAGATAGTTCTAAATCTTCTACTCCGAGATAACCAGATTCCTGAGACCACTCCCCAGTTCTACATCTAGGCCATAAAAATTAGCATATTAATGACATGAGGAACTGGATAAATGTGTCTTTTTGTTCCAGGTTGTTAAATTCTCCTGCACTTTAGCTTGCTTCAGTTGGTGTTATAATTACAATAAACTTTGGCCCTTGATTTGGATATGGGTTCAAGTCTGCAAATTCTTTTGAGACACTTGGTGATACTGGTCTGTGACCCCCAACTTTTTGGGGTCTCTTCCCAACCTCAACATTTGGTGGCCTACTACAGGGAGAGTTTGGCTTCCCCTGGCTTGATTCTCACCTTGTCAAGGTAAGCCCCTCATTTTTTTCTGCCTCAGTCCTATAGCTGGGACTCCCCAAGCCATTGGGAGAAGGCTTGTCTGAATCAGTCATCATGAACTACATGCTCATTAAGTTTTCCTTGATTGAGGACCCCTAGATTTGGAAATTCTTGCAATTTTCAGCAAAATTTCTAGGGAACCTTTTCCACCTTTTCACCTTTTCTGGGATACTGAAGAGACGAAGTGCAATAGAATGGCTTTTGGCAAAATTTTATGGCTTTTGACAAAGATGGGACAGTCCTCTTTCATGTCATTTTGTTTGTGCATCTCTGTGCAGAATGTCTATGTCATGTATGTTCTATGAGCTAGATTCTATTACCTGGAAAGATTTAAAACGTAACCAACAAGAAAAAAACTTCTATGCTATAGTTAGAATGCTGGGAAAGAGTTCTTAAAATCCTTGACTCCTAAAGCAGGGGTTCTCAAACTTTTTAAATAGGGGGCCAGTTCACTCTTCCTCAGACTGTTGGAGGGCCGGACTATAGTAAAAACAAAAACTTTTTTTTTTTTTTTTTTTTATTTAATAGCCTTTTATTTACAGGATATATATATGGGTAACTTTACAGCATTAACAATTGCCAAACCTCTTGTTCCAATTTTTCACCTCTTACCCCCCCCCCTCCCCTAGATGGCAGGATGACAGTAGATGTTAAATATATTAAAATATAAATTAGATACACAATAAGTATACCTGACCAAAACGTTATTTTGCTGTAGAGAAAGAATCAGACTCTGAAATATTGTACAATTAGCTTGTGAAGGAAATCAAAAATGCAGGTGTGCATAAATATAGGGATTGGGAATTCAATGTAATGGTTTTAGTCATCTCCCAGAGTTCTTTTTCTGGGCATAGCTAGTTCAGTTCATTACTGCTCCATTAGAAATGATTTGGTTGATCTCGTTGCTGAGGATGGCCTGATCCATCAGAACTGGTCATCATATAATATTGTTGTTGAAGTATATAATGATCTCCTGGTCCTGCTCATTTCACTCAGCATCAGTTCGTGTAAGTCTCTCCAGGCCTTTCTGAAATTATCCTGTTGGTCATTTCTTACAGAACAGTAATATTCCATAATTTTCATATACCACAATTTATTCAACCATTCTCCAACTGATGGACATCCATTCAGTTTCCAGTTTTAGCCTACTACAAAAGGGCTGCCACAAACATTCGTGCACATACGGGTCCCTTTCCCTTCTTTATAATCTCTTTGGGATATAATTCCAGTAGTAGCACTGCTGGATCAAAGGGTATGCACAGTTTGATAACTTTTTGAGCATAGTTCCAAACTACTCTCCAAAATGGTTGGATTCGTTCACAACTCCACCAACAATGCATCAATGTCCCAGTTTTCCCGAATCCCCTCCAACAATCATCATTATTTTTTCCTGTCATCTTAGCCAATCTGACAGGTGTGTAGTGGTATCTTAGAGTTGTCTTAATTTGCATTTCTCTGATTAATAATGACTTGGAGCATCTTTTCATATGACTAGAAATAGTTTCAATTTCTTCATCTGAGAATTGTCTGTTCATATCCTTTGACCATTTTTCAATTGGAGAATGGCTTGATTTTTTATAAATTAGAGTTAATTCTCTATATATTTTGGAAATGAGGCCTTTATCAGAACCTTTGATTGTAAAAATATTTTCCCAGTTTATTGCTTCCCTTCTAATCTTGTCTGCATTAGTTTTGTTTGTACAAAAACTTTTCAGTTTGGTATAATCGAAATTTTCTATTTTGTGATCAGTAATGATCTCTAGTTCTGCTTTAGTCATAAAGACCTTCCCCTTCCACAGGTCTGAGAGGTAAACTATCCTATGTTCCTCTAATTTATTAATAATTTCATTCTTTATGCCTAGGTCATGAACCCATTTTGACCTTATCTTGGTGTACGGCGTTAAGTATGGATCAATGCCTAGTTTCTGCCATATTAGTTTCCAATTAAAAACTTTGTTTTGTGGGCCTTTAAATAAAGAAACTTCATAGCCCTGGGTGAGGGGGATAATTGTCCTCAGCTGTCGCATCTGGCCCACAGGCCGAACTTTGAGGACCCCTGCAAAAGCCTAACTTTTTTTCTGTGGACTTCAGCTCTGGCCAAGCTCGGGGCTACACAAAAAAGTTAGCTAATTAAAATTGAAATAACATCTTAGCAGATTCTCAAAGTTTTGAGAGCAGTGATTAAGAAGTTTGGCAATTAGTCATTTTAAGATTGCAAGAAAAATTCCTGAAATATTGGGGATAATTCCAGGAATTTGCCCCATTCTGAAAGGGAAACCCCCCACCAAACTAGGCAAAAAGCAACTTTTTGCTAACTTTTTCTTGACTCCTATCTTGTCTGGAATATCCTTTTGCTCCTTTGGGAAAACATCCCAGAAGGTATTAAGGGACCCTCTCCTTTCTACTCCCAGTAGTCCTGAATATATTTCAGTTGTGAGGATTACTACCAAATTCAATATAACCCAAGTCCCTTTGTTTGCTAAATTTTCTCAACTGAAATCAGATTAAGAAAAGAGAATGCTAAAGAATTGTAGAGAAACTCAAATTCTGTAGAAACAGGGGAAGCCGCAGCAATTGTGGAAACCTCGCATAACTTTGCCCAAACACCTCCCCAACCCAGTTTAGGGACATAGAGATGGAATAGGAGTCAGGTTCTATGGTCAGCATCCCTGAGCTCTGGCAGCTGAAATTACCATCAAAGAGAAATGAAATTCCCGGCAACACTCACCTCAGCTTTCATCAGGTTCTATCCAGCAACTACCTGGGAAGAATCTGGGTATCCCTGGTAGCACTCAGCATGGCAGCATGAAATGAGAATGCCAGTCATTTTCTACATTTGGTAAGACCACCATTCTCTGTTTCAATTGTGGATATGTATTAGCTGTGTAGTTTATGACAAATTATTTTATCTCTGCATTTCTCATTTGTAAAGAGAAATAATAACTGCTGTTGTGAAGATCACAATTGCAAAAGTGCTTAGCATAAAACATACTATATGAAAGTTAATTGCTTTATTGGATATAATTGTTTCATATTTGATAACTTTATGGTTTTTTTTAGCTGTGAACAACAAATAAATGATTTCTATGTGTGTGTAAAGTAATTTGGAAAATCGTCTGAGATAGGATAGTAAAAGGAATTTTTTTTTTTAAATTTAATAGCCTTTTATTTACAGGATATATACATGGGTAACTTTACAGCATTAACAATTGCCAAACCTCTTGTTCCAATTTTTCACCTCTTACCCCCCCACCCCCTCCCCTAGATGGTAGGATGACCAGTAGATGTTAAATATATTAAAATATAAATTAGATACACAATAAGTATACATGACCAAAACGTTATTTTGCTGTACAAAAAGAATCAGACTCTGAAATATTGTACAATTAGCTTGTGAAGGAAATCAAAAATGCAGGTGTGCATAAATATAGGGATTGGGAATTCAATGTAATGGTTTTTAGTCATCTCCCAGAGTTCTTTTTCTGGGCATAGCTGGTTCAGTTCATTATTGCTCCATTGGAAATGATTTGGTTGATCTCGTTGCTGAGGATGGCCTGATCCATCAGAACTGGTCATCATCTAGTATTGTTGTTGAAGTATATAATGATCTCCTGGTCCTGCTCATTTCACTCAGCATCAGTTCGTGTAAGTCTCTCCAGGCCTTTCTGAAATTTAGGATAGTAAAAGGAATTTTAAAGGAGCTCTAATTAAAGGCCACTAAAGGAATATATAAATTGTAATTGAACGAGATGAGGTGAGATCTTTCAAGACAGTTGTGAAAATCGAGTAAGGCTTCATCTATTTCAAAGTTTAAGTAGGCCTGAAGGATTTTAAGCATCAAGTCAAGGGCATACTTAAGTCCCCTCCCTGCTATCCCCTAAAGGCGTGAATTTAACCCTAACCCCTTGTTATCCTCCTATGACATCAGTGTCTTTCTGTTTAGGTCAAATATGGGCAACTATGTACTTATTGGTCAAGTTCAATTTCTTTGGTAGTTCCCGCGTTTAGAATGTAAGCTCCTCAGCCAATAAGGATGAGGGTCAGTGGTGGGAGGGGGTATTTGCGTTAGGGATAAAAAGTGTTGACCCTGCCCCCTACAGTGGTTCCTCCCTTCGATTGTCTGCTGGATCGGCCCGATTCTCATTAAACTTTGCTTTGCTTCTAGATCTCTCTCCAGATTTTTTTATTAAATGCTGTCTGAACCACACATAATCTATTTGCACTGATAGTGTTAACAGAAGCATTTGGGAACTTAAAGAAAACAGAAAAGCAGTTTGCTAATTCTTTAAAAATTCTGGCTACAAACAACCTGCTTTTAAGTTATCTAGAGTCAAACTTCTGAGGCACCTGTCAGTAAAAACTGGCACCTTAACTCTTTCTCTGTCTCACAAAAGAGAAATGATTTGCGTGAAATGGAAAATAATCCAATGGCAATTCAGTTTGTCTAGAACATTTAATCAGAATTTAGGGAATCATTAAAGTTAAGTCAATTTTAAAATCTGTTCTATCTCAATTTTAAGAATTATCATTTTTTCCCTAAAACAAAAGGGAAACTTATTTAAGGGACAAGAAACTCCAGCTAAGACTATTTAGCTAATATTTAGGAAAATTCTAAAACTGTTAATTAAATTACTTGGAGTTATTGTCATCATATTGAACCTAAAAAACTAAATACTCTGGGGAACCAGTTCACCTCCAAGTATGAGGTATGCAATACCTTTTTCTCCCTTCACATAATGAGGGGAGATATCAAACAGCACAGCCCATGAAAACACTAAGAATACTTGGGGTGGACAACAGCAAGCTCGGCACCCTCTCTGGGGTCTCTGTCAACTCCCCTTAATTTGTAAGCTTGCCATTTTTCTTGAAATCATTAGGGTAAGCAAGGTCATCAGCCCTGAGAAATGAGCCTGTTTAGGATGTGTAGTTCTTAAACAAAGAATGTATTTACTAAGCATCTATAAGCTCATTTAGTGATTGATCCTTTGAGTCAGGATAAATTTAAACATATGAAACATATTAAACTAAAATCTCATGTGTGTAAGTCCTGGTAAACTTTTAAAATAATTTATCTAGCCCTAAGCTACAATTAATAGAATTTGCTATTAAAGATAAAATCATTTGGGACAGTAACTGATATTCTTTTGAGTTTTGAATTTGATTGCCTGATCATTAAGTCAATACCCACAATTCAAGAAAAATGCCATAAGTTACTCAGAGGAATACTTTTCTGAACTGTCATAAGTGGACATCTTATCTGGACAAGCATTTGGAGGACAATTTTAGCTTCTGCTTAAAGTGGGACCCTGCTGACTCAGTTTCTCAATTCCGTTTTTTATTTGTTTCCTACCTGATTATTCCTGAATCTTACTAGGAGGTGGAATTATTACTGCATGATCAGTTGTCAAACAGATCTAAGGATGCTTTATCCTATCATATATGTGCTCTCAGACTGAAGCCTAAAGGACCTGTTTTGATGCTATTAAATGATGTCCCTGCTTTTCCTCTTACACCAAATATCTATAATCAGAGCAAATGGTGAGTAGAAGACATGAGCCCAATACAAGGATCCCAGGGGACACAATGGTTTTCTACCTTAGATCTTTTTTTTTTTTTAATTATAGTTTTTTTTATTGTCAGAACATATGCCTGGGTAATTTTTTACAACATTGTCTCTTGCACTCAATTCTGTTCCGACTTTTCCCTTCCCTCCCTCCACCCTCTCCCCCAGATGGCAAGCAGTCTTACACATGTTAAATATGTTAAAGTATATCCTAGATACAATATATGTGTGCAGATCCATACAATTCTCTTGTTGCACAGGAAGAATTGGATTCAGAAGGTAAAAATAACCCAGGAAGAAAAACAAAAATGCAAACAGTTTAATTCATTTCTCAGTGTTCCTTTTCTGGGTGTAGCTGATTCTGTCCATCATTGATCTATTGGAACTGAATTGGATCTCTTTGTCAAAGAAATCCACTTCCATCAGAATACATCCTCATAAAGTATCATTGTTAAAGTATATAATGATCTCCTGGTTCTGCTCATTTCACTTAGCATCAGTTCATGTGAGTCTCTCCAAGCCTCTCTGTATTCATCCTGCTGGTCATTTCTTACAGAACAATAATTTATAAAAAATCAAGCCATTCTCCAATTGAAAAATGGTCAAAGGATATGAACAGACAATTCTCAGATGAAGAAATTGAAACTATTTCTAGTCATATGAAAAGATGCTCCAAGTCATTATTAATCAGAGAAATGCAAATTAAGACAACTCTAAGATACCACTACACACCTGTCAGATTGGCTAAGATGACAGGAAAAAATAATGATGATTGTTGGAGGGGATGTGGGAAAACTGGGACATTGATTCATTGTTGGTGGAGTTGTGAACGAATCCAACCATTTTGGAGAGTAGTTTGGATCTATGCTCAAAAAGTTATCAAACTGTGCATACCCTTTGATCCAGCAGTAATATTCCATAATATTCATATACCACTTTATTTATTCAGCCATTCTCCAATTGATGGGCATCCACTCAGTTTCCAGTTTCTGGCCACTACAAAGAGACCTGCCACAAACATTCGTGCACATACAGGTCCCTTTCCCTCCTTTAAGATTTCTTTGGGATATAAGCCCAGTAGTAACACTGCTGGATCAAAGGGTATGCACAGTTTGGGGCATAATTCCAGATTGCTCTCCAGAATAGTTCCATTCACAACTCCACCAACAATGTATCAGTGTCCCAGTTTTTCCGCATCCCCTCCAATATTCATCATTATTTTTTCCTGTCATCTTAGATAATCTACCTTAGATCTTAAAGATGCTTTCTTTTACATTACATTGCATAAAGATTCACAATTTCTTTTTGCCCTTGAAGGGGCAAATCCAAGGAAACATACCCTCCATCAATTAATATAGCCAATCATGTTGATAACATGGAGGTTGCCCAGGGCTTCCGTGACAGCCCCCACATATTTGGACAGGCCCTGGCTATCCTGTAGGTGGATTATATCTTGACCTGCAGCCCATGGGAGAAGCTTCTCTGGCTGCAGCCATACAAACCCCTAGCTTCCATCCCTCCTCCTCCACCCAGGGCTATGGAGTGTCTTTGTCTAAAGGCCCACACAGTCTTATCAGTCTGCTAAGATTCTGAAAGCTAAACTAATCTCTTGCCTAGCCTTAGCCCTATTTACAGCTTTTTAACACTGCGCTTTAATGGAAGGCGGGGCCTCCACAGCACTAGGGTCTCTAGAATCCTATTCCAGACCCCTGCTTACTTCTCAAAGAAATTTGGTGCCTTTAGGGTGATCCTCCTGCCTCAGAACTTGCTACCACAGTCCTTGTAATTGAGAAAGCCTCCAAATTCACCCTAAACCAACCACTGGAAGTTCTAATCCCTTTCCTACTTTAGAGCATTTTGGAAGCCAAAGGACATCAGTGGCTTGCTAATGGGAGACTTACTAGATATCAGGCTCTCCTACTAGACACCCCAACCTGACTCTCCCAGATTGTCATGCTCTTAACCCTGCCACCCTGCTCTCTGACAATACTTAGTTAGTTGACATTATTCGTAATTGTGAGAAAACCTTAGGTTCTTTTACTCCAGTTGACCTGACATGAGAGACATTTCTCTTGACAGCCCAGATGGTGAATGCTTTACAGATGGATCCAGTTATCTTGAAAATGGGGAAAGGAAGGCAAATAATTCTGTGATGACCCTCAATATCACCCCATTTTGAGACTTTTGCCCAGAAAGCTGAACCCATTGCCCTTACTGGGACTTTGGAACTGAGGAAAGGAATGATCTATACAGACTCCAAATGTGCTTTTCATATTTTTCACACTCATGGGGCTATATGGAAAGAAAGGGGACTTTTGACAGCACAAATAAATAATTTTTCCATTAAATATGCAAGGGAAATTCTACAATTATTGCAAGCTGTTCATGGACCTAAAGAGGTTTCTCTTATGTTTTGTGAAGGATATTAAAAGGGGGGGTTCATTTCAGGCCAAGGGAAAGAGGCTTGCAGATTCATCTGCCTCTGAGCATGGTACCTTTAATTCCCTTGCTCCTTGACTCATACCCCTTCACATAGCTCTCAGGAACACCCTTTTTCCTGGGTGGTTTCAGACACCCTCAAGCTAGCTTCTAAGCCCAGAGGCAAGCCAGTGAGAACTTCTTTCTGGTCTTCCTGGCTCTGTGCAGAGCAACAATGGCCCAGCCTTCATTTCTCAAATAACTCAAAATGTGACTGAGGCACTTAAGGTTACTTATCATCTCCACCCTGCCTGGTGGCCTCAGCCTTCTGGGAAGTTGGAGAAAATGAATCACTCTCAAGTGATAACTTATTAAATTATGCCTCGAGAGAATTGGGTGAAGGATCTCCCATTAGGAAGGATCTTTTATAAGGTCATTCTGACTACTCCAACTTCAGTCAGACTCGAAGGTTTTCCCAGTTGGACTCATATTTCTAGAATTAAAAGTGCTACTCCTATTACTTCTTCTCCCTCAGACATTCCTAAATATTCCTGTGAAACCATAGAGGATCTGAAAATACTCTTCCACAAGGTTCCTGGAAACACACTGGATAGAGAAGGAGGAAATTGCCTGTGATTTCTCTCCCTCCCTCTAGCTTTCTTTATTGTTATTTTCCGTTTTTCCAGGTGTACCTTTAACAGCACTCCAAGGATGAGAGCTTTGCTCCTGGTATTTTCTCTCCAGCTCTCCTGCTGTCACTCTGTGGCCTCTGCCAGTGGGAAGATAATTCCTTAGTCCTTAGGCTAGAGAACTCTGTGGCCAGTGGGGGCAATCAGGATCATGGGGTTGTGCCCTCAGCATCCTCAAGGCATCCCACATATGCAACTTGATGCATTATTTGCAAAGGCCCCATTTCCAAATGTCATTATCCCCACTCTGAACTCCACCCCATTTGTATTTGCTATCTCCCCTTCCTCCCGAGGGAATAACTTTAACCTGACTATCCCCTGTTTTCTTGCTAGAAAGGATTTCTTACCCACCTATCTCAACATCTACATCATAGGTACAATAACTGTCATTGTGAACCATAATGAACTCACCTCAGCAATCTGTATTAGCTGTGCAAATGGGTCGCTGTACCTATGACTATGGGCCATCCCTAGAAATAATTGTAGGATATTCACTTCAAAATTACGCTGGCAAACTCCTTGCAGCTTTTCCATAACTTCCTGAGAACTAACATTGCTATTGGTCAATTTATTTCCTCCAGACTCCAAGCTAAGAATTTCCAACTATTTGTTAACCCTGAATACCATTGGTTAACGGATCCTGACACTTAGCACCTCTCTGAATGCTGCTGCTGCCATCTTCAAGTCACATGTCTCCTCTTCTCAGCTTGGACCCCACTAGGGGCCACTTTACACCCCTTATCAGCATGAAGCATCTCCAGAAGATGAGATCTCCATCCCTTTCTCCCAAATCAATTTGCTGTGCAAACTGCTTGAGAGGGGAAATGATGGAATATAGTTTCTAGGGGAGACAGCAATAAGTTTAAAATCCCCTGATTTCAGGATGCTTCTGCTCTAATAATCTGTCAGTGATTCTAAATCTTTGGAATCTGTGATCCTGAGGCCTTCTGATCTAAGAAGGCTTTATTCTGTCAATAATTGTAAAAGTCTTCTGGCCTAGGAATATAATAATACTTCTTTCTTTAAACTTTAGGGAAGGATATTTTAGTGATCCTAAAACCCTCTAATCTTAGGATGCAATTGTTCTAACAATCTTGTCTGTCAATGATTCTAAAGTCTTTTGGCTTTAGGATAGTTCTAGGTCTGCTGGTCAGTGATAACCAAATTCTTGAGACCACTCCTCAGTTCTACCTCTAGGTCATAAAATTAACCTATCAATGACATGAAGAACTGGATAAATGTCTCTCCTTGCTGCAGGTTCTTTGCTAAATTCTCCTGGACTTTATCCTGCTTCAGTTGGTGTTATAATTACAACAAACTTTGCCCTTTGACTTGGATATGGGTTCAAGCCTACAAATTCTTTTGAGACACTTGGTGACACCAGTCTATGACCCCCAACTTTTTGGGGTCCTTTCCCAATCTCAACACTAGGATTCAAACTTAAAACAAGCAAATATTATAATTCCCATTTTATAGATGAAGAAACAGTGATTATTATGCATGTAATAATCACTGTTTATTGAGAGAGATGATTATTGGTGACTTTGGATTTGGGAAGATCCAAAATTTTCCCTTTTTATGGAGTCCTCATTTTGGAATTCAATCTCTGAAGGTTGAATTAATTTCCTTAAATGTAGTGTAGTTCATTCAGCCTTACAAGGAATTTAATCTAAGGTGGGGAAGTCCATTATTCTTTGCTTAAGTCTGAATGAAAATAAACTTTTTGATTAAATTGTTCAAGGATGGGGATGATTTGGAGGCAATGCCATAATCAAAGTTCTTTGGAGTGAGTCCAGTCCTTCACTGGGATATTCATGCTCTCTTATTACTTGCTAACAAATTGGAGTTGATTGCCACCTTCTGGAACATCCACTTTTCCAGGGCCTTGAGGCTGTCACTGTGAGGGTCTTTGATGTTCAAAGAGTACCACTGACCTCTTTTATTAAAATACTAGCATTATTAATAAAATACCTAATTATCCAGAAGTTATGTCTTTCAAACTTTTTTAATATCACATTACTTATGCCAGGTACTGTGGATACAAAGAAAGCAACAGTATGGTCCTTGCCCTTGGTTTACAAATCCACAACTTGTTTCACTATACTTTATAAACCCATACAATTCAACAAACATTTATTAAATGTTTACAGTATTTCAAGCAAGGCATTATGCTAATACCCTGGGATTAAAAAAATGAAACATTACTTGCACTAAGGAGTGTTTCATGAATCCAAACGTCAGTTGGACTAGCTAATCCCAATTAAGACAAATTGAATCAAAATGGATTTTACTATACTCTCTCTGAGTGTGTGTGTATGTGTGTGAGAGAGAGAGAGAGAAAAAAAAAGAGAGAGGCAGAAAGAGAGAGAGAGAGAGGGAGAGAGAGAGAAAAGAGGTCCTTCCACTAGGAATTGGTTATATATGTAATCTTCATAATTTAACTAGTAGCATTTATATATTACATGGTTTTAAAAAAATTGTTGGGCATTATACAAAGAAATAAGTTATACTTGTTAAGGAGAATTTATATAATTAGCTACAATAGATAAAGGATGTGTTATTGTTAGTATAGTTGGTTTCACTAAATCAGAATTATCTGATGAGTTATATAAGAAAGAGGGAACATTTCAGAGCCTGAAATCCTCCCATTTTAGTGATATTAAAAATAAAATTATTTAAGGATTCACACTATTGCCAAATATACTTCTTAACATGCAGAACTATTTTAAAAATTAGTCTATTATATGCTCAAAGTATAGACCTACAGTATATATAAACCAGTGTGCCAGAATAGCAGTCTTAAATTATGCATCATATAGGTTTTAGTTACAGATGCAGAATGGATAGAATGGAATTTTACAGAGGGCAGAAGGGAAAGGGGAAGATTTATGCATCAAAGAACAGATAGCAGAAAGGTAAAGATCTCTATCAGATAAAATAATAAACTGGACAAAAAACACTGGGAATATAGCTGGAATTTACTAACCATTCACAGTGGAGCTCTTCATGGCTCATATTAATAGAAGTAATAAAGCTGAGGCAGAAATTCTCTTATCACAAACCAATTAATCACCTGAACTAAAGCTGGGTCTCAGCTAAATTCTGCAAGCTCTAGAGAGTTATGTGACCTGTCATCTTAAGTAAATGGAAGTAATAAAGCCAAGCCAAAAGAATTTCTTATAATATTAGTGAAATCTTTTTGTACCAATTAGAGGATCAAAGAAAGACACTGAAGAGAACCATCTATTGTTGTGGGTCCTACCATTTGTGTAGGGGTCATTTATTTGACAAATATAGAATAAAATAGAATCAATTATGTTCTCTCAAAAATTCATTTTCAACAAAAGGTAAGCCAGAAATTTTTTTATGACAATTTGTTTATTTTCACTTTGTAGAAAACAACATATATACAAATTAATTACAGTTAATGGGCCTTGTATGGATTTGGGGCCCTTCAAACTTCCACAGGCCAGTAATAAATACAACTTATTCATCTCCAGCTTAGTGTTAGAAACACACTTTTGACACTGAAAATTAGATATTGAGGAAAATTTATTAAAGAAGAATAAATTGTCTTAATGTTTCTGGCTAGAAGCAGTTTCTGCTTTTCTTCAGGAAGAGGGAGCCCTAAGCCCTAAGTTTGGCGCAGTCCCTCCCTTCAGAGACTGGATTGGTCCATTCCCTTCTGGGTCACAATTTTTCTGATATGCCCACTATACTTTTCCCTCTAAATATGTATAAGCATGTTCCCCCTCCCTCATCACACATCTTATGATAAAATATGGTGGAAAATTCTTCTCATGGGGTGTGTTGTTAAATATTTAATTAGCATATTAAGCAGGTGATTTGGTCAAGTCAGGTCATTAATGGGTTAGATTGGCTATTATTTTAAATTTGTAGTTTTCTCAAAACCACAAGATTCTGATTGGGTGAATCCCACCTGTGCCTTCCTAGCGCCCCAATTTCTTGTTTGCTCAAGGCTTTTATTGATCACTTAATTGTTCTGTGGAATCTTAACCTTCCTTAACTTCTCACATTCTGAAATACTATCTGGAAGTTTGCGACACCCAACTTCTCATATTTCTCACATTAGCATAGTGCCTAGTAGATAGTAAATGCTTAATGTGTGGAAAAGATGAAGAACTTACAGATCAAGCACATATTGATCAGAGACTGTTAGCTAAATTAATTGAAGCCTTAAAGGCCTCAGTTTCGGCTTCTTCGGAAGCACGTGATTTCAGATAAGGCCTGGACTACGTTCCATTGTCCAAAGAAGGATACATGGTGAGGAAGCTGTACATCACCTTGTCTACTACATTCCACTGATTAAATAGGGGAATAGAGACTTATGTGACCAATCACACCATATAGAGGGTGGGATTTTGGGGGTTCTTTGTCTGAAAGGGATAAAACTATGACTACTCTCAAGGGAGTGGCCCTTCTGCTGCGAGCTTTGGCTCGCAGACCAGGATGGGGTTCGCTTCTCAAGATTCTTATAAATAATTCTGCTTTTTATGAGTGATCTCTGAGTAGTCAATTTGGCTAAGTGTCTTCATCCCAAACGGTTGGGGGCTCATTCAGGATGGGGTCTTTGGAGGAGATAACTGTGTACCCCAGACAGGGACAGGTACCCACGAAGCAGTTTCTTCCATGGTCTCTGGCTCTGGGTGAGCAGCTTCCCTCCCTCTTAGATAACCACCTGAGACAGAGGTACTCAGTGGTAAGCAGAATTGAAGATTGAAGGAAGTAAAGTCCTGATGGCCAACAAAATGCAGTTTGGAAGACTTACACGTGTAATTCGAGGTATGCTTTCAGGAGTCTAGGGGTCCATTAATTGGGTCGAGAGAGACCCTGAAGGATTAGCCCTCCTAAATTTGTTTTTGGTGGGCACTGCTGTTGAACCCAATGAAAGTACTTCCTGAATAGGCTCTCGGGTGACTGCGGGTGTGAGGGTGACCTCTGCAGATAATGGGATAGAAGCAGCCCAAGAATTTGTATCAGGACGGTAGCTAAGTATAAAAGAAAAAAAAAAAAAAACTGGGAGGATCTTCCCAGGACTATTTGGTATATCAGACTTAAATCTGTATGTAAAAGTTGAAAATAGAGCTCTGTATGTATCTGTGTGTGTGTATGTTTGTTTGCTTTGCATTTTGTGTTCCGTGTTAAAGGTTAGCAAGCTTGTAAGAGATAAAAATTCAGTCTCTGTGTTGCAGACTTAGAAAAATATCAGGCTGAATTGTTGGGAGTGGAATTCATTCAGAATAGCAATTCTGTCAGAGTGGCTCAGGCAAGAAAAGAAGATCTTTTTCTCATTCTCTCCCTCTGCCTCTGGCTGACTGGCTGAAGTCAGATGAGAGGGAATGCAAGAGATTTATGAAGCAAAATAGCAGCTTCGTGGGAAAGAGGGGAAGAAGGGGGAGAAGGGGGGGGGGAGGGAATAAAACATAGATTGAAAGGGATTTGAAAGTTTGGAAAGTTAAAAGAAAATAAAAAATAGAAGAGCAGTGTGCCATCATTTACAACTCCTGTAAGCAGGGGCCTGTGATTTTGTTATCAGAACTTAGGCTTGTGGAATTTTGTCAGAAAAAAATTGGTGCTTA